>NC_137956.1:42081317-42525427 GCF_963924665.1 Micromys minutus | reverse complement strand
TTTGTTTGATAATGGAACAGATAACCCTTTCTCTGTCTGCTGTTTCTGGTTGGTGATATTACCACTTTTACCCAAGGAAGGGGAAGTCAGGACAAGCCTAAGTAATTCAAGAGTCTCAGAAAGAGGTCAGTTAGAGCCTTCAAGTATGCAACCATCCATCCTCATTAAATGTAATCTTGGCAGTACTCAGTTCCACTTCAGGGAGCGTTCTCCACAGACCAATTTGAAAAGCTCATAAGATATTTGATGCCCAACTTATTGGGGGCAGATATCAGAAAAATGGATGTAGCATTCATTTTACATGAATTTGTTATTGAGAGGGGGAAAAAAACCAACAACAACAAAGACTTGAAATGATATTAAAGATAAAATTTCAGGGATTGACACAAACTTTGTACTATGCCTTAAAATGACAGTGTGTTTTAATGTTGATAGCAAGTATTAAACTGGTGTGAACATTTGACATCATTAAAAACAAATCACACTTGTCTGTGGAAATGCAGGATGCATTGATTCGTCCATAGAGCAGAAAGGAACTAGGCTATCTTGTCCTGTTCTTTGATTTTGCTGAGTAATCATAAAATGGTGTTTTTTGATTTGGAGAGATGTGAGATGATGTGTTAATACATCCCAGATGCAACAATTTCCAAATACAGAGAGATCTGAGTAGTAAAAGCCATCTTTATCCGCCAGTTATTTGTATGTGTGTTCGTCTATGTGATAAGTTGTGTGACGCATGTGTATCATCCATGTGATGCACGTGTGATACATGTGATACATGTGTGATGCATGTGTGTGATGCATGTGGTGATGTGTATGTGTGATGTACATGTGTAATGCATGTAGTGCATGTATATGTGTTTGATGTTGGTGATGTGTATACATAGTTTGCACGTGTGTGGAGGAACATTGGCCACACCATTTTGTTCTAAATACTAATTTACTACATTTGAAAGTCACCAGGGGACACACAACTGAGGGTCCTAGATAATGTCCCCTGTGTGTCTCTATGAGGAATGTGTTGATCATTGACTGATGTAGGAAGACTCAACACACTGTGGGCAGCCTGTTTCCCGGGCTGTGTAAGTGGTGAGAGCCAGCTGCGCACAGACAATCCATCAAGCAGATGGCATGGGAGCCATCATTTCTCTCTGCTCACGACTGTGGATGTAATGTGACCGTTTTAAGTTTCTGCCTTAACTTTCACTCAGTGATGGAACTGTATCCTAGAAATTATAGGGCACTTAAGCCCATTCCCCTAAGTTGCTTTTGGTCAGGGCATTTCATCACAACAACAGACATAAAATTATAACTTCTTTATTCATGTGTGCACATGTGGAAGCCTGGAGTTGATATTAGATGCCTTCTTGTGTTGATCACTGTTTTATCCACTTGACAAAAGCTAAAGTTATTTGATAGGAAAAGAAACCCAAATTAAGAAAATGTCTCCATAAGATTGAGCTGTAGGCAAACCTGTAAGGCATTTTCTTAATTAGTGATTGATGGGGGAGGGCAGAGACCTTTGTGGGTGTTGCCACCCCAAGGTCCTGAATTTTATAAGAAAGCAGGCTGAATTACCCAGTAAGCAGCACCCCTTCTGCCTCCAGGCTCTGGCTCTGCTTGAGTTCCTGTCCTGTTCCTGTCAGTGATGAATAATGATGTGAAAGCTTAAGCCAAATAAACCCTTTCCTCCCCAGCATAGTCATGGTGTTTTATTGCAGCAACAGAAACTGTAACAAAGACACTCCTCATTATATTGTTGGAGACAGTCTGTCACTGTACCTGAAGCTTGCCCTTTTGACTAACCTGGTTGACTAATGAGTCCCCAGGGTCTACCTGTCTGTATCCTGAGGTGTACTGGGATTACAGACATTTGCTACCCCACTGGCTACCAAGTAATTATTTGTGGCAGGTATTTTTGAAGGTATATTATATTATTATATTATATTATATTATATTTGTAATTACAAACACTGCAATTGCATTTAATTTTTGTAATAGATGCATAATAAAAGACTCATCTTTCTGAGGCAGCAAGACAAACATGGAGAAGAAGCTAAGCAAACAACTGAGGGAGGGGACACGACTCAGGGGACAGTCTAACTTAAGCCTGCATGCTTAACCCTACACATGAAGGGCCACCTCAGATGTTTCCAGACCTTGGTGGATAGTGGGAGACAGGAGGAAATAGGCCACAGTTTCTATTATAAGAACCAACTCTGTGGGAAGGAAAAGAGAGAGCACAGGATGTAGGCAAGTCTTAGAAAGAGTAAAGACACAGGTAGCTCAGTTCAAGTATTTGCCCTTGAAGTAAGTGAGTATGAGTTTAACATCTGGAAGCTACATAGGAAAGGTAAGGAGTGTACTCCCAGCATTTCCATGCTGGGTGAAATTAGACAGACAGGCTGGGGCTCACTGTCCAGCCAACCTAGTGTACTTACCAAGTTCCAGAGTAGAGATCCTGTCTCAAAAAAAAAAAAAAAAAAAAAAAAAAAAAAGAAAGAAAGAAAGAAAGAAAGGGAGGAAGGAAGGAAGGAAGAAGGAAGGAAGAAGGAAGGAAAGAAGGAAGGAAGGAAGGAAGGAAGGAATAAGAATGGTAGCTATCACATGAAGAAAAACACCCATGGTTGTCCTTTGGTTTCTTCAGGCATAGGTATAAATGTGCACATGTCCTCTACACATGTGTGTATGTGAGAACAAGCAAACCTATGAAGGCAAAAGAGTAAACTCATAACCCAACCCCCAGATAACACCTTTCCAACAGAAAACTAGTTATAGGAAGAGGATGAGGCAGGGGGATCCCTGTCAATCATTGAGCCCAGTAGGAAAAAGAATCCTGCCTCTGGGTAGGAAAGGCACAGCAGATTCTTGCTGGTCTTTTTCTCCTTCCGCTCTTTAGATTCGGATTGGTGGTATGGACTAGAAAACGGCAGATCAGCACACGCCGACACTGGCGAGGAAGTTTAAAATCAAGTGTAAGTATTCCGAAATCAGGGCTATTATGGAGACATCTTCTCTTTTAAACATCATCTTAGTCTTTGGTTTATCTCTTCCTTAGTGGGTCCACTGAAAACAGCCAATAGTCAATAATACTCAGACTATAATTTCAAAACATCTTAGCATCCCATAGCAGGAAGTTAACATACAATTAAGTAAAAAACTCACTGCATAGATTTACTTAAATATCAGATTGAGTATGGGGAAGAAATCTGGTCTTTGGGAAGGAAAAATGGGAGTTCCATGTGTATTTCCTTTTATTTAGTTTTTTGGTTTTTTTTTTTTTTTTTTTTTTTTTTGGAAGACACATCAGACCTGCTGTTAATATTTTTGCTTCTAAGAATAAGCACTTTCTTTGAACTGTTTTAAAGTTCCACAGAAAAGGTTGGCTTGCACTTTGGGTTTACTATGTGTTGTGGAACTTCATTCTGACATAGCTGGCCTTCGGAGAAGGAAAGAAAACCATTCCCAGGCTAGCCCGTGGGCTGAGCATGTAAAGTACTTATCTTGAAAGCCTGACATGAGTTTGATTCCCAGATTCCATGGTAGAAGGGGAGAGCAGACTCTTACAAACTGTCTTCTGTCTTCTTCCATACATTTGTCATGGTATGTTTGTATTATTTATTAACATCAGAAAAAAATAATGAGTAATAGTTTACAATAACAGTCAATTAAAGGAAAGCTAGTGCTTTCAGCTTAGCAATATTTCCTTCCACAGGGAAGTGCACGCTGGGGTTTTCTCCTGGCTAGCCTTCGGCTGCTTATGTTTCTGAAGCAGGATGTGCACTTTTTATGGCTAAATAAATGATAGTCTGAAAGTCATCTCTTGGTCTTTATAACAGAGGCCTGGGAATAGGGTCATAACACAGCGCACAATCACCATGTGTTTGTTTACTAGAATACACTTTATGGAGAGCCCCAAAGAAAGCTCTTGATTCATTCCCATTGATAAAACTGTCTCGTTTTTATCTTCTATGGGAGGTTGTGGGAGCACAACCTGCCCCATGGTTTATGACTAATTTGCAGCCGTTTGAGTTCAAATACTGCTGAGTTTAGTGGATTTTTTTTATCTTTATATTCTTTCTTCTAACATTTCCTCCTTTTTAGATCCCTTAAATTAAAAGTGATCAAGAAGGTGTAAATAATTAGAGGCTGTTGTGTTTATTTAAGCCAAATCTTTTATTAGTATGGAGACTGCTTGCCTGGAGTCTCACACATATCTTACGTTCACAGCAAAACCTTTCAGAGGATTTTAATTGGAGACTGAACAACTAAATAATAAATGGGAAGGCAGGAGATTCTGTAAAATAAAACTAGAGGATACCAGCCAGCCAATGGATGGGGTTAACAATGAAAAGTCCATCTGGGAGCAGTTGCGGTACCAAAATTCAGCACCTCCTAGGTAGCAAGTTTTATGCTAAGGCTAAACATTTCTGTGACTCACTTTCCTTTACTAGAAAGGAATTGACAATGTCTTACAGTTACTTCTACTTTGATGAAGCACCATGATCAGAGCATCTCTGGGGAAGAAAGGGTTTATTTGATGTACACTTCCACATCACTGTTTGTCATCAAAAGAAGACAGGACAGGAACTCGAACTGGACAGGAACCTGAAGGTAGGAGCTGGTGCAGAAGCTATGGAGAAGTGCTGCTCATTGATTTGCTTAGCCTGCTTTTTTATAGAATGTGGGACCACCACAAGCTAAGGGAATGGCACCACCCACAATGGGCTTGGTCTTCCTCTATCAAGTACTAAGAAAATGCCCCATTCAGGGTTGTCCACAGCCCAACCTTATGGAAGCATTTTTCTCAGTTGAGGTTCCTTTCTCTTCTGATGACTCCAGATGGTGTCAACTTGACATAAATCCAGCCAGCACAGGCACCAATCTGAAAACAAGACTCTTAGATTCTGGACTCAGTGGTACATACTCATACATAGTCTTAGAGCTTGGTATGTTGAGGAAGTCGGATTACTGGTAGTTTGACTGACTTTCATTTGTGCAGCTGCTGTTCCCCCAAACTTGGCTCTAAGTTGTTTTGATGTAGTTACAAAAGCATTTCCACTCCCCAGTCCCACCCCTGTCCCCCTGGCTGCCTCCTACCTACTTGTGTGTCCTTCCACAGGAAAGTTTGCTGACACACCTGAGGAAAGTGTTGCACAGAGAATCTTTGTAGTGAATAATCAGATGTTTCTCTCCATCAGTAGAAAGCAAGCAAGTGCTGTAGGGAAGTGGGGAGAAGGGCAGCTCTGGAGTAGATATCAATCATTTCCTGATGTTACATGAAACAAGGTCCAAAATGGCCACCATGAGCCATTCTCTGTTAATTATTTGGTTCTGAAGATTAACCACTGTAGGAATGACCTTTTGGATTTTGCCTATACTGTTTCAGGTTGATTGTGAAGAGTTGAAAAACTTTGAATGATTGGATAAATCCTGCATAGATTTTACTGTGAAGACAATGTCTTCACTCTAAAGCAGTATCTGCATCTCTACTTGACTCCATAGGGGAAGAAAAACAAAAGCAAACAAATTAAATAACAGTGCAAGGCAGAAGGTCCTCAGTTATCTTAGTTTCTGCTTCAGTCCCTCCTTTGCTCAAAATATAATCAGGTCTTCCATTTCATCTTTTCATTGTTCCTTTATGGTATATTCTGTTGGCACAGAAACTATTCAGAAGAGACTCAGGGTCAATTTTAGTTACGTTGCAGAAAAAGGCCTGGGAAAGGGAAGGGCAGGGTATAGGTAGTAAGGATCTACATAGAGATCTTCCCTCTATATCAGCCTTCCCCACATGCTAAGCTCTGGCACTTTAAGTTAAAATTTCAGCCCCTGTACCCTCTGTAATGTGCAAGGTTGTACAAAGCAAGACTAGAAAGTGAGGCTGGTTGTGGAAGCTCCTCCCATTCTCTTAATACACCAAAGAAACATTGCAGTTCTAAGTCAGCAGGGTATCTTACAACAAGCATTCTGTTGTAGGCATGACCTCAAAAGGAGGGTAGATCTAAGATGAACTCTTCCAGGGTCCCTCTCTTCTTTAATTAAAGCATCTCTCTACCTTTGTAACTATCTTAAAGATTTAGAACATTTGAAAAAGTTCCTAAAAGAAGTAGATATGAATTATGCACTTGGCAAACTCTAGACCTAGTTCTGAACAGTAATTTACTACCCTACATTTATCTTTAGTAAAGCACATATGGGTTATAATTTATCATTTCTAGTTTCCCAGTGAAGAAACTAAAGCATTCTTGTTAGCGATTTCCTTTGAAAGTGGAAACATTCCTTCAAGGAAGGAGAGGGAACTCCAGAACCGAGGAAGGAAAAAAAAAAAAGCTCCAAGGTCAAGGTCATGAGGTTCTTCCCCAGATTGTGGAGGCCACAGATGACCACTGAATCTCGGGTCTGTTGAGTTGCTTATAACCCACACTGGGCTTTTTGTGAGGCAGCCATCTTTGAATCATCTCAGTTCCTGTAAGTGATCCCTCAACCCACGCACCTGTAAGTAACACAGCAAACTCACTGACTCAGTATGTTGGATTTGGGTATTATCACTACTTTGTTTCAGTCTGGTTCCCTGTCTGGAGTGAGTAGACAACTGGGTCCTATCTTTCCACGGAATGTCCCACACACCAGACATGAAGACATTAATGTGCTTTCTGAAGGTCAAGCACCCAAGGGTAAAATTCTGAACCCAAGACGGGGCTTCAGGAACTTCACAGACACAAGCCACCTAGGGAACTTATTATAACACAGTGATTTAACATGTCTCCTTTTGTGCCTCTAACAAACGCCAAGATCCTGTTTGCAATGGCTGAGCCAGAGAACACACATGGGCAAGAAGGGTGTGGTCTTTTATGATACTGTCTTTGAAAACAGCTCTTTGTGGGGAGGTAGCCTTATCAAATGATTTATTTTCCTATTATAAACATATGAATTATGTTCCTAATTTATTCATTCTTACAGTGGTGTGGTACTGTGAATTCGGGGGGGAAGAGTCATGTTTCCCCCACATTCTCAATTTTAGAATGAATACACTATTATCAGTTAAACGTCTTTAACAATGGGATGAGTTCTTTGCTCTCTGGCTGGCTTTGGATATGACTCCTTGAGTCAGACTTGAATCCTACCAAAAATATATGTTCCATGCACAATTGCTAAGCAACATATCTCAGATGGATCTTTATCTATTTTTGCTCTCAGTTTTTCATTCTGTCCCAGAAGATCCAAGCTACAAAGGAACACCCACAAGCTCCCTGTTTACTGTGGTAGCATCTTAACACAACAGGGACTCTCCTTTCATTCTCTGGAGGTCAGAGTGTGGTGTGATCACCCTCCCCTGTTTCATCACAAACTATGAATCATGGAACAGGCTCCAACAGGAGATAGTCATTCAGAATATCTGGACAATCCCTAAGACATGACGCTCCAACAGGAAACGGAAAAGCAGTTAGCTGTGTGTCGGTAGCCACTTTAAATAGTCGATTCAACTGTGAGCAAGAGCATCCTTCTGGATGGTATGAGATGACATTGTAGCTTTGAGGAGCATCTTTCCCCATGGTGTGCTATGACACCGTAGCTTTGATTTTTCAGCTGAAGATGCTCCTGTCAAATCCACAGATGATGTCTATGTTGGCCATTACAGAGAGAGGCATTGACAGAAAATAACGCATTCCTAGCCTCTGCACTGGCACCTTTCTGTTGCTGACATCCTTAGTCCCTTAAAGATGCCCCACCCCTCACCAAAGCCAAGGCTCCAAAACTGAACTCAGAGTTTCAGGTAATCAACTACTTGGGCATTGCAGAAGGAAAGCAGATGCCCCCAACCCAGACCTCCAAGTGGTACAAAAAAGGGACAGCAAACCTCACAGTTTTCAAAAAAAAAAAAAAAAAAAAAAAAAAAAAAAAAGAAAGAAAAGAAAAGAAAAGTTTGTCTTAGAAAACAAATGATCTTCCTGCCCACTTCACTATACTTAGTTACGAAACCCAGCTTGAAGCAGGAAATCTGTGTTCTATTGAACTGTCATTGTTGCTTATGTCTTGATCATAGTGTATCAGGATTAGGTGATACCACACTGTGGGTCCATGTTCCAAACCCGGAGAAGTGGGGGCGGGAGGGTTGGGCACTGAGGAGGTTTAATGTTAGGAGCTTGACTGTGATTATCTCAAGCAGTTGGGGGTTGGGGCTTCAGGAGAGCTCAGAGACACCAGTAGGGGGTGGCAAAGTTGGAGTTCCTTGACTCCAGTCTCCAGTACCACACGCTAAGAAGTTAGAAACATGTCAAGGATCCATGGGCCTGCAATGAGGGTGGGACTTTTGGGGACCCATGGACTGAGGATGGTGTTTATCCTTGGGCAGGGGCTGGAAGGTCTGGCTTAGCTTATTGGCTGAGGTAGCAGCTGTTGTCTGGGGGCAAAGATGGGCCTTAGAAGGGAGATTTAGGCAGTGGCTCTTTAGGCAAAGGCTTTTGTTGTTGTTGTTTTTTAATTATATTTTCTTTTCTTTTTACCTCCCTTCCTGGTTTCCCCTCCTTAAGCCCCCTATCCCATCCCCCCTCCCTCTGCTCCTATGAGGGTGCTCAGCCACTCCTGGCTCACCACACACAGCTCACTGCCCTAGCATTCCGCTACTTAGAAGGGGGAACAAAATAATCATGGGAGGTAGAAAGAGGGAGGGACTTGGAAGGGAAAGAGAAGGGGGAGGGGAAAAGGGAAGGCAGGAAAGGTGTGGGAGTATCCTGGCTGGCGGGGTGGGGGGGCATGTAGAGAGGGTCAGGAAATTGAATAGAGGTGGAGGTATGTATCAGTGAGAGATGGGTAATTGGGGATGGCCACCAGAAAGTCCCAGATGCCAGGAAAGCAAGAGGCTCCTAGGACCCAATAGGAACTACATTAGATGAAATCCCCAACAAAGGGAAGGGAGAACCTGTAGAGACCATATCCAGAGGCTAGGCATGACCCTGGGTGAGGGATGAGTCTACTCATCCATCTCAAATATTTTAACCCAGAATTGCTGCTGTCTAAAGGAAATACAGGGACCAAGAGTGGTGCAGAGGCTGGAGGAAAGGCCGCAGGTGAAGGCTTTCTTCATGATCCTCATGGTCATTCTCGATTCAAGAGACAGGCTTTGGTTCCAACGTGTTTACTGTTTGTTCTTTGTGAAAATCGGATGTGTACTAACTTCTCAGGGTAGACCCAAGAAGGGAAGCTTCTGGGCTAATCCCTCAGGGTCTCTAGATGCCTCATTAGCACAGAGAATTCTGTTTTGGAATGCATGACACCTGTGGGATATGGCACGAGTTCTAGGACAGGACTCTGGCCAGGAGCAGGGAGGTGGCTACCATCTGTAGAGTGTGTTCCCAGGGTCTCAGACCCAGTCTACTTCGCCACGTTCCCTGACTCGGTCTACTGCTCCACACCACATCCCTGGCGTTAAAATCTGGTCTGTCGGTCTGCCTGTCGGCAACTGTCTACATCCTATTTTATTTCTTCTTATAAATGTCATTCTTACTTGTCAGTATAGCCTGTATCTTAGGACTTATATATTTGAACCTCAAAGTAAGATTTGCAGAATAATCATTTGTGTGTGTAGAAACGTTGCCATTTCGTATGTGATAGTAATTACAGATGTAGATTTAGTCTGTGAAAATTTGAACCAGGTCCCACTATGCTGATATATCCTATGGAATATCCAGCCCCCAACATCTCTATCTGGTTACTCTCTCGATGGCCAATAAGCAACCAGACTCCCAGGTAGCAAATGCAACAGTCAGATCTGTGCTCCTCACATCCACGTGATGTTGTGTGGTTGATACAGTGGCATTTCATTTGGTTCCTAATTTAAGTATCTTCTCCCCACATTCTTTCCAGCATGAACCACAGAGATACTGATTAAGCAGCAATTAAACATCCTAACACTGCCATTATCTTTCCTTAAGTAGCCACTTCAGCCTCAAGGAAAGCTTTAACAAAAACAGAATTTAATTTTCCAAGGGTGTAGGTACACTTTCAATTCTCCCGATTCTGTATTTGTCAAAAGGAATGGAGAGTCTCATGTTGGTCCTAAGAGACTCTTCAGATTGAATGCGAAGTCCATGGGGATGGAGCTTCCATCTTTGTATCATAATATTTTCAGTTTGTATCTCTGTCCAACAGCGTAGCAGGATGTGCAGGGTACAGGCTGTGCTATGCACGGACATTCACTTGAGGTATCACTGGCCAGGGACTCTTATTTCCTGGCTTGTCAACTACATCCAACCCTGACAAGTTGCCCTTTGTCAGGTTTATACTTATATGTCAGCAGTGAATAAGTCACAAATATTCACATATAATATTATACAGACACACACACACACACACACACACACACACACACACACACACACACAATTAAAGTCCCAACCAAAATGATGCACAGAGAATTACTGCTTACCTTTTATTTTTCATAGCTATGGTCTGGCTTAGCATAAGAGCTATTTCAGAAAACCAGAACAAGTTTTTACTTTAGAGGACGTCTGAAGAATTTCCAGTACCAGAATATCAAGCCTGTGGCATTCTGTGATTCAATCCACCCACTCTAGTATTGCTTTCATTTTTCAGATGTGGTCTTCATTGCCAAATGTGTCTTGGGATAGAGCAATGGGAGGCTATTCTAGATCAGTGAGAGCTAGTCAGCACGATGCTAAATGTGATCTCAAAATGGAATGGCACAGGTAGTTGTGGATTAGAGTTTGTGGTATGATGGAGGCTGGAGGTTCTCCTCCAACATTTCTGTTTGAAATGCTTAGCCTGGTGCTGGCTAAGCCCTTACTGGGGGACTGCCTTTCCCCCTTACGCTAAGACAAGGAGTCTTGCTAAGCTGAAGCATGTGAAAGCTCTCTGGTTCATTCAGCACTTGCCAAATCAAGACGGCCACATGTTTGTTAAATTCATGATTAATTTTTGTCATGATTAATGTTTAGTAACATCACAGTGGTAGAGCATTGTGAACACAGGGTTTTTTTTTTTTTTTTTTTTTTTTTTGACAATTCCAAGGTATTTTAGCCTGATTAGTGTTATTATTTTGTGCTTATACAATCATTAGTCTAGACTTTAATTAAGAACTGGTTTTGTGAAACAAAATAAAGTTTACCAAGAACAAGTGCTGAATGACTCAGTAAAGTGATTGTTTAAAAACAATCCCTGAATCTAATTAAGAAAGAGTATTTTGTGTAGAGTTGTTGGCTGTTGCTTCATTTGGCCCCCATTTTCAAAATTTAAAAAGAAAAACACATTTAACATGGAATGAATGCACCATAATATATTCCCTATGCATGTTGAAATGATGAATGGGCTCCAGCAAGAAATAGCCAGTGACCACAATGGGCTTCAGATAACAGACAGAGTCCTTGGTGTTTTGCAACCAACAGAAGTGAGGGTGTTTAATGAGCCCCTCTTACAAATTAGTAATTTCCACATCTGTCAGGACTCTTTTGTTTTCTTTCCTTTATGCTATTCTATTTGATTTGGTTTCTTAGTTTTATAATTAGAAGTCTTTGACAATGAGTCGAGGGGAAACAGCAAAAAAGCCCTAAAAGGGAACAACCATTATAAAGAAGGAAAAAAAAGGCCTTTCAGAAAAGTTGGGAAATTATCGCTTATTATAGGAGGCAAGAAAAAGTATTTTGATCGAGTGATGACAGACCCATCTCAGTAGAAGGGGAGTCAGCTATTTCTCATTAAATTAATGCAGCTTCTCAGAATTTTAAACATAGCTTTTTATGTCCCCCAATCCATAAATTATTGTTTATCCGGGCTACAGTGTAAGCAACAAAGTAATGGGAGTGTATTCCTCCAGGAATCTCTTAGGAGGTAGCTGTGTCCCAGGAAAGAATGATTTCAGAGTCTTGTTTTGAAGTTTTGTGGCCTCTTGGCCAAAAGCTATGAGTGTCCTGTGCCCCCTACCAATGGGAATGGGAAGTTACCTCCCTGTGGAATGTGCTGACCACAGAACTGCTGCCTCTTAGATATGAATTTACCCATTTACACCTGGCTTTGATAAAAAGTCAGAATTTGCAGGCTACCTTTGCCTGTCTCAGTGTTTGCCAGAAGTGCTGGAGGAAGACTGAAAGCCATCCTGGATGTAGGCAGAGCTGTCAGCTTCCGTGTGGCTCCCATGGTTCCTTGTGAAGACTTTCAGGGTTTTATCTCTTGGCCATCTGCTTCCCTTGGTCTATGCAGATGGAGGGATATTGTATTGATATATTTGTCACATGCAGAGCCACAGCCCAGTGATTCCATGGGTTACAGATGGCCATGTCTCAGGCCTCTATTGCAACTTCCTCTGACATCACAGTTGTATTCTTCATCAGTCATTGTCACAGCCATGGTCACATCTTCTCTGGTTCCCACAGAGTTGTTGAACTTGACTCCAGTCCCCTTTGCCATTTTCAACTTTTTCCTATTCAGAGGATTAAAATTGTGATTTCATTTGGATCTCTTATGGGCACAGAGTAAATGTGTGTGTGCGGTACCCTGCTTCCTAATCCTGCAGTTCTAGTTTTGTTTAAAGAAACCTTTAGAAAGTATAATTGCCATTGATTTTTCTTTTGCCCCGTGTCTTAGACATTTATTCATTTAATGACATGTGCTTGATGAGTTTTCCTTCTAGTGTTCAGTACCATCACACTGTCTTCAGGTCAGGAGTTACTCTATAGTCAGAACTTATAGAATTACAGATGTGGTTTATACTCTGTGCAGAGGAATATGTGAAATGAGTTCTTAGAAAGGGCTGAAGCTTCAGCTCTGTCTTTATGTGTGAGATTAACTTAGATGCCTCTTGATCTTAGCAAGTTAATTAAACTCTCTGAGAGCCCAGATTCCTCATGCTGATGATTATAAACCAGGATAATACTGTTTACATCATGGACTGATTGTGAAAAACTTAAAAGATTTTACATATGACTGGTTGAATACATAATATAGTGTGTGGTATGTACCACATAAATATAAATAACAGTACATGTCATGATGTATAAGTATGTATAACAGAACATATATGCATGAACAAATATATATATTTGCATATATATGTATATTAATTGCATTACACATTATTAAAAACCTTGAAAAATTTGAAAGTGCAGATATTTATTTTATATTAAGACCTTTCTTTAAAATATAGTGAACATAACATGATAAAAGTTATCTTGAAAATATCTATCTACTTTTTATCAATTTAAGGAACCAAAGAGAGCCAGGAAGAGGTAGACAATCTTTCCCTCACAGAATAAGTGTTTGCAGAGATGCAAAGAGATGGCAGCCTAAGAATCCTGAAAACTGAGCCCCCAAAGGTTATAAACCAAAGTCTTCAAAGCCTGAGAATGTGGCAAGTCACACAGCGAAAGGTGTTTTTCTTGCTGTTTACACATTCAATCAAGACCACAGACTTTTCTGAAGAACCTTGAAGTTTTGAATTGTATCATCCCCTATAAGCCAGCTTGTGTTCAATGATGGCACCACAGCAATTCAAGGAAAGCAGACAGAAGGCGGGGATATTAGAAACAAGAAAGATTTAATGTGCTTTCCTAAGCTTGTGGCTGCCCCAGGACAACAGTGCTACAAACAGCAGGTGGGAGTTCCTCCAGCAGCCTGAATAAGCCTGGTTTGTGACTCTCCTTCAAAGCCTGGAAAGCAGCCCTGCAAACACCTGGTTCTGTCTTTAAGCCAACACAAAGTAATACAAGCCATTCCTGTTTCTGGCCTACAGAAAGTTTAATTAATTGCCAATGTTGTTTCAGGCTGAAGATTTCTGAGGAATCATGATGCAGAAGTAGAAATGTATTGCCATTGGGCTAAGGATATAGCTTAGTGGTAAAGCACTGTGGACCATGTGCAAGACCCTGGGTTCGATCCCTGGTACCACAAAAAGAAAGAAAAGGGGGGAAAAGGCAGACAGGTAAACAGACAGACAAGAAAAGAGAAAAGTAATGGTTTATTGCAAAAAAACAAAAAAAAAAAAAAGTGATCATATGTGTGTGTGTGTGTGTGTGTGTGTGTACACACACATATCAAGGCCAAGAATCAGCAGAGGCAATATCTTTGGCTAGGTAGAAAATAAAATCAAAGGCCAAGTCAAGTCACATCAACGAAAGAAGAGATTTTCTGTTCTTTCTCTGACAACAGAGAACTAGTGAAGAATTTAAAAGAGAGGAACAGTCATACATTAGTGAAAGAAATACAGGTTGTGAGTTCGATAGCTGTGCAGTCAAGGAAAATGGTGTGGAGTCACCACATGAGCAGAGATGTGAAGCCAGGAATTGGCGTGTGATGGGAGACACGTGAGAGACACAGCAGGTGTGCAAAGTCAGCGAAACTGTGGAACTGGATAGTAAGTTCAGAGTAAGACCCATTTTCACACAGCACTGTCCTGATGAAAACACAGGTAGATATTTATCCACTCTCTGCCCTGTTTATCTTATCTGAAAAAAAATGCCTGCTATTTAATTTTCCTCTCTTAGGCTTGCAATAAAGATTAAATCTTGGGCTGGAGAGATGGCTCAGTGGTTAAGAGCACTGACTGCTCTTCTAAAGGTTCTGAGTTCAATTCCCAGCAACCACATGGTGGCTTGCAATCATCCATAATGAGACCTGATGCCCTCTTCTGGTGTGTCTGTTTTAAGATTGTTGGGTAACGAGATGAACTGATATCTGAGATCTTTTAACAATGTGTTGGTACCAAGGAACCTTCTATTAAGATAGGCTACATTGTCGCTGCTTTAATAAATCCTACAATTAATTAAATTCAAAGCACAGAAGGAACTGGGTCTTTGACTTCAGTGACTCTAGCCCATATGTAATTTCCTGCTTTTAGAAGTTACATTTATCATTTGTACTTAAAAAAATATTCCAGGTAGAGGAATTGCCTCATAATCTTTAAGATAATGTTCTTAATAAAATGTTAGTTGTGAGGGAAAATATTGTCATCTTGATTCTATATAGAATCTCCTAGGAGACAACCTTCCAGGTGTGCCCCTGAAGGATTATGTTTGTTTGGCTAGTGGAGGTGGAAAGGCTCATTCCAAATGTGATGGTACCATCCCCTGGGCTTGGGTACTAGACTACATGAAGAGGAGAAAATGACTATGACTTTCCTCTTAGTGACTGTGGATACAATGTTGCTGTCTGTCTTCTGCGCCATGATAGGCAGTTCCCTGGAACTGTGAGCCAATTAACGCATCCTTCTTCAAGTTGCTCTTATTGGGGGGGGGGCAGGTTAAATAAATAATAACTGGCTTTTCAGATAAATATAACTGAATGGCATTAAGCCATTACTTCACCCCCTCGTTTACTACCCACACGTTAATTTATATCATGTTTCTTCATATTAATAAAAATATCTTCTAGCAGCCTCAGTAATAAGCAATGTTTTCAAATTCAAATGATATAGTTTTACCACTTAACATTAAGGTAGACTATAGCTAGGGGGAGCAGGGCCTGGCTCAGGCCCCTGGGAGTGGTGAAGGTTCTGTTTTCCTTGGAGGAAACTATCTCCAGTGTAATTGGAGATAAATATTCAAAATATTTCCAATCCCTTGTCAAACAATTTTATGCAATAAAATAATTTTCAAGATGCTACACATGAATTTCCCTTTTCAAATATAAGCACACAAAAGGGTTACTTCTTTTTTTTTAAGATAAAGAGATAATTCTGCTCTGAGTAACACATTAGTCCCCTGGTTACTGGTACTTTCAAAAATGCCAGGAGGGCGCTCAGAGTTTTATAGATGCAAACCTTCTTAATATGCTTTGAGAAAAACTTTCCAGGGTTATAAAGTTTTCCAGCATAATAAATTCAATTTTAGTTCCATTTTCTTGTCTATTTTTATTGTTTTTATTTATTCATAACCTGACATTCAAAAACAATTCAAGATGTTTAATAAACATGCATATCTTTGAGCAGAATAAGAACATGAGAGATGTTGACCAAAAAAAGTTTTTAAATAACGAGGGGAGGGTCAGGAGTGCAGGAGGGAGAGCTGAGGCTAAGAGGACCCATCAAAGTCACCCCCTTTTCAAGACATAACACATTTGAGTCTAAGATTGCTTAGGGAAAACATTTCTCTTCTTTCCTTGTTCCTTGTTCCTGTTCCTCCTGTGTGTGTGTGTGTGTGTGTGTGTGTGTGTGTGTGTGTGTGTGTATGTGTGTGTGTATGTGTGTATGTGTGTGTGTATGTGTGTGTATGTGTGTGTGTATGTGTGTGTGTATGTGTGTATGTGTGTTTGTATGTGTGTGTGTATGTGTGTGTATGTGTGTGTATATGTGTATGTGTGTGTGTATGTGTGTGTGTTCATCTATGCAAACGTATTTATGAGTAGAGGTAATCTACATATTTGTTCATGAACATGTGGAGACCAAAGAATAACTTTGAGTTTATTTCTTAGGTCCTGCTCTCGTTGATGTTGATTTAGTCTTTGTTTTATTTTGAGACAGGCTGTTATATTTTCCCAGGACTGGGTAGATATCTTGGTTGGTTGTCAAGAGAGATCCAAGGATTTGCCTGTCTCTCTACTGCCTTGCCTCCTTAGGGCAGAGGTCACAAGTGCACTACCATGCACAGCATTTTTTCTTTAAAAAAAAAAGGGGGGGGGGGTTCAGGAGATCAAACCCAAGTCCTTATGTTTGCAAGATCAGTACTTTGCTGACTGAGCTGCTTTCCAGTCCTGCCACCTGTTTTAAGATCCTATACAAATTTTCTTCTGTCAGTCTCTATAAGAATAACTCTGTGTGATAACATGACCACCAGCATACAATATCTGCATGTTCAACACAGAAAGCTGAACAGCTCCAGAACCTCTGACTTTCTTGTGTACAAACCGCTGGCATGCTGTGAGGACACAATGTGAGCAACCATTTACTTAAAGGTCTGTGTGACAGTCCCTCAACCCAGAAGTACGTCACAAAGATGGGGGAAGTGGGATGCCTCTGCCTTCCATGGTTTCTGCAGAAGGTCTACTGGTTGGATGGCTTTATAAAACTGGTGTATAAATTTGTTCCACTTTCTTCCTTCATTTTATCCCTATAATGCTACAGATTTATTCACACAAAGGCAAGAGTGTCTCTCCTGGGCCAACAGACTCAAGGTTATTTTCATTTCCAACTCCAGAAGCTTTGTGACTTTGTGTCTTCATTAGTGCTGTTTTGACAATACCTGATCCTGTCCAGAGCTGGGAAACTTCCTGATATAATTTTACTGAAAAGGATCCATGCTTTAGACTTTATCGTTACCATTTCTTCTGTCCCGGGTATTCTTGCGCTCAGCCTCTTCAACAGATCCCAGAGTCACTGCAAGTTTTGGGGCCCCTTTGGTATTGTTTTCTTCACTTATGTCTCTTTTTGGTCTTCAACCCTGTCTCCTCTTTGCCCTCCATCATTGACAGGCTGCTTTCTGCTCGGTGACTCTGCTGATGACACTTCCCACTGTGTTTCCAGTTTGGGTCCTTTTCAGAGTCTTGAGTTTCTCGCTGAATTTGTCCTCGCATGCTTGGACCTTCTGCTTCAACTCGATAACTGTTTCATTCATTTTCTGACTCTCTTGTCTGGATCCTGAATTGACCTCCTTGCCTCATTCATCCATTTCTCCAAGTATCCTCTTGGTTCACCCTTTTAAAAGCAGGGCTCTGAAGTGCTTCCTTTATTATTTTAGCCTTGCTTTCTGGCACAGAGGTGCTGCGATCTTGTTGAGACTGTGGCTCTTTCCCCATCTCACCCTGGGTTTCATTGTCCTGGTTTATGCACCACTTGGAATAGAAGTGCCTTTGGGGTCTAATTTTCTTTCCCCCTTTGTGTATGCTGTGTGTTTGTGTTATCATTCTATGTTTTCCTAGTGAATCGTCTTTATTTGAAGGTCTGCTCTCCACTTTTCTTTGGAGAGGGTGTTCATTCCAGCAGCATATGTGATGATTAATAATTAGCAGCGAGGGTACCATGTGTTTCTTGACAGGGTTCTGGGCACTGACTGAGAAACAGAGTTCAAAATTATTTAGAGCTAATGGTCTTCATGTGGAGAGAGTAACGTCAGGAGAAAGTGAAAGAGGGGGAAGGATTAAATACTCAATGAGAGGGTTATATGTATGAAAAATAATGACGATAATAGATACATTATACAGTAGGTGCAGAGAAAAGAAGGACAATTATAAAAACCCATTCTGGAGAGGCTTAAGCTAAAGCAAAGCAACTCAGCAACTGAAGCCCAAATGTGCAAATACAAATGTAAAATTAATATATGAAAGGAAATATTACGGCTGAAGTCTTCCTGGTTGGTTTGAGTATGGCAGCTGTCCCCGACCCTGCTTTTTGCAGCGATCTCTCTGGAGCTGTTGTGGTTGTTAGTAATTCAAGCAAGTCCGTATGTCTGTCTCATGGAGAGGAATTTTTTTGGAGGCCTTCAGCTTTTGCTGGAGATACCCTGGCAGCCACTGGCAATTCCTGCCTTGTGTTTTGTAGACCTTTCTTTCTACTCCGGGTTCTCTGTACCTGTGGAGCTTAAGGGATGGGAAAGCCCCCATATGCTCCCGTTTTTGTTCTTGGTTTAACAGGTATGGATCTGAATCTGGAGGACGGGTTCTGTGACTTCCAGGTTCTGTGTCTCTGCATGCACTGCACAGAGAGACATGCTTAGTAGCAGGAGAGGAGATGGCTAATTAAGGGGGGCATGGGGAGCCTTGAGGGGGTGCTATTGTTTGTCTGTGGCCTGACTTTAAGAGAACAAAGAGTAGAAAGGAGCAAGGTAAGGTCTACAGTGATTTCTGGAGAATCATCCTCATTTGAAGCTCTGGTCTCCACTTCTTTTTTGGAGGGTGTTCATTATAGCAGACACCCTCTCCTCTCAGACATCTGTAATATGGGATTTTTTTTTTTTTTTTTTTTTTTTAGGAATGCTTTCTTGTTTGAACGGAGCCCAGGTAGACTGAGAGCCACTGGACTTTGTAATATGCTAATCTCTGAAATTCCCTTCTTGCCTATTTTTTTCTTCTGACTCAGTGTGCAGTCTGTTACTCCGGCATGGTCCAGTGTTGGGCTGTTTACCCTGAGATGCCTGTGGACAGACCCGTGGCTCTTCTGTAGATCAGTTTGTCTGAGTTGAGGAGACTGGACTTACAGAGACCTCTCAGAATTGAAAGTCCTGTGTGCAAGGTCTGGAATGTTAGAAGACAATGGAGTTACGCAAGGGTTCCCTTTTCTGACCCATCTCTCTGTTATAGTTCCACCTACTTCTTACCAGTACCATACCATGATGATTGTTTAGTTCTTCAGTGGCTTGTAGTTGGCTTACTATAAATTTTCCACCTTTGTTCTTTGGTATTGGTCCAATTTTTTTCCGTTCTTTTTTTTTTTAATTCCTTGACAATATTTTTAAAGTTTAATTTTATTATTCTTCAACTTGTTCACTTTATGCCCCTCTCACTACCTGGTTACCTCCTCCTACAATCCTTCCTCCACCTACCTCTCCTCTGAGCCTTTGGGGGCCCCCTGGGTATGCCCCTCACCCTGGTACTTCATATCTCTGCAAGGTTAATGCTTCCTTTCCCACTGAGCCCTGACATTCTTTGACAATTTTACAAATGTGTGTAGAGAAATTCTGGTCATCCATCCCATTCCATCCCTCCTTCCCCTGCCCCTGAGATCCCTCTTTCTTGCAAATCACCTTCCTATTTCGATGCCTTTTTATATGTGCTTTACCCACTGAGTTTCATTACAGTAACTTGCATGAACATGAGTTGGGGGCACGCTTAGTTAAACTCTGTGAACTTAGCAGTTCTGGGTAATTGCAGCTGCAGGGATCCTATGAGCTGCTCTAATGTGTTTCTTAATTATTTTTAAAAATATTTCTCTTATTATTTGAGAGTAAAATATAATTATAGCAGTGTCCCTTCCTTTTCTCATATTTTTAAAAATAAAGATTTTCCTTCCATGTAACTGAAGAATATGGCAACCCCTAGCGAAGCACCCATGAGCTTCCCAAAGTCCTTCATGAGGGGCGGGGCCTAAGGAGCATCTCCTACTCCTGAGAAACTCGAGCTGATTGGTTGGGCAGGCAGTTACAGCTACATGGAGCTTGTGGGCTGATTTAATATTTTTCATTCATTATTTTTGATTAATTCTTCCATTTTTAAGATTGTAATTAGACCATTTCCCCTTCCCTTTGTCTCATATTTTTAAAATATAAAATTTTATCTTCTGTATAACATTTAGAATCACCCTCTTTATAACCAAACAATAACTTAATAGTATTCAGATTAATACTTTCATGAATCTCTAGATGAAATTAGGAAGGGATTCTTACGGACAGCTAGATTTATCCACTGAAGATTGAACATAGAAGTTATTTTCAGAAAGTAATATACAATCCAGCTAGTTATGGTAGGTCATGTGTCTGCAATCCTAGCATTTGGGCAGCTAAGGCAAGAGGGTTTTAAATTCCAGCCTAGCTTAGGCTACATAGAACAACCCTATCACAAAAAAAAAAAAAAAAAAAAAAAAAAAAACGGAAAGAGAAGCAAAACAAGACAAAAGGAATATGCATTATAGATTGCAACCAATGGAAATATAGTCTATTTTGTGTTTGTAATTCAACAATGTGTAGCAAGATTTGTCACAATATAGTGATAGCAAGAGTGTTGGGGACCTCACCACGAGTTTTGCAAGAAGGTAAATAGTGTAGTTGTCATATCCCCAAGTATGGAGCCCAAGGACACTGTGAGTTGGAGGATGGACAATGGGATAGATGGGTCTTAGAAACTCATAGGTCTTCATTTGTATTCTCCTGAGACATCAGAGATATCATACAAATGCCAAACAAGCACAAACCCCCAAGAGGTGATGACCCTGCCATCTCCCTAGTCTTTGTTGAAATGTTTTTTAACAAGTTGTGGAATTACTTAGCTTTCACATTTTTAATGGAGAAAGAACATCAGCCACCAGGGTGCCACATGCTAATCATCCTGCATGTTCTCAATGAAAAGAGCAGAGTTCCCTCTCATTTCAGACCATGACCTGGAGTCCTTAGAGGACAGTCACTGACAAAGTTCTTGCAGCCTTCCCATCAAATTAAGGGCACATTTTAGGCTCATTGACATCCACATTGTCCAAGATATCACTTTGTCACTGTAGGTATTTGACACCATTCTCTCCTCTAAAATGCGCAATAGAACATGTGTGTTAGTATAGGATGTAGGGATCAATGGACAGGATTATGTAAACCTACCCTATCCTCTAAAACAAAAAACCTTTTAACACTTTTGTCAGTGTCTCTACCAAAGTGTTTCGAAATCATTTTGAATTTGTCCAAAGGGAGTTAACCTTTAGGTCCTTAAGTAAATCATAAGTAAGATGGTTTGAATTTGTCTCAGTTGATTTACAATGTTAGCTTTCAAAACTAAAGCAGGTGTTCTTTAAGTTATCACAAACCCCCAATCAATGAGACATTTCTGAAAATATATAATAAAGATTGCAAGGCGCAAAACATGAAATCATCTTAATTTTGATTTCACATTTGAATACCTTCATTCTCTATAAAAATAAATTTTATTGTTATGTAAGGAGTGCAGCATTTTACAAGATCAACAGACGGCAGATTAGCATTCAGACCTTTTGGTCCTTTGGTTAAAACGCCCCTCGCTTTTCCCTGTGTTTCTTAAAAACTCTTCAGAAGGCCAGCTCCTGACAGCCCTTCTTTTCCACCAGCTTCATTGAGAACTTAAAGCTTTTCTGAAATATCTTCTGTTATTTCATATGCCTCCATGAGGACACTAGCTAGCTATATTCTCATCCTACTCTTGATCCAATTTCTACTTTATTCTCTAAAGAAACTCTCATGTCAAATTAAAATGCAATTATTTTCTTATCTTGATAATACCCTGTAATTTCTCTAATGTGGTTTCAGAGGCATGATAAAAGCAAATGGGTCTCTCATCTCTGACAGCAGCTGTAAACCAGAGGGACCAGAGTTGTATATGTCAAAGATTTGACACGGATGCATATTAGGGCATCTTCAACTCCACCAGGAAGCATCATCCTTCCTCAATGAGGTTCTGGGGACCAACCATTTCAATTAAGCTCTTTCTATTACCAAGCCCACTCAATCCAGCACAGGCACAGCTGCCCCACATAGCAGCCTCATAGGCAAGTTAAATGACTAAGATAGTCTTGTCTGGTCACCAGGCTTGTGAAGACAAAGAAGCATTCCCCAATACTCTGCCTATGGATTCTTTTGAAACTCAACAAACTGTGGAATAGCATGCTCACTTTCAACTTGGCTGAACACTCTTCTTGAGCTATATCCCAGTCTGCAGGTCAAACCACCCTGGATTATACATGCTGCTTGACCTTCCCATTTCCTTGGCCCTGTACTAACTCTGAACTCTGAGAGCCATAGGGGATTCTCTATCTTTATCCTTCAGAGCTCTGTTACATAGTGAGTATACTGGAGTTAGTAAACACACATTAATAAATGCACACATTGTCATATCTAGGCATTTATACATAAAGCCAACTATATGGAAAGCAATGCACTTGTATAAAATACTTTCATTCTGTTTTTTTAATGAGGCAGCGTCTCAAATAGACCAGGCTAGCCTAGACCTCACTCTGTAGCTGAGAATAATCCTGATCTATGATCTCCCTACCTTTATGCTCAACTCCTATGTGCTAGGTTTACAGAAATGAGCCAGCACTTAATCTTGTTTCATGGTGCATTTGTATATTAAATGTACAGGAAAAAAAGTGTTTTGCTTCTAGATATATTTAGTACATATTTTCAGCAATGCATTAGCCAGTACTCACTTAAAGAAGCATAAATTGAAGTAACATGGGCTTGCTTTCCCTGGAAGCCATACTGACTTACTGCAATGCAAGGTATATGGTTGAAATATCTCATCACGCAGCTCCATGTGAGCTTCTATCTGTGCATACACATATGTGTCCACAGTATTAACAACTATGTAGAACCATTAGAGGAAAGGAATCGGAGAGCTTCACACTACTTTCTCACTAGGAGAAATTGGATATTGATGTCCTGTAAAATTGATGGGATTTGGTTGCTTTGGGCATTTTATTTTGTTTTCTGGGAGTTCCTCTCAAGGTCATGGGTTTTTCCAGTGACAAAAATAAGCATGCTGTGCTTAGAGAACTCGGGGTCTTTAAACACACGGGGAGTGTGCATGAACAGCGCACACAAAGGGGCTTAGTCTCCAGTTCTTTCGTTTTTGTTTCCTTTCAGGGTGGGACAGAGGCTCTTAATAAAAAGGATGAAAATGGAAATCCTTTTCATATTTAGTTTCTAATATCCAAATGTGAAAACTTCCTTATATTGAAGTAAAAGTTGGGGGACAAGTGAGAGGAACAGTACCTGCTTCTTTGGGTACTGAACAGAAGCTAGCATGATCTTTATGTGCACCATTTGACAATCCTGGTCTCTGAGATGGACTCTCGCAACATTACTCTAGCTGGCCTGTAACTTGCTCTGTATACTAAGATGGCCTTGAACTCAAAGCCACTTGTTTCTGCCTCCCATTAGCATGCTGGGATTGAACTACACTAGTTCTTGAGACTATGGGTTTTTAACAAACGATTCAGAACTCTCTGTGTTCAGTTTAAGTAACCACATGGGAGATAATGTTTGAATGTGACAGAAATGTGCCTCAGAAAGACTGAGATCCCACAGAAGGCTTACATTAGCACCTCCTTCCATGCCTAGAGCAGGTAGACTGTTAGTGCTTGATCTAACCACCCAGCTGTAAGAGAAAATGCACCTTCTGCCTACAGAGAAGATAACCAGTAATTCTGAAAAAAATCTTCCAAATATCTTTGATAAAAATGACTTGAAATGAAGTCCTGTTTGCCCTTTAACAAAAATATACCCGCAGAGGCTAGAGATCTGGGAAGCAATTTGTATTACAAAGATATCATCCTGTACCAACAGCTATGGAAATCACACACCTTGTATAGAAGAAACAAATCCTTGGAAACAAGGCAGCCCCTCAACAACACCCGAGTCACACACTCTTTTCTTGTGGATCTTAGGGCAACAAGTATGCATAAGGAAGAGCTTTGAAGACAATCTTTATGTGTATTGGACACCATGATGTTTTTGTGGCTTTAGTTCTTAGATAGTGGGATTCCCTCTCCAATCAGCCAATGATAATCATCCCTTCATTTCCTTCTAACCTCTGTTCTTGCTGTTCATCTGTATTACACTCAGAGTTTAAAAGCCACACTCAATCTCTGCCACTGCTGGATTCTGTGTCATTTCATTGAGATGACAGATTACTCACAGCAGGGTGAACCCTGATATCATCCTGTCAACAGAGGCTAGAGACAACGATTTCTAAGGACACCAGAGTTCCTTTTCTTCATGTACCTCTGACATTTTGTAATGACACTGCCCTGAAAAGCCTTATGGAAAGTGCTCAAAATGTCAATATCAGAAGATTAAATTGCTTCAAAATCCTGTTATCCTAGACATGTGTGTCGTGGAAATTTTGTTTTCAGGGTAGGGGACTAATATGCCCATGTTATATCCAACCAGAAAAAAATGAACAGGTAAAGCCACATTGAATTTTTGAGTTATTATCCATTAATTTGAGAGTGTTTATATAAATGACATTTGTGTAAGTTTATTTCAATCAAATCCAAATCATCTGACTTGATATAACAGCCTTCTAACACACACACACACACACACACACACACACACACACACACACACACACACATCCAGATGTCTAAAATTGGAAACAAGCATGAATCTTTTATATTTTCTCTGTATCCCAACTATCTCTTTAGTAGACTTTTCTCTTCTCCCTAGGGCTTCTAAGAGCCTGTGTTTAATGAGTCCCCCCAAGACAGTGGTCACTAAAGTTCACCAGGAAAGGAGTCAATACCTCATTTCAAAGTAGTTGTTCCTATGAGGTTATCAGAAGGTCTTCAAACAAGAAAAGACTAGCTAGGATAGGGTGATGGGGCCTAGAAGACATTTTAGAGTTCCAAATCTCAGCCGGTAAAATCATGTCAAAGTGGAGGGGCTTATGAACCTAAACTATGTCTTTCAACCTTAAGTGCATGTATCAACAGGTTTTAGCTGCTGGCATGCTTTCTAGTCCGCTATTCATTTGATTATTCCCCCAAAGCTCTGGAGCTTTTCTATTTTTTCTTGAGCTCATTCTTTATAAATGTTTAGAAGGCCTTTGGTCCAGCAGATGCAGAGTCCAGGTCACTTCTGTCAGTATCTTATCCCGAATAGCAGAGGATACGCATGGCAGTCTATGCTTCCTCTGTGTGCATGTAGACCCCAGTACTGTTAATACTTGTGCAATTGTGTGTTGAAAATTGTTCCAAGATCTATTGCCTCCCAGTTACTGGACCATAACCTAATTTGGTCTCCATCACTCTAGCATCTGACCCAGGATCTCTCTTTGAACATGTGCTTCTTGGTACCAAATTGTATTTTAATCTCAGTGATGACTGATGCAGAAATAGCTCAATGTGCTTCAGTTAGAAGGGACTTAAAGGGGGGGAATCCATCACAGGCATATCAGGTACCCCAAATGATAAAGTTAAGAGGAAAGCGCTGAGATTTAAAAACCACAAGATCCATATAAGACAAGTGCAAAAGAAGAAAGGAGGTTATCATACAACAGCACCTAAAATGAAAGGTTCCCCCCATTGCTCTTCATGAAGCCCGTCCATGCTTGCTGTGGTTGTCAGGTGTCTGTTGAAATTCAGCCATAGATCAGCAATGGCTTCCCTCATTACATAAAGTCCCTCTGTTGTTTGGACTTTAAGAATAAAGTCTGGGCACCACACATGCCATTCCCTATATTTTATTACTTTGTTCAAAAATTTCCTTCAACTTCCTGTAGTCCTGCAGGGTCTATGCTAGTTGCCAGAGTCTCTGCGAACATATTAAAGATCTATACAATTGTCTTTCTATGTTTCTTGTTAAAGATGTATTTGTATGTATGTACACACAAATACACATGTGCACACACACCCCCCCCCACACACAGGAGCACATAGGAGACCAGGAGAAGAGATTGCCATCCCCCCACCCCCGAGCTGTGGTGAGCTACCTGATGTGGGTGCTGGGAACCTAATCAAAGTGAGAGAACAACTGGCATTCGGAACCACTGATCCATCCCTTTAGCACCTTATCAATTTCTTCTCCGATGGACTGCACAGGCTGCTCAGGTGGGCAGAACTGTTTACATAGGAATTTTCAGCTGTCATCTCAAAATATATGGGCACTGTGTTTTTTTGGTGAGCACCCCGTTGATTACTTCCTCCAACTACACTGTGAGTCAGGAGAGATTTATGATGCTTCATACACTCCAGTGTTAGACCGCCAAAGATTTTCTTTTCAGACTTTCCAAATCTAGACTTGAATAATACATTTCCATTTTGACTCTCAACCTTACAGGGAAGGAGTCAAAGTAAATAATTCTGCTGGGCGCCCTCCTGACAAAAGCTCACACATCAAATTTGGCTTTATTTTCCCTCAGCACTTGACACCTTGCATGGAAGGTTGCTTCTTTCCTTAATCTAGCTCCTTCTTGCCTCTATCCTGGTCTGTCAAATGTCCCCGGAGTCCTGGACAATGAGTAATAACCATGATGCTGGAGGACTGCTACTAACTACCTTGTGCAAGCCTGTTCCCATCCCTCACAGCCCCATTTATTCTCACGGCAGTTAGATGCAGCAATATGATGGGCTCAGATGGGAAGCTGGGGTGGGGAGAACAGAAACACATTTTCCTTGCCCTGTGCTGCACCTCTAGTAAGTATCATTAGGTCAATCAAGAACACTCATCTTCTTCCACCTTGAGAACGCCTTTGGCAAACAGTCACATGGAAGGCTATCACACCCGCCTTAAAATGAGAAACATAGACACTCATTGGTGAAAACTTTTGCTAAGAGAATATACAATGGTAGATGTCCATGTGTGCGAAGGTGAGCTAGTCTTGCAGGAAATAGCTTAAATACAGATCACACTTCAATTTTCTACTAACTAAAATGACCCAGCTATGACAAGCACAGAGGAATTCAAAATTGTGTGAAACATATATTATTTTTTAGTTAGCTGGTGCTACAGATATTACTTGAAAATAAATACATAATGTTTCCAACCAACATCTCATTTGTTCAAATTGGTGACATGTTTCTATGTGGATGGATTTTGTATTTAAAGGGAGATATAAATAAATACATATTCACAATGTTAACCTCTCCCGGGGGCAAATATCAAGTATTACCAAGGTCCCTTGCGGTATTAGATACTCAGGATGATATGTAACAGTTTTCTTACTGTAAACACATGGAGACTTGTGTCTTTCTGTCAATTAACCATTCTAAATTCCATTTTTTTTTAATCTGGGGGGAAAATTAGGATATATCATGTCTTCTGGGGGAAAGTTCTTACTGCTCGATGACTAAATAACCTTTAATAGTCTGGCATTTCCATCTAGCTAGTTATGATGTCTTATGATCTAATTAGCATTTGGTATTTGGTGTCTCCAGTGACTAACAAGACCGTCCAAATTAGAGCACTTCGGATTCTAATGTCTTGTTAGAGAATTCTATTAAAATGGAAGGGAAACACTGGCTGCCTCCATTTCTCATGCTTTACCTTTGGGTTTATTGGTGAATGTTTAATCCTTCAATGGAAACTTAATGACCTCAGAATGTCACCTGCTGCCGTGCCTCAGCTCCCCACTGAGCTCCATGAGTCTTAAGAATTTGAAATTCTCAACTGCACTTGTTGAGAGAAAAAAAGTTTGTAGCCTAAATATAAAAATCCAAGAGCTAATCTTTTTGATATAGTCTTAAAACAATTACCAATATAGCAATATAACAGTCTCTTAATTCCAAGGGTCTTTCTAAAACTGTAATTATTTAGGACTGTAAAGATGGCTCAGTAGTTAAGACCCCTCATTGCTCATTCAGAAAATCCAGGTTTGGTTCCTAGCACCCACATGGTGTGCATAATTGTTCATAACTACAGTTCGCAGGGAGCTGATGCTTCTTCTGTTTTCACAGGCACTGGGCATGCATGTGGTGCACATACATGTATGCAAGTATAACATGTGTCTACATACATAAAATATGTATACATAAATTTCAGAAAGCCACTGTTGTAAATTAAGTTTACATAATATTTTCTATGAAGTTAATGAATAAGTTTTATATACACAGATACACATATAAATACACAGATATACACATGCACACTCACAGATATACATACATGCTTCTTACGAAATACTGAATAAAGTGTCACATTGCTTAAATTTTACCTTACAAGTGCCTTCAGAATTTTTGTCAAGTAAAAATTATAGAAATGGTTGAAAACCTGGCTATAATGGAGCATCCATTGAAAGGAAAGAGTGGTTGGAATGTTTTAATGTTCTAGGACGCATTCAATCACCCTATATTCTCTCTCTCTCTCTCTCTCTCTTTCTCTCTCTCTCTCTCTCTCTCTCTCTCTCTCGCTCTCTCTCTCTGAGACACACAGTGTGTACAATAACAATCATCATCAAGTATATGGTAAATCTTATTTTGATGAAATTCAGTTTAGCAATAATTTTGCCCTAGTATAATCACCTTTCTCTAGCCATTAGTTGTCTTCTGCAAGGTGTATCAACTTTCCTTGACGTGTACACTTTTGAAAACCACAAGTATCTGATCAGTGTGGTCAGCAGAACAAGTGTGTTTGGTTCAAAGGAAAAGGAAGAACATGGAGTTCGTGCTGCCCTTGGGGAGCAAAGGATCTAATAGAACAAAATTCATGGGAAACTGTGAAGCCACACCAATAGGCTCTGGATAGTTTTTCCCTAGATGCCTTAGCCATGGAATTATAGCCAGTGTGACAGAGAAACGGTAATTGAAAATACATAAGGCACAGTTAGGGAACACTGGCTTTGAAAGTTAAATGTCTAGCAAGGTCAAGTACAAAGTATCAATAGAATTTTCAAGTAACCAAATACAAGGCGCTTACATAAGTAGGTAACCATAATTCCTGCCATTTTTAACAAAATGGACAGTAGGCAGAAATATTATTGAACAGAATGGATTGGCCAACACACAGAAACCCCAGGAAATACAAGGGGAGTTCAACTACATAAAAGAAAAATTGATGATTAGGGTAAAACACATCTCCTTGAAGCCCCTTCCTAAGAATTTCATGTCTCCCAGGGAGAAAACTTTGAGAATATAATGATAATACATAAGCATCTAGGAACATAGTGATAAATCCTCTATTCACCAATTATGTTTATATTTATATTAAAATTACCAGTACAATTATATCAGTATACGTAGACCAGTAAGCAAATGTAATAAAAAAATAACAGTCATTTTGTCAATACCAGTTTCCCCCAGTTCTCTAATTATTCCTCTTTATTTTTTTAAGACTTATTTTATTTTGTATTAAGTGGACATGTGTGTGGGTATCTATAGAGACTAGAAGGGGGCACCAAATTCTCTGGAGCTAGAGTCGCATGTGGTTGTGAGATCCCATGAGGGCGCTGAGAACTGAACTCAGACCCTCTGCAAGAGCTGCACACACTGTCTCTTCTTTGGATGATAAAGGATGGAAAGAGAAATCAAACACACAGCCACACACCTGGGGAGGACACTTTCATTGTAGTCACAGGGACATAGCCTACCACGGGCATGTCTAATGAATCTTTGAAGCTCTTTGTGACTCAGTTACCTCCACGGTGAAGTACAGATGATTAAGTATCACAGCTCAGTTTTATAAGTAAAGATGACAAATTGATCCCACTGCCTCCTGTAATTAAACACTTGGACCCCAGATGCTGGAGCTATTTGGGGGAGATTGTAGAACCTTGGCAAGGTGGAACCTTGCTGGAGGGAGTCAGTTAGTAGGGGTTGGTTCTGAAGTTTTCTAACCTGACCATACTCCATGTTTGTACTTTGCTCCCCGGCAGATAAAACATGGGCAAGCAGCAGGCATGGGTTCCAGCTCCCCTAGAGTACCTTCTCCTATCACCCCCCATTGTAGAAAGAATCTTCTTATGCATTTGTCCAGGGTTTGATCATAGTAAGCAGATGAGTATTGAATGCACTGCTGTGCACTTGCTAGGGTCCAGGGAAAGCCTGTTGTCTATATATCATCAGGATGTGTTTATTTTGGGAAAACTAAAATATTTATACCACAAAGTTCACATCCATAGGTGACAGACCTAGATTAGCTCAGTGGTAGTAGGTAGCTTTCTCTCCAGCTATGCTACCAGTCTACGTGGCATCAAATCCAACAAAAATACTTCTCAATAAGGCATGTGCAAGTATTAAACAAAAACAGTCAATACTCTGGCAGAAAATTCATGGGAAACAAATACGACTGGAAAGAAAAGGAAAAGCATATTAAAGATACAGCATTCAAAGAAGCATCTCACTAAGAAGTAAATTTAGATCCTATGAGATCGGATAGGGAGCAGCCAGGGATCATACTATGATGGAAAGTGACATGGTGGCATCCCTCATGCCAGGCTTCCAGCTTCTTGGAATTGAATGAAAGCAATGTTCAGCCTGTGGCTTTACAGTGATGGAAGTGAGCCCCAGCACAGAACGTAGGTCTGTGCCTTCTCTTGTCTGTGGTGCAAGAGCTGCTCAGTATCAAACTGTTTCCTCTCTTCCAGTTGGTAGTGGTTGGTGTGGAAGCAGATTACTGTGACCAGGTTCTTATTCCCATCAATCAAAGGAGGCATCTTATTTAGCCCTTTCCTCTTTATTGCTTTAATGCAGATGTACCCCTTGTATGTGCACAAACAAGACCACAGTAGCAAAATGGGATAAATGAGGCACCTTCATGTTTCTAAAGACTATGCAACCATAGTACAAATACTGTGACTCCACCTGGGTCCCCACAGATGACAGAGAGGAATTGTTACCTCGTGTAGATTACTGCCTTTATACGGCTCAGTGAGAAAAGGGAAGAAAATAACTGAGCTTTGAAGAAAACATTTTAAGTTGGTGGGTTTTAGAGAAGTGCTAATGCCCAGCACAATTAAATTGGGGAACACCTCAAAAAGGATAACACTGATAACATCACCTCAAATGTAGCAGTTGATATTCAGAATGTTAGTTCCAACTACTATTACTTATTTTCCAAATACCTTGATGGGCCTGGGGAGATAAACCCCTGACTCATTCAGGAGGGTACTTGCTATGCAGTCAGGAATACCTGAGTCTGAAACCATCCAGCAAACCTACATACAGGAGAAATGCACTGCAAAGGCAGAACAGTTCAACTTTAGGGAATCGGTGATCAGCTTGTTTACTTGGTGGGTTCCAAGTCAAAGAGAAGCTCCATCTCAAAAACTGAGCTATATGATTCATGAGGAATGACACCCATGTTTGACCTTTGTGGATTTACATGGACACACTTGTACACACACACACACACACACACACACACACACACACACACACACACACACACACACCACACTACACATGCACCACATACAAATACTAAGGTATGATTGGCCCAGCTACCTGGACTCCAAGTCTCCTTGCCCTTATTTCTTCCATTGACCAGCCTCATCCATAGAGCTGCACGGGGAGCAGTTTCTGCTGCTCAAAAACGAAATTCAAAAGCTCATGTGGATTTCTTCATTCTTCTGGATAGCCTTCATTGCAAGCAGTAATCTGTTGGCTTGGTTTTGAGAGAATGAACCCAGGGCCTCTCCTTCTCAGGCAAGCACCCGATAGAATGGAATGGAGACAGCTATGTCACACCAAAAGGACCAAGTATTTGAGTTAACACAGTATCTCAGCCTAACCTTGAGTGTCCCGGCTTACACCTGAGTATCCAAATCGAGCAGCCGAAGACCCAGGCAGGGCACTGCTGCTGCAGCTTCCTCCCTACTCTCATCCTTCTCTTCCCTACATCTCGACTGTTTCAGACTGGGTTCTTACATAACAAGTTCTTTCCCTCCCCATAGAGGCAAGAATGCCCTTCAACTCAGGATCCTTCTAGCTCTACGACCAAAACTCTGAGATTACAGGCAATGTGTTACCATGCTCAATTTCACTGGATGCTTGGGACAAAGCCCTACTATGCTAAACAAGCGCTCTGTAGATGGACTTTATCCCCAGACCACCCCCCACAACATCATCTCTTAGTAGAGAGAAAGGGAGTTATGTTTTCACATGTGACTATTATTAGATGACACACAATGGAGTTAGAACTTGGTCATTCCAGTCGCTCCATGTCTATACCCCAGAGAAACCGTACTTGGTCTACAGCAAAGTCAAACAAATCCCCCCCATACCACATTACACTTCTTAGAAATGCTGAGCAGACAGAGGCACAGAACTATGGTAATTTTTCATAAGCAAGAAATTCTAAAATGGATTCAGGAAAACATTTCTGATATGTTATTTTTATTCCGCTTTAAAAATTTAATTCTTCCGTGGATTAATCTTTTCTTCTGCTTGCAACTCTGTGATGTGGGGTTATTCAGGGTTAACCAGCCAAGTTCCAAAGCTGGTTTTATTTCATCTTCTGCAGGCAACTTGTGATTCATATCTAGAAATGTCTGAATCTGAAATGAATGTGACAAGAAGTCCTGATCGAAACAATGGGTTGTTTAATACTTTATCTTTCTGGTGTCCTCCTATTTTGTTGGGCCAAAAATAATATAAACTACCAAAACAAGAAGATGGTACACAGGTGTTGTTATTGCCTTTACAGCCCACTGTGGCTTTTAAGGTGGTTGCTATAGCAACATGATCATTTATAGACTATAATCCCATTAGGCGAAACTGGTGATAAAGTAAGCTCATTATAACAAAGCTTATATCGCTAGACTTCCGGTTGTGTCTGTTTTATGGCAAATTACAGGAGTAGAGCTATTAAATAACAAACCCATAAGAGTGCTGTACTTAGTCATAAAATATTTTTGGACAGAGGAAATGGGAATTTGGAAAACTACTGCAAATGATTCTTTTGAGTGTTAGCTAAACTTTGCAAACAAATGCAAATCATTGTGATTTTATAAACTTAAGCCTAGCTTGCTTCTACAAGAAGCTTGCAGCACCTCTCTTCCCAGTGCACACACTAATAACTATCTATTCACTGAGCAGTTGAGACCAAGTACAATATCTACAGGTACAGTAGGAAGTCAGTATCAAAACTAATGACAGTTGTTGCTTTTCTTATTATTATGACAGAATATATAACAAAAGTAGCTTAAGGGGGGAACTTGAGTCCTGGACCCCAGCACAAGATATTGTGCTGCTCAGGAAATGTGTCAGACATGAAATTTAAGCTCTGGTTAAGTTTTAGCTTCTTCATCTAAGCTAGGCTCAAGAGCAAAAGCTGGGTTAGACTTTCCACTTTTAGAAGCAAGACTTTAAGAGACCACATCAAGCAGTATTAGGAGGACAATTAATTATCTTAGAAATACACTCATTTTTTAAAAAAGATTTTACACACACACACACACACAAACATTGCAATTTAACCATTACCCTGCCTCTTACTCCAACCCCCCACAGTTCCTCATCCCATTTCTCCACCTCCCCTGCCTCTAAGATGGTCCCCCTACCAGCTCTACCCCCTTCCTGGGCCCACAAGTCTCTTGAGGATTAGGTGCATCTTCTCCCACTGAGGCCAGACCAGGCAATCCTCTGCTATATATGTGCTGTAAGCTTTGGAGCAGACTCTTTAGGAAGACCCGTAGAGCCTGAAAGCTACATTAACAAAAAGAAGAGTTAGTTTAGTTCACGGTCCACTTCTAATATTTAATGTGTTATTTGGTTAATATATTTGGCAAGTTCTTCTTGGAGAATAATTTTTAATCACTTCATCTTCATTTTATGTGTTTGAGTGTTTTGCCTGGATAAATGCATGTGTATCATATGTATGTAATTCCCCGTCTAGAAGAGGGGGTCTTAGAGCACTTAAAACTGGAGTTACTCACAGCAAGGAGCCAACAAGTGGGCTCTCAGAATTGAACTCAGGTCCTCTGTAAGAGCAGTGAGTGCTCTTAACTGCTGGGTCATCTCTCCCACTGCCCCAAATCTTAACATTATGTTTTTCCATATTGGGATCAAACCTAGACACTCAAACATGCAGTGTTAACGCTCTGTTAATTAGTAACACTCCAGAGTCACTTTCAGAATATTGGAATCTTATATATAGATTGTTTTTGTAAATCAATGATGTCTTTAGGGATCAGGTATCTCAGAATTATAGAATCAGGAATTTGAATACAAGGCCAAATCTGCATGACAGAGCTGCTGTTCAAATTGTTGTCTTACTCCTGATGAAATATGGTTGCCAGAGTGTGAAACTGATCCTAGGAGAAAAACCACTAGCTCAGTGTTTATGTGCATAAATATTTTTTATAAAGGAGAGAAATTTAGGCAGATGTTAGGCCTCATAAGTGTTGGACTCTGTAAGACGGGAGGAATGAAACACAACTTCATAATTACCTTGTTTCACCACCAAGTAATGCATCTAGGTGTCATTACTTATTACTGTTTACCATGCACTGGGGGAGGTGGAGACAGGAGGCTCCCTATGGCCCACTGAATAGGTTCCCTAGTCCAATTATTGTATAACAGATCCTAGTGAGAGATCTTGTCCCCAAAGCTTGGTGAACAGTAATGAGTAATACCCTAAGGTTGACCTCCAGCCTTTGTACACACCCATGATCCCCTAGCTATACACACACACACACACACACACACACACACACACACACAAATACATGCACACATACACACATATACATACATGCACACACATACACACATACATAACACACTATACACATAAACATATATACATACATGCACACATATGCACACATACACACATATACATACATATACACATACACACACACACACACATACACGAACACATATACACACACATACTTCTATCAAGGAGCAAATCAGTACACTATAAATTTGGTAACATTAAGAGAGTAATAGACATCAGTTGGAAATCATCAGAAAAAATTTAAAGCAGAGACTCTAAAATTTAATTATCTCCAAGGGTGAACTAAAGACAGAAAACTTTTCATTGTTGCGCTCAGGAGTACTGCTTGAACATTTTACACATGCTTGCTTTTAATTAAAATATTGTTTATCTGCTTGCAGATCTAGATCATTGGAGGCAACAATATTTTTATCTCTGTTTTCTTGTCCCATATGGGAATATTGTCCTAATTACAAAGTCTCTTAATAAACTGCCTTTGTTTTGTTGGGACTGTCTTGTAAAGTGTTCTGACCTTCACAGGAGATTGAATACTATCTGTTCACACTGTTGAACACTGAAGCTGTCTGCCCCTGCTGAGAAATCTGATATTCTCCATTTTTCATAGAAAAATATTTCTAATACATTCAGCTTTGGAAAGTGTTATGAAATCTAGCAGAGGTCCTCTGAGTTCCAGGATTCAGGAAGATATCCCATATACCTCAGCACACCAGAAGAACAAAGCTACACTCAGGGGTACAGCTCTGAGTGTGTTCCCTGGTCTTGGGACTCTTTCTCAGACAGGCTGCCTTGTCCTGACTCTACATGAGGGCTTTTGCCTTATCTTATTTATCTTGTTTTTGCCCTGATAGGATGTTATCTCTTGGAGGCCTGCTCTATTCTGAAGAGGAAATGGAGAGGGAGTGCGTCTGGGTGAGTTCATGGGGCTGGGAGAAGTGGAAGGATGGTGAACTGCAGTTGGGATGTATTTTATGAGTGAAGAATCAACTTTCAATGATAAAATCATATTTTCCCTGAATTCAGTGTCCCAAAATGTTTCAATTTTCATTGGTATAAATTTCATAAAGCAGAATTATTCTTCTCCTTCATTTTTCAGATATTTAAAACCTGTGTTAAATGTCAAATCACTGAAATTCCCAAGTGGTTGCTAATGTATAATCTACACCTTTCAGACACACAATTAATTTCATATGTAATTTATTTTATAATATATATCAATCCATTTTTAAAGCAAATGAAATGTCCCTCGGGGCATAGTTTAGTAGCACAGGTAGTTAGATTATGGACTCATTGAATTACCAGTGTTCAACAAAACAATCATTTCATATGCACATCACCAAGCATCTCCTTAACATTCTATCGTGTTTAACATGTGAGAGGATAGCTTGTAAGCTACCTGGACTTTATGTCATATCACTTAGAAGCTTCAATTACATAGTAATTTGATGAGCATAATTAGACGTCAGATGATCGGACTTGATGCCTAACCACTGAGATATTTTGCAGAAAGAAGACAAGGGTCGATCAAGCAAACTCCAGAAGACAAGCAGGAATGGGTGGAGCTTGACACAGAGAAAATAGGAGATCAACACAGGGTATTTTTAGTAGCTGCACCAGCAGACAGAAACAAAAAGCTGTTGCTTGGGAGATGAAGCAGTTGGTGACATGACTGTCACACAAGTGTGATGCCCCGGATTTAGATCCCCAGGATCGATCTAAATAGTTATTCCTGACTCATGTCTGTCATCCTAGCACCGGGAGACATGGGAGTTGTAGATGGAGGCAGAAGTTCAAGGGACTTGGTGGTTAACTAGTCTAGACAAATTGGGAAGCTCCAGGTCAGTGAGATAGCCTCTTTCAAAAAGTACCCGTGGAGAATTATCAAGGGCAGAAGGCATTCATCTCTGCTTTCTGCAATGCACACATATACATGTATCCACATATAACACACATGTGTAAAACACGCACAACCCATAAATTGTTGTAGTTTTTACTGGACAATGTGATGACTAGTTATGTGTAAGTATAGTAGATTCCTAGCCAGATAAGTGCTGGTTTTCCCCTGACTCTGCTGGACAGGGAGCAAAATACAGGTTTTGGACCAATGGTTTAGTTGTTTTAAACTACTACCTATTCAAAGACCCCATCAAGACATTTTTATGCAGTACATAATTGAAAATATAAATGAAGTTTAGATTTAGATAGACACATGTATTTTTTAAAAGTTGAAATGTAATTTTGAGAGGATTAGGTTTGTTTGATCTTTAAAAGTATATGGTTTTGTTTTCTATTGCCAGATTGTTGGCGTTCTCTCAGTCCAGTGTGTAGCAATGTCAGGTACAAAGTTCTGGGGCGCTAGGGCAGTTCAACCCAGGAAAAAGCCATGCCACAAAGAAGTGTAGAGAGCCCAAATCAGCTGTGTCTGCTGTGGCACCCTGCGGACTGTCTAGCTGATCTCAAGCCTGACAATTTGCTCTGACAATTCTCACACTGTCCCTACAATAATGTCCTTCTCCTGCTGTCCTAATCTCTGTCACAGACACAAGATAACACAGAATCATTTAGAAGGGAAGATCTTTTGTTTCATAAAACAAACATTAATTTGCAAATGGTAGCATTTGTTTCTTGTGTCAGGTTCCATAAGGAATACCCTAATGGACACCTAATGGACTGCCATTACCACATCAGCAAAGAATAATTTGTTTTAGGAGGAAAAATGATTATATAACAATTAAGTAGCTCCTGTGGACTCATTGGTACTTTTAAAAAATTATGCCAAGTACTTGATTATTAAGATCATTGAAGGCAGCCGAACAATTAAATCATGTGACTATCTAGCAAAGAGACAGCTTTTCAAACAATGCAGCATAGCTTTTATTTCTATTTTTTTTATTTTTATTGTTTTTGGTAAAAATCCATGCTCATGGTTCACAGAGCAGTCTCTCCTCATGAGGCAAACACACCAGAAAGCTTGCTGCACACCTGTCAACTGTAAATGTGTCTAGAGTAGAATTCAAGGTCACATGTTTTTTCAAAATGCCAGAAAGTGTTTACTCAGCCTGTATAATGCAGACACAAGCACAGATTCCTACAGGATCCCCCAGAACTGATGGAACCCGAGAAATGTTACAAGAGGCATCCTGGAGAGAGCAGTCTTTGAATGGAATCTTTGAAGATAGGTCTTGTACCATTATGAATAGGCATAAATAACAAGATAGGACTTTATTTCTTCTGGGGAGAGGGAGACAACATGTCTGACCTATCAGACAGAGGGTACATAAGTATTAAGAGGCTCTGCTGGATCCCAAGATGCAAGGGGTATCAGCAAGGATGTTGTGAGGAGCTCTGGTCTATGTCCATGACACTGCTGGTTACTGAGAAATAATAGTAACACAGTGTATCTTTTACTTTTAAGAGATAATTTCTGTTCATTTTATGGGTATGAGTGTTTGTCTGCATGTATGTGTACCGTGTGTGTGCAGAGCCCATGGTGCCCAGATGTAGGCAGCAGTTTCCCTGGAACTAGAATTACAAGTGGTTGTGAGCTGCCACAAGGGTGCTGAGAATCACACCTGTTCCTCTGTAAGAGCTGCCAGTGCTATTAACCCACTGAGCATCTCTCCAGTCTCAGTCTCTCGTGGCTATCTTTGGATGTTAACTGTTGTATGTTCTTACAGAAATGGTCACTCAATTATAAGGCATCTCTTGTAGGGATGATATCGTCTTCCCCAAGGAATCAGACATCTATTGACTTTCTGACCTAACTTATGTTACCAAGAATCCACCTACTTGGTTGTGCTTCCACATCCTGAAACTTGTGACTCTTACTGGGTTTTTGAGTAGCTGTATGAACATTGTAGAATTTATAGAAGAATGAACCCGAGGAAAAAGTTTTGGTGGAAGGCTGGAAGAAGGGCTCAGTGGTTAGGGTCACTTTCTGCTTTTCTCAAGGACTCAAGTTCAGTTGCCTCTCTCATTAGATGCCTCATAACTATCTCTAACTCCAGCTTCAAGGGATCCAGTGCCCTCTTCTGACTTCTGTGGCTATCTGTTACACAATGTGGCATATATTCATGCACATTACAAACCTATACACACACACAAACACATACATACACACACACACACTTTTTAAAATAAAAGTCTTAAAAATATATTTAGTGGGCCCAGTGGCCCAGAGCTTTCATGTGATTTGTTAAATAGCCTTAATTCTAAAGAAATTCGGCCAAGAGACATTGCTAATCATGTTTCCCTACTTCCTGGGCATTTGGCAATGAGATATTTCAGACATGTGCTTTGCTTATCTGACAATTTACCAAGTACTTTGCAAACAGAATGTGGCAGAATTTCTCTTCCTTTGCTGCATTGAGAGTTCTTTATATAAAATATAGAAAGTCACTCAAGACTATTGACAATTGAGACCATTGAGATGGTCTCTTGTTAGGAGTTTATTTAGTAAAAAGTATCAATCTCTCTCCTTCAGTCTATTGGACCAGTTATGTCAGCCATGTTTTGGAGATACTAACCATGGATAATGGAAGGAAAAGAACCCACAACTTCCTTCAAAGACAGATATTAGGTTGTGCTTTTCACTACAGAATTTTTTTCTCTTTTTTTTAAGTAGATCTATTTCCATTTTCATGTATGACTTTGTGTGTGTATGTCACATGTGTATAGGTGCTCTCAAACTTGAGAATAGAGTGCTGTCTCTCCTGGACCTGAACTTATAAGCCATTGTGAGCATCTAATATGGGTGCTTGGAACTAAACTTGGTCCTCTGGAATACCATAAAATGTTTCTAACCAGTAAGACATCTCTCAAACTCCAACTGATGCCTTTTCCTAGTGCTCAGAGATTTCTGGACTCAGCACTATCTTGTTCATGAATGCTTCTTTTTGTTTTGATAGCATTGGTGATGGTGAAGATGGAGTATTAGTTGTGTGGGTATGTGTGTGTGTGTGTGTGTGTGTATGTGTATATGTGTGTGTATGTATGTGTGTATGTGTGTGTGTGCACATGTATCTGTGTATATGTATAAATAGAGAACAGAGGGCAATGCTAAATATGTCTCTTCAAGCATGATCTACATAGTTTGTGAGACAGAATACTTTATTGATTGGGATCTCTAAGAAGGCTAGCGTGGCTGGCTAGGGAGTCTCTGGAACCTACCTCCCTCTTCCTCGAAACTGCTGGTATTACAAGTATATAATGCTATATTCATCTTTTTGATGGAGGATAGAACTTAAGACCTTGTGCTTACAAGATGACCATTTTACTGGCTGAGCCACCTCCCTTGCTTTCACACTGCCATTAAGGACTGCCCTTTTATCCTTGAATTTATTGCTGTTTTCTCGGGCTACTTGGCATTAGGAACTCTGTACTTTGTTCTGTTCTCTGTTATGGACAGAGTTTAAAATTACAGCATTTCTTAAATGAAGCTATGTATTTATAGAGTGCTCACTAGTCTTCAAGAGCTCTCTAAGTCTTTTATGGCAGTGTGTTTAATCCCCATGGTGACCTGTGAGGGGAATTACAATTTTTACATATTACAGAGGAGACCCTAGAGGTATAAGAAGGTAAGAAACAGTCCCAAGGTCACACGGAGACTGAGAGGAGACATTCAGAAAACTGCTCTACTATGTGTGCCCTTAACTGCTATTTCAGGAATGGAAAGAAAGCTTATTATCACCACCAAGATCTCGGTTATGACATGCCCTTATCTAAACACTAAATGGATCTGCATCTGTCGCTCTCTCTGCACTAAAACCCTCACTTGAGGAGTAAGGGACCGACATTATAATGAGCTTATAAATCAGGAGCTCGGCATTTAGAATCAACCAGAACATAGACCTGCCTCTTAGATTTCCACAGATGCCAACCAAACATTGTCATTGAATCACTGGGAGTGTCTCGAGTTAGAATCCAACGATTAAAATGTGACTCTGTGCTGACACACTTTCTAGTAAAAGTCTTGGCTAATCAGTGCCTGCTGCAATGTCTGCTCTGACACTCAATTACAGCTAATATTAAATGGGCTTCAAAGTAGGCCTTAAGCCAGGTGTGGTGGCATATGTACATAATCTCAGCCCTCAGGAAGCAGAGACAGGAAGATCAGGAGCTCAAAAGCATCCTTGGCTACACAGAGAATTTAGGACTAGCCTGGTTTACATAAGACGTTCTTGCGAAATTAGGCTTCCATGTTTTACCAAACACTCATATGCAACTGGCAAACTCACCTAGGGTTATGTGGGAAAAGAGAACCCCAGTGGAGGAATTACCCAGATCAAGCTGGACGGTAGGTGTATTTGTGTAATATTACTTTGATTGTTAGTTGATGTCAGAGGTCGTAGTTCCCTGTGGGTGGTACCATCCCTGGGAAGATGATCCTTGTTTGCAGCTGATATGTAAGTGAGAGAGCCAGTCTTAACTTCTCTCAGTGATGTCCTGTGATCTATATGATGAAATAAACCCCTTTCTCTCCTAGGTTGAGTGTGGTCATTGTATTGTCACAGTGAGAGGATAGGACTAGAACAGACAACAGCTAAACAGAGACCTGTGAATAGATGAGCCAAAGGAGATGATCTCAAACACATTACACAGTTTTAAGTGACAAAATAATTTTCTGTAAGGTAATATAAAAATATTTACTCGTTCAGACAGGCACAATTTAGTGTTGTGCTTATGATAAGAAATGCTTTAAATGCTAATTAGAAAATATTTCATTTTAAAGTTTATTTGCCAGAATATAACCTTTTTGCCTCACTACCGTGTAGGAGGTCTCATTCTTTTTTTGGAGCTAGTACACAACACTAGATGTAAGAAAAAATGTCTTACTTTCAACAAAGCAAATCCTGCCTAGGATTGTACATGTATAATTTACAGAATATATTAGGTCTATATGCCTTCCTTAGGTATATGTTTTAAATTTCTTTTAGATATTCTACAAGGCATGACTTAACATTAAATCAATCTTAAGTCCTTTGAATATAAACAAATAAATATGTACTTGTAAGCTGACACATGATAAATGAATGCATGTGATCATAGATGCATACCTGCCCAAATTTATCTGCAAGAAAATTTCTGACATATTTTCTAAGGTTATCATTTCAATGATATTCTTGGGTGGACCACATATTTTATGTACATAAAAACTGGGCAAGCATATTAACTCAAGGTCATCCACAAAAGGGTTATCAAAGCAAAGCATGAACTCCATCTCCCAAGTTTTGGGTACTAGTTTAATTTCAATCTATCCAGACATTTCTTCAATATATGTTATATAACCTTTAATTCTTTTTGGTTACAATCTTAGAGCTTTCACTCTTTAGCTCAGTTATTTAAAATATATCCAGTGAGCTTGCTGCACTGATTTTGTTTGCTCTCCTAGCCATGAGCCACTAACAGATTTTCATGCAGGATTTGAAAGTTATGAGATTTGGAGCCATTAAATCTTTGTCAGGAAGACTTTTTTTCTTCAGCAGCTACCAAAACCTCATTTTCAAATTTAGATTTAAAATTTGCATAGCTTATTTGACAACCTCACTGCTGATGATCAATACCATATAGAAATGGAAATAAATTATAATTCTATATTCATCATACCATGTGATCATTTTGTGTTGTCTAGGCCACATGTTCTGAGAAGAGGTTTTCTTTTTGCCATTGCCAGCTATGTAACCTTTCACTTTAGGATTTTCCATAGGAGACAGATGAGGGGAACCCATCCCTCTTTGGCCATCAGGAATATGTAAAGTATTTTAAAACCTTTGTTAGTGTTAATGATAAATATGTGTTTATTCAAAGTGATTTATTCCTTTTCATCATCTGTATATGTGTCTGTCTCTGTGAGCTATGTACTCATAAGCAGAGTGGCTTTGGAGGCCAATGGAAGAAGTCAGGTTCCCTGCCGCTAGAGTTACAAGTGACTGTGAACTGCCCCACATGAGAGATGGGAGTCAAACTTAGTCCTTCTACAAGAGTAATATGTCTGTCAGCAAATTAATGTTAAATTAGTTAAATGTAAAGACTCTTGGAAGGTCAGTTTCCTATAAACTAGGGAATGGAGTGATATCACTATCTAACTAGGAGCTGTTGAAGTCTCCTTTGGTTCCTTGAGTAGAGGGACTGTTCATGCCTATCAGTTGTGACATTTTGCTGGACTGTGCTTATACTAGTACCAACTGTCTAACAACATCCTAGGACATGCCTGGACACTGCTATGCAAAGAATGAAGCTGATTGTTCTGGCTCCTGCAGATGTAGGCTCTAAGAACAGCTCAATACAGCTTAGACCCAGCAATTTTCCTTCCTGAATGCTCAATGATGGCTGGATCTTTTCCATCCTGGCTAGAGGGGAAACATATCTCCTGAGGGAGGGACTACTGTAACTTATAATAAGAGACCAGGTTTCAATTCCTCCAAACATAGCTTCTGGGGCTGGGTAGAAGCAGATTGCTGCCCTCACTTATTACATCAGAGGGAGACACCCCTGTGCAGCCTTTTTTGGTTTCACACCATAGAGCTCAGCAAATCTCATGATCCAGTGGGCCATCTTGCTTTTCCAATTATATTCAATAGAATGGGCTGAACTGGTAATGGGAAAAAAGAACTGGGTATAAAAATAATGCCAGCACCCCCCAAATAGTTAAGCTGATGGATTTGTCCCCAAGTGCATATGTATTTGAATTCATCTAGTCCTGTGGGATGGGTGGCACATTGTCCATCCCACTTGGTAATAGGTTAAGACCCATGGCTAAGTGATCACAGTTACCTAGCCACCCAGTTCCTGAGTAGTCCACCAGGTCCAGAGCAGCTGTGGGTATGTTTCAGACAGCCTGCATCATCCTAGTAGTAGCCTCTGACTGAAGAGTGTATCAGGAAGCCTGGTGAATGAAGGTCAGGAGGAAAAATAACCCATGAGTAGCCAGAGGATGAACAAAGAAAGCAGCAGAGCAAGAGATGATGATGGGCAGTGGTGATGATGATGAAGGTGGTGGTGGTGATGGTAATGGTGGTAGATAAAGGTGATGATGATGGTAGTAATAATAGAGATGGAGGATGATGGTAATTGTAATGATGATGATGATGATGATGATGATGATGATGATAATGATGATGATGATGATGATGATTATTACAATATTGATGGTAGTGGTGGTAGTGATGATGATAATGATGAGTAGGAGGAAGAGAAAGAGGAGGAGAAGGAGGAGGAGGAGGAGGAGGAGGAGGAGGAAGAGGAGGAGGAGGAGGAGGAGGAGGAGGAGGAGAAGAAGAAGAAGAAGAAGAAGAAGAAGAAGAAGAAGAAGAAGAAGAAGAAGAAGAAGAAGAAGAAGAAGAAGAAGAAGAAGAAGAAGATAAGGTTTCTAAGCAGACAGTAGAGAATATGCCCAACTGTTATCTAGAAGAGTCCCTGAGAACCATTGGGTCTTCAGGATTTAGGATTTCAGACCCAAACATGACAGCTGTAACCTTGGCTACAGCCAATAACTAAAGTCCTAATATTCAAGGCTAGCACAAGGCTAGTAACACCAATGGATGCTACTTGCTGCTACTTCTGTCTGCGTACAATAGCCAAACAGTGGAGGAAACGAAAGTTTCCATAGTTCAATCTTATCTAGGCTCAGCAAAAACCCCCTCAGAAAGCTGACTTTTGACACATGTCTTCTAGCATCTTGTTGGTCTTTGGTTATTTTTGCAGGAAGGACAAAGTCCTCTTAAAATGTGTCATTGGGACTGTCACCTGCTAGCTGTTTCCTGCTCATACAAGCTTATAGAGACAGGTCTTTAGCACATTGGTCATAGAAATATAATCCATATGCGGTGACTCACTACGACCCTTGCACCCCCTCCCTCTTGGAACAAGCATTTTGTTTTGCTAATAAACCTTGATTTCTTATATTCTCAAGCATTGTGAGGTGCTGTTCTTGAAAGATAAATGAAGTGCTTTGTGTGGAAATCTTCTGCATTGAAGAGGGGGTCATCCTAGCCACACACCCTTGGACATATCCTGGTGTTAATACAAATTATTGAGAAAGAATAATGAGGACACCTTGGACTGTTGAGGCAAGACTCTGTCCTTGGTTAAAAAGATAAGTAAATACAAAAAAAACTAACAAAACAAAACAAAAAACCCAAAAAACCACAGAAATCTTTTTATTACTTTCCTAGAGTTTGTCACTGAGGTATTTTTAGCTCCCTGTGAGTGAACGACTCACTCTGTGAACAAGTGTCTCACACTCTATACTGCAGGAGATGCTATTTATTATTGATGTCACTATGCATATTCTATGGCGCAGAAAACATGCTAAATTTTCTCCTGGTCCCTTTGGCACAACGGAGAAGAAAACTTTTTAAAAGGAAAACATTGCTTCATCTATAATAAATTAATCACAACTCAATATGTGGGTTTTGACAGTAACGAAGCCCATTGCAGCTACTTTCGGAGGGATTTTAGGCTATATGCAAATAAGAGGCTCTAAAACTTTCAATTTGCAGATTAGCATATTGATGCTTTCTTTGCCCCCGGTTATGCTTGCCCTACCTACAGTGTTGATATTCGCTCTGCACTTCTGGATAGGAGCAGACAGGAAATAATTAACTCTCATTTGTAAAATGTTTTATGGTTCAGTTTTGTGTCCATAGTTCCCATTCATATTTCTGTTGCAATCTTCGGAGACACACAATGAGCGTGGGCTCCCCCCTGACCCCACACTCTAGATAAACGTAGAATAGGTGTGAAGTGGACCATTCAATGCACTGCCAGTTCTAAGGTCTATGCATGCCCTGACCCCCCTTGAGGTTTATTTTTAAGGCCCGGAATGCCTGTCTGCCTATTTATTGCCTTTCTGCAGAACCGTTTTATATAGATGCTTTATTCAGCCCATCTGTTTCTAAACTTGTCTTATAGAATCTCAGTGTTGGATTATTTCTATGTCTCTTGGCTGCACTTATTTTCTGGGATGCCATACTCACTGTTAGTACTTAATGTGTGTAATATTAGACACCAGACAGAAAACAAGACAGGGAACATGTCCTTGTGTCAGCTGGACAAGGGGTGGGCTCCCTAACCATGTGAGGACATCTGCTAGATGCTGAATGTGACATCACAACCAGTCTGGCTCTCAGTCTTCAGACCAAGTTCTCCTTATGAGACATTGTTTCCTGACAAAGCTATTAAGGAGGAAATGGCTTGTAAGAACATTTTACTGCTTTATAAAGCTCCATGCAGGGGTATATGAACTATTATATTTATCATTATTAGTACAGGCCTCTTCAGAGGAATTAGAAGCAACTGCTTATTACTGAAGAAAAATAATTTCCATAGCATTCTGGTTACGGCAGGTGAGGCTTTACAATACAATTCTGGACAGATGAGGGATTTTATGTAAATTTAATTTTTAGTTTTTTAGGCACTTTCATTTTGCACTTGTGTTTTGTCTGCTAACATGGGCTAAGTATATGGAAGGAAGAAGCTTGAAGATGCACCCAAGGTTTGGAGTGGTGTCTTTCTCTCACCCTAGATTATCTTAGACCACTTGGGTCCCACCAGCTACCACATATGAAGGAGGTCCACTGTAAGGTGCATAGGGCTTTTAAAAGATGCTTGAAAATCTAATCTAAGCATCTTTGGTTGTTCTGTGTACCTATGTGATCTACCACAAGAGGCCTGATATCCACCTAGGATGGTACTGTGTCTTAGCCCATCAGCCCCTATTCACCCTGGAAAAAACATAATATTCCCTCACACCTCCAGTGTTCCCAAGCTCTCTTCACATCTTTCTCAATGAGAAACTCACTGTCACCACGTTAGACTGCCATGGCTCTGAAGCAGATTCTGGTTTTCATTATACAGATCACTGAAAAAAAAATTCAAACATGCCAAACTTCCTATAAAGAAGGATAACCATGATGTAGGAAAGATGTAAATAAATCAATATGTCAATGGCTGTACCTGTGATTGATAGCTGGGATAGAAAACAGGAAGGAACCATGTATAGCTGCTTGCCTACCAGCTAGGTTTGCAGAAAGGGGTGGACCGTAGAGTAGACCCAATGGCTACTTCCCTGTTTATTTTACTCGATTCTCTTTAAAATCCCTTTATAACGTAAAGGTTAGTAAAACACGCAATAGATTTAACAGATGGATTAGAAATAGAAAAGCAAGAATAAGAGACAGGAGCACAAAGAAGAGGGAAGAAGGGTAAATTTTCCTGAATTTATGCCTGTGCTCTAAGAACAAGAATCAATAAATGAGACTTAATGAAATTGCAAAGCTTCTGTAAAGGCTAAGGACACTGTCAAAACAACAAAATAGCAACCAACAGAGTGGAAAAAGACCTTTACCAATCCTCCATCTGATAGAGGGCTAATATCCAATATATGCAAAGAACTCAAGAAGTTTGACTCTAGAGAATCAAATAATCCTATTACAAAATGGGGTACAGAGCTAAACAAAGAATTCTCAACTGAGGAATATCGAATGGCTGAGAAACACCTAAAGAAATGCTCAACATCTCTAGTCATCAGGGAAATGCAAATCAAAACAATCCTAAGATTACACCTCACACCAGTCAGAATGGCTAAGATCAAAAACTCAGGTGACAGCAGATGCTGGCAAGGATGTGAAGAAAAAGGAACACTCCTCTACTGTTGATGGGGTTGTAAACTGATACAACTACTCTGGAAATGAGTCTGTTGGTTCCTCAGAATATTGAACATATTACTAGCTGAGGACCCAGCTATACCACTCCTGGGCATATACCCACAATAAGCTCCAACATGTAATAAGGACACATGTTCCACCATGTTTATAGCAGCCTTATTTAATATAGCCAGAAGCTGGAAAGAACCCAGATATCTTTCAAAAGAGGAATGGACACAGAAATTGTGGTACATTTACACAATGGAGTACTACTCAGCTATTAAATACAATGACTTTATGAAATTTCTAGGCAAATGGTTGGAACTAGAAGCTATCATTTTGAGTGAGGTACCCAGTCACAAAAGAACACTCATGTTATGTAAGCACTGTTAAGCAGATACTAGCTCAACAAGCTTGCATACCAAAGAAACGATTCACAAAACGTATGTAGCTCAAACAAAGAAAAGGAAGGCCAGAAGGTGGAGGCCTCAGTCCCTCTTAGAAGGCAGAACAAGAGACTTTTGGGAGAAAATAGACAGACAAATAGAGGAGTGTGGATTGGAGAAAAGATCATCCTCACCTGGGGATCTATCCCATATGCAGCCACTCAACCCATGCACTAATGCTGATTCCAAGTAGTGCTCACTGGCAGGAACCCAACATGGATGCCTCCTCAGAGGCTCTGCCAGAGCCATACTGATACAGAGGCGGATGATTGCAGCTAACCATTGGATTGATTAAAAGGACACCAATGAAGGAGCCAGAGAAAGGACTGAAAGAGCTCAAAGGGTCTGCACCTCAATGGGAATAACAAAATGATCAATTAACCAAACCCGCCACAGCTCCCAGGGACTAAAACAGCAACCAATGAGTTCACATGGAGAGACCCATGGCTCCAGGTGTATATGCAGCAGAGGACAGCACTGTCTGGCATCAGACAATGGTCCAGTGAAGGCTCATTTTCCCAGTGTAGAATTCCAAGGCACTGAGGTGGAAGAGGGTGGCTGGGAGAGGGAGCACCTTCATGGAGGCAATGGGAGGGGTGAAGGGTTTGGGGTAAAGGGGATAACATCTGAAATGTGAATACAGAGAATATTTAATAAAAATTTAAAAAAGAATAACCTATGTAAATAAGAATAAATAGGAGAATGTGGCGCAGAGGCACAACAGAATTTTGCTGAACGGTAAAGAACAAAACTGTGCCTTTTCAGAAAGCAGATGCAACCTGTGATAGTCATTTTAAGCAAAGTTATTCAGACTCAGAAATACCCCCCAAACATCTATTTCTCTCATTTTTATGAGATTTTATGCAGATGGATAGTATGTAATTTGATTGATAATTGATGGAGATTATACGACAGACAGCAGAAAAGTAGGAATAAAGACAGGTGACAGCCAGGGAAACAAGGTAGCTACTTAGAAGAGCAACTTTAGGATAAGCCTTATTTGTTGTAATGGAGGCTCAATAGAGCAAGATACATCCAGCCAAAGAACCAGGAGAGAAGTGAGAGACAATCCTCCTGCCTGTACTGTGGTTGGAGGCCCAGTATGCCGGTCCTCTGATGCTGAAGCCAAACACCTCACCTGGAGCTAGTGTGCCCATTCCACACTTAGCACCTGCTTGACCCACAAGCAAAACAAGAGCACAGGATGTCCACCCACAGTGCTGAGGGAGATCTTTATCCATTTATTCTGATTCCAGTTTTTATCTTCCCCAGGGTCCTGTGAACACACTAGACATTGACATCTCCAGGCTGGTACATAAAATGAACTCTTACATCCTCTTGTTTCCTAATGATCTGAATAAACCTGGTCTAGCATACTTCAAGCTGTCTTGTGTGTGTCGGTGGAGGGGGTACATGTTCATGTATGTAAGGATGGGCATGCATGCAGGTGTGTGTAGAGCTCATAGGCCATAGTTAGCTGTATTCCCCTATTAATTGCTTGTTTACTGAACATCAAGTTCTTCTGTCTTGTCTTGAATTTCAATAGCTTGTTACCCTCCCGCACTACTATAGATATATACTACTAGCTTCAACTGGAGGCTTTCCATGGAGTTCTCTGGTCCCACCAGTTGATTGGTGGGTTCAGGCAGGGTGCTGGCTTTTCATTTGCTTCAACTCGTGTGGCCGGGCTGAGCCATCAGAAGGCTAACTAGCCAGTGAGGGGTGCAGGCGAGCTTCTGGCAGTGATTTTGGTAGAGCAGATCTCTTCCCCAAGCGACAGTGTTACAGCTCTTATGACAGAAGCTCTCAGATGATGGAGTGATTTCTGCACACTTTCATTCCTTCTGGATAGGATCCTTATATACAATTTTGGGGTTGGTCAGGGTTGGGCACTAGGTACTTCCTATTGGCTTGGCCTTAGAGCTTGGGAATGCCTTATCTATATGTGGGAGGGTGTGACAGATGACCACAAACCTCTTTACAGGGGGCCATGGGAGGGCTGCATCTATGTGAGAGGAGCCTGACCTTCTGGGAGTTTAGGGAAAAGCCTACTGGGGTTTCAACCTTATCTCAACTGGGAACCCTCCCTGGCTTTCCACAGTTTACATTAGTACTAAGGATTTGAACTTGGGTCCTCACACTTGTACTCAATCAACTGAATCATCTCCTTGGCTCCCAAGGTCACAGCCTTCTAACCTGGAATAAAACCCTGAGTTCTCACCATTGCTGTTAACGTGTCTGGTTTAGATAGCCTAAGCTTCTCGGGGTTAGGTCACATCATGCTTAGAAGCGGGTATGCAGGACCAGTTAGCTTTCTAACGTGCACTGAACGTTGCTTTGAGTGAGATACAAATTGAAATCAGGTTTTTGTTGTTGTTGATTTGTTTTTTTGTTTTGAGTTTTTGTTTGTTTGTTTTTGAGTTGAGTGGCATGGAGAAGTTGAAAGTTTGGCAACAAGCTTGCACATTACCCCATCCTGCCTCACATCCCAACAGTAAGCTTTTCTCGAAGTGGCAGGCTGCTATGAGTCAGCAGGGTAAGTCAGATGTAAACAAATCCTGGTGACACCTTAGATCTGACTTCATCTTCCATGGGCCTTCAGAAAGCCACCAGGGTTTCTGCCATAGTGCAGGCCAAGCAGCTGCTGCTAGCAGCTAGGATGTGACCTACATAAAAATTGGAAGACTGGCTCATCTGAAGGGCCAAAGGGTTAGTGTCTAACCCAGAGAATTTTAGTCGCTGAGGTTCATTTCCTGAATAGTATATGCCTCCTTCAACAGAATAAAAAAATGTGTCTGCTGGGAGGGAGTCTCACACAAAGTGCTGCATTTTTCCTCAAAATACTTTTATTTTAGAGCAATTTTGTACTGTATGTAGCTAAGAGAGTTTTTTTTTTAATTCTATGTTTTTTTTCCATTTTAGATTATATTTTGATGCAGTCCCATTCTGATATAGTCCATTTTAATAGTTTACATTTTCAGACCTCTGTATAGTTTTTAAACCTACCACCTGACAATTCCGTGCATGTATAGTACATATTCAGGTCACCCTCATCCCCCCACCCTTTATTACCCCTGCCTGCGCTCCACCCTTATTCCCACCAAGTCCCCATCCGCTTTCCCATCTTTTTGTTTTATTTTGGTTTGTGATGCACTGAGGCTGACCATGGGTATCCACGTGAGCAAGATGTGAGACAACCCTGGGGCCCAAATGGTTCACCTGTGGGAACCCTAAGATGATGATTCCCTGTCCTCGAGTAGCCCTAGGTTGCTATTCGCTGGCTGGGGTCAAGCAAGGCCCATGAGGCTTCGCTCCATTGATCACTAACTGAACGTTCAGTGGCTCAGTCTTGTGCAAGCCCTCTGCAGGCAAGTGCGGCTGCCATGACTTCCTGGATGCCATTTTGGCATCTTCATTTACTTGTTTTCTGGTACCATACTCTCATACTTGGAGGCAACAGGATGCGTGCTTTACAGATTGTTCTTCTTCCGGCCCTCTATTCATCGTCCCTCCCACCTCTCTCTTTCCCTCTCTCTTTCTCCCTTTTTCTTACTTTCTAACCTTTCTTTATAACTTTTAAAATTTGTTTGTTTGCCTCAGTCTACACCCCAGGCTGGCATCAAATCTACCTGCTTTGGCCTCCAGTGCCGGGATTACAGATAAGAGAGATGTCCAGCCCTCTCTCCATGTTTAACTATTGTAAATGCTCATCCCATTCTGAGTGTTTTAGACCCGGGGTAAAGGACAGTTTCTAGTGAGGGACCATACTCTGTTGATATAAATAAGTCTGGAGTTTTATTCCACCTGTGCAGACATGTGACCTGTATGACCTCAGTACCAACTAGATAGGAGAAGTAAAGCAAGAGAAAGGACGGAGGACAGGGATTAAATAGTTAATCCTAATTATATCCTAAGGACATATTGCTCTACAGTCGCCAAGGAACATATCCCAAAGCACTGGACTTGTTGCAATACATTGTTGAGTCTCAATTTAATTAACAACAATGCATTGGGGCAGCTAATTGGCTCAGAACAAATGAAGGCAGTATGGGCCATCATAGGACCAAAGGGTCTTGAACTGCTTTCTGCATTCTGCTCTTTAGGAATGGCTTTCCACAGCATGCCTTGACCTAACCCTTATACACCTAGCTTCTCTCTCTGCTGTGGCCTTTTCTAAGAATGTGATAAAATCATCCGGAAAATTTCATGTAGTAATTATGGGTGGAATGTTAGCTACATTTCATTATTGTATGATTCTCTTTTCAGAAAGATTACCTTGTAATGTGGTCAGCACAGTGAGGCTGAGGTCAGGGCTGTTTCTATCAGGATGTCAGACTTGTCCTGAATTCTACTCCTAAGACTTTAAAAGCCAAATTTCAGCTGTTAGCAAGCTATAGGGAAGTCGAGGAAAGCAATAAAAACAACTTTCACATGCTTACAATGGTATCCAAGACATTTCTCTCTTCATCTCAAAGCTTTCCTTTTTACTTTGTCCTCATTTCGAAACCAGAAATGTAGAACATTTTTATCCCTGTATACCAGAATAAAGGAAGTAGGTAGTTTTAGGTGTCTTGATGAGATAAATGTACAGGGTAGGAAAGGCAGGCAGAGAGGCAAGAGCTGTCAGAGGTAAGAACTTAAGGTGACTGGTGTCATAAAATATTAAAACGGTTTAATCAGCGGTGAGATATGTAAGCGAGCTTAATTAGAAATACATATTATTATTTGACTTTGAAGTACAGAATTAAAAATTAAAGCAATTTTATAGGGTACATAATCAGGGAGGAATAACGTGTTGGAAGAGGTGCTGTAATTGATGTGTTCAATTTAAGTTTAATTAATTTTCGTCAGCATACATGCAGACAAATATGAAATCAACAAATTTTAAAGATGAACCTCATAATTACACCAAAAGTGGTGTGCTGATAGGAAGAAGTGAGAGATTTCTATGACACGTGGGCACCCACAGCTGCCGTCACACTGTGGCTGACAAACTGAGGGGGTCTCAGTCTGCCCAGTGGACCTTTGTGATTCTCTCAAATGCACCCACTCCCAAACCTCCTTTAATTAACATTCACAGTGATGCTTGGCCTGTATCAAATTTCCTTTCCTGTTGCATCTTAAATGAAGAAGGGACTTAATTTTAATTAGCACCTCGTTGTAGGTAGTCTGATATTAATGCTTGCTAAGTCCTTTCTATGACTCATTAACAGCCATTTTGTGATGAAAGGACCCAGGAGGCAGGTAGAGAGCTTGTAGGCTATTTTTACTGATTTCAGTATTGATTTTACAATGTACCGGAGGCAAAAGCACACTGCTTTGTGGTTTTACATGTAGGGAGAAGTGAAGTCACAGTAACAAGTTATAGAGGAGAGAAAGAGAAATGGAGGAATTTGCATACATTTACATATTATATGTATTTGCACATTTACATATATAAACTTATATAGATGGTATAAGTGCATAGATATAACTATATCTACATATGTGTGATATATATATATACATATATATATATATATATATATATATATATATATATATATATATATATACATGTGTCAGAGAGCAAACAAAAGAGAACATTTTCATTGTGTGTGTATGGTGATATATGTACATGGCTATATGACATGGTGTGATAATGTATGCATGCCATGTGCCTGTATTTGAACATGTGTGTTTGTGTCTATAAAGGATCTACCACATATGATTTATGTATTCATCAGTTGCTGAAAATTTGAGCAGTACAGCTCTTTTGACAAAGACTGAAATAATCCAATGATGAAACAGTCTTTTAAACAAACAGTGAAACTATCAGTCAGAAGAAACAAATGAAATAAACACCCAAGACTGGACAAGACACAAACAACATTTGTAGTCATTCCAAAAATACTATATATATTTGTTTAGGCAACTTTCCTTGAATATGTTGTGTGCACATATGTACATCCTTGTGTTTGTATGTATGAGTGCAGGTGTTTGTCCCACAAAAGTAAGAGAACAGTGTCAGAACAGAATCCTGCTCTCTTGTACTCCATGTTGTTAGTTTGAGACAGGGTCTCTCCCTGAACCTGAACCCAGTGCAGATTTCCTTCTTATGTGAGTTATCAATCTTATTTGTAACAATGATAATATAGCAATAAAACACTGAGGGTCTAAGGAGGCTTGGTGGGTTGAAGAACTTGAGCATATGAGTTCAAAAACCTAACATCAAAATACAAAGAAATGTACACACACACACACACACACATATACACACACACACTACATGCATACGCACACACACACACCACAGACACACTGCACACCAGACACACACACATACACACATATATATCCCCATAACACACATGAACACACACCACATACACTCACATATACAGAGCACACACACACAGAGCACACATACCACACACACAGAGCATACACACACCACACACAGAGCACACACACATACCACACACACACAGAACCCACACACACCCACACACCACATACCAGACACACACACAAACAAACATACCACATACACACACATACACAGATTACACACATACACAGAGCACACACACCACACACACAGAGCACACACACATACCACACACACACACAGAACCCACACACACCACACATACCACATACCAGACACACACACACACACACACACACACACACACACGCACATGCTCACACACACACAAACAAGCACACACATCAAAATGAAACAAGACAAAAAAAAAAACGACAAAAAACTGTAGACTACTGCCTTCAGTGTACACAAATGCAAAATTATCAATAAAAACTGAAGAAAGGTTCAACATCTTTAGCCATCAGGGAAATACAAATTAAAATTGTTTGGAAATTCCATCTCACACCAGCCAGAACAGATCTCATATCACATAGGTATATCATTCCCAGGCATCTACCTATAGCTCTTTATAACAATATATGTTAGATAAATGTGTATGTCCTTTTTTTTTTCTGCAGTATCAACAAGTAAGAGCTAGACTAGCCTTGATATTTAAAAACACACAATACACAATATAATTTCACTCCTTCATAAGGAAAAATTAAATCGAGACTTTACAGGAAAATGGTTGTAAGCTGGAGTTCATTGTGCTACGTGACATAAACTGGTTGCAGAAAAACAAGTACTAGGTGTTTTATCTCATATGCAGGCTGCAGATTTTAACTGGTGTGTGGTGGGGAGAGCTGGGGCCCTTAGAGTAGAAGTGGGAGGAGGAGCTTATGAGGAAGGCAGGGGTTGAGAAATAAAAGGGATGCATGTGACAGGAGAACCCCCCCCAACCCCTTGGTGTAAGGCAGGTGACAAACAAGAGAGACAAGGAGGATAACTACACATTAGTGGAGCAAGAGAAACAGAAGAACAAAGAGAAATGACATTCATACTCCAAAGCCATGTAACCCGTTGCTTTGTATGTTAGCAAGAAGGACAGAATGCTGATAAACAAGACAGGGCATTTTAGAGACAGCCTTGCAGAATGTTTTGTACCTGTTTTCTTTTCCTTTTCTTTCTTTCTTTCTTTCTTTCTTTCTTTCTTTCTTTCTTTCTTTTTAAAATAAATGGAATCTCACTTTACAAATTGCCACTGCAAGATTTAATGCCTGAATAATAGGAGTTTTATAATAGAAACTTTGCTCAGCAGAGAAAACAACCTCTAATCCTCTTAACTATGCTGCCCAGTGTTATCCTTCCCTTTACAATGTGAGAGAGTGTGGCTCAGCGGGGTTAAGTCATTTGCCTGTGGAAAGTCTTCCATGTGGGAGAGAATGTACTGCACACTTCAGAACCAATGTTATCGGCCTGCTGTGTGACTATCATGACGCTAAGCATTTGTGACAAAGGGAAATAAACAACAATGCCACCCAACCTAACTGCAAGGGTCACTTCCTGACCCTTTTAAATACAAACTGCAGTCAGGTGGCTTCCCTGTGGGCTTCAGCCTAATTGTACTCAAAAGATCATTAAAAAAAGAAAAAAAAAAAGGTATGGCTGTACTTCATGGTGCTTTATATGAGTAATTCTATGACCTTTTGATTCTTTCAAATATCTACCCAGAGCCCTTAAGTCAATAATATGTAGCCACTCCTGGCCAATGCGAGTGCAATTGTATAATGTCCTGTAAAGGTCAATGCTACTGGTTCTGTGTAGCACTGGGTTGACTTTGGCACGGGCAATATCAGCAATAAGTCTTATGGAATGTCTTGATGAGAAAATAAATGCTGTCTTAATTTAGCTTTGAGAGTTGGAATGTAGAGAAAGATCCTCCTCCAACAAACGCACACACACACACATACACACACACACCCCTTTTGGTTGTTTTCATTGATTCTGTTTTCGATTCCTTAAGTACTCTTTAAAAGGCAGCATAGAAGAGCCTGAGACTGACACCCGCATCTGGCATCTAGCAGCCTGTGTCAATGCCAACTGCAGACCATAGGTCTGTTTGTCTGTCTGTGTGTGTATGTCTGTGTGTGTCTGAAGAGAGGCTGCCAGGTCTAAGAGCACGTCTCTTGGAGAATAGCTTTCTTCCCATCTCTTCCTTCATGAGTTTCCATAGCTTCCTGGCTGTATTTTTCACTTTCCTTCACCCAATTATTTATTTATCCATTCAAGGAATGTTTGCTAGTCTTCCTGTTGCTTGCTTGTGATGCTTTTGGCTTGTTAGAATACATACTACACACATGGTCAAGTCCTTTCTCTGTATGGCTCTTTATTAGAATGAGGACATCATCTAAAGACAGTCTGTAATGGAAGTCTTCAGACTTTATATTCCCATCCCTACACCATTGTAAACACAAAACTAGGGCTAACAAACACCTCTCCTACTTAATTCTCCATATCTCTAAAATGCTGTTGCTTCATTTTAACCTTGGCACACACGGCCATTTAAAGTTATCTTTTTAATTTTGAGCATGAAGCTCTTGCTTTCTTTTCTTTTTGTTCCTAGAACACCCTTCCAGTAATTTTTCATGCTTCTCCTGATCAACTGCTTTAAACAATAACCAGGAATAGAATTCCCTTACAAAAGATTTAAATAGCAAATACAAGTTGGGATGCTCAAGATGGCTCACTCCAGCTCACATGAAGGTCCTTTCTCACACTGGCACTGTAGCAACAAGACAGATTCCTTTTCTGAAGGATTGAAACCTTTCCCTTCAACCCTCTTCTGTGTCTGTCAGATCAAAGACCAGTTCGGCAAATAAACAGGCTCAGATTTCTAATTTTGGGTTCTGGAGATAAGTTCTCTCAACATTTTTTTTTTTCTCTTAGGAACTAGGAAACTTAATGCAACTAAGTTTGTGACTTTAAGAATAAAAAGCAACCACTCCAAGGCCAGGTGAGTGTTTCAACAGGGAAAGGGAGCTCCTATGTGAGCTTCATCACCTGAGTTTGTTCTGTAAAAGAATCAGATGCGATGGCAGTGTGTTTAAAGTCAGAACTTGGAGGGAGGATGGGGGCAGGGACAGGAACATTGCCAGCAAGAAGGCAGATGGGTCTATATAGAGCAACATCAGAAGCAAGAGGTGATCCTGTATCAAGTAGGTGGGAGACAAGAGTCACCTCCCAGATTTTAGCATCTATGTCCACACTAGTATTGTATGTATTATGTTTATACCTACAGTCATACACATGCAGGAACACAAAGGCACACACACACAAAGATACACACAGACATGCACAGAGACACATGCACACACACACACCCATACCCGCCCACACACATACACACACACACAGACATACATATATACTCACATAGATACATGCACATAGTCATATAGATACTTGCACACAGAGTCACACACACACACCGACACACAGAAGAAATACCCAAAGGCAACAATTCTATAAATTACTCATGCGGGGAGCAGAGCTGCATGCACCCAGCTTCGTGACAGGTTCTCACTGAGGTAAACCTCATCACATATCTGTTCAAGTTGCTATCTCCCTTCAGGACAGCAGGAAGCTGTCACGGAAAGCCATTTCTCTTTGGGTGATAGGGCACATTCTAGGCCAGAGAATGTCAAGGCGCAAAGCCCATCACCCACTTCCGGTGCAGAGTGGAGACCCCACAGTTATAGCCGTGGAGATGAGCACTGTACCATCTTGTACCGGACACACAGTACGTCCTGTTCAAGGAAGAAGAATCTGAAGGAAGAATTTCACACAAGGAAGGGAACCTCGCATTAGGATAGATGTCTCCTTCTATAAGGACAGATTGCAGTTCCTCCCATGATGGAAGAGGTCCAATGTAATCAAACTCTCACTGGGAGGCTTGATGAATCTCTTCCCACCTTGAACCTGGGAATGGCGCCATATCAGTGTTTGGATGTAACCTCTGCCGTTGGTAATTTGGATACTCAGCAGGCACAGCAGTTGCTCATCGCAGGACTGTTTCAGGGTTTCAAGTTACTGAACTTGCCTGGGAGTTCTTGTGGCTGCCAGACAGCTACTTGGCTCATGAGTACCATGAAGCAAACACAAGGGAGTTGAGAGGACTGGTTGGTTCATGGACCACTCCAGGATCAGGCCACCAGTCCACCTGGTTATGGGCAGTTCTTCCCATAATGGGTGCAAACTGAGTTTTTTTAGAGTTCTGCAAAATGAAATGTTGGTAAATGTTCCATGAGACCTAGAGACATTGTCATGCTAAGGGAAGAATAAGATGCTTCTTTTGTAGATTCTCCAGGCTTAGACTCTTCAAACAGATCAGCAAGTGGGGACACTCGAACCATTTCTCTCATTGATTACGGCCTGTCTGCATATATAACTAACAGTTTAGTAAGTTGGCAGTCCATATTCTTACTTTTGGCTTGGGGACACCAGATATTTAGTCACCATCAGATGGCTCTGAAGGTTGGAACAACTATATTCCTATGTGTTTTGCAATAACCACAGGATAATTATCTGTTATCATGGTCAGAAATGATTACACATCACCATATGGCATCTGACATCGCATGGCCATATTAACTCACTAAAATATAAAGCTCTAATTTCTAATGGTGAAGGTAAGAGCCAAAGCCCCCTATTGTTTTATAGCCAAACTGAGAAGCAGCCAAGGACAACAGCAGAGGTTTGTAAAAAGGCCTTATTCCCTTCAGGAAAGCATATTTTAATGCCTTAGTGAAAAGTCCTTTCTCTTGGAGGCCCTCAAGGAATAGGCCTGTGTTTCAGATATCTTCCTATGGCTGTGATAGAATACCACCCCCAGAAGTAAAAATGGCATTATTTTAATTCACAGTTCAAGGCACTGTCCATTGTGGCAGTAAATTCATGGAAGCAGGAACCTGAACATTTGGTCTAATCACTTCCATAGTCAGAAAGCAGAAAGTGATATGTGTATTCATGCTAGCTCTCAGCATTCTTTCTCCAGTTTGTAGAGGTCTGTCTGTCTGTCTTTGTATTATTTAGTCCAAGGACCTCTTCCTAGGGAATGATCCCACTCACACTAAGATGAATATTCCCACATTAACCATCTAAGTCAAGACTATCAGACTGGCCGGCCCAGAGGCCCATCTCCCAGGTGATTCTAGACTCTAGTAAGTTGACAATTAACACTGAAATTCCACTTATTCTAACAGTTTAAATCTCAGAGCTTTCAAATTCGATTTTATATTGTATTACAGATAAGTTATAGAATCCTAATCTTGTTAATCCAGTGAAGTAATGAATCTGCACTTTTTCAAACCAACCAAGAAAACTTTAATTCCATCTCTGGATCCTGGACATTGTTAGAATCTCAAGTCCACTAATGTTACTCAGATTTTTCCCAGATAAAAATATACTTATTTCTGTAGTTCCTGCTGGCTCTTCAATCACTGCATAACATAAAAGAAAAAGGAAAGTGGTATATTTGGGTCTAGTGTGAAATTAACCTTGTGAAGTGCCCATCCTAGGTAAGGCCACTGATATATCTTCACACAACAAAAGCTAATTTCCTATTATGGTCTTCAGAGGCTGTTTTTGCTAGCAAAACAGCTTCAGGAGCATTTGAAGTTCAGGATTCTCAACTTTGTGCCTGTTAAAATGCCCCCATCCTGACTACCATGGACACTTTAAATCCTAACCTGTAAGTGAACTTGAGTAAACGCCCTTGGCAACAGTACGGTAGGTGTCCTCGTCTACATTAGAGTTATAACTGGATTCGTGTTCCCTTTAAAATTTTATTCCTAACAGATATTTTCTTAGTCATGAATATGGATTCGTGTTTTGTATCTATATTACAAACAAATCCCCACATCTGTCGAATTCCAAACTCTTATGGTAATTTCTACAATTCATATGATATGTGTGAACTCAAGTTCTGTCAACGTTTCATTTTTTTTCCTTCTAGATCTACATTTTGACATACTTCTCTATCACTAAGTTGCAAACATATTATCTCTTAAAACATCTTAGTACTACATAAGTATCCATATGCCATCGCTTCACTTTAGACCAGTCCTCTGCATTTGTCTTTTCTGGCTAGCTTTTGGATTCCTATTGCTGAAAGAAAACACCATGACAAAATGCATTGTGGAGAGGGAAGGGCTTATTTCAGTTTCCAGCTTCATATCACATGCCGCCAGTAAGGGAAGCCAGGGCAGGAACTCAGACTAAGAACCTGGAGGCAGGAGCTGATGCAGAGGACATGGAGGAATGCTGTTTACTGGCTTGCTCCCCATGTTTTGTCCAGCCTGCCTTCTTTCAGGACACAGGCCCAACACACCAGAGGTGGCACCTTTACAAGTGAACTGAGTTCTCCTATCTCAACCATCAATTTAAAAATTTGTACCATAGGATAGCCCATAGACTAATCTAGTGGGGGCATTTTCTTATCTGAGTTTTTATCCACCATAATTTTTTTCCTTTTACCCATCTAATTTATGTATTTACCAACTAACTCTGTAGCCATCTCAATCCTGCTACTGCCTAGCCCCATGGTTGAACTTTAAGTAATCATCAGTTTATTGAATTATTTTTCTATGTTTTAAGCAATATTTCAAGATTCCATTTGTATTACAAATTAATTCCTTATAAACTTATGTGTCTAATTCTAAGCTTTATTTTATTCTATTGATCTTTTTTATGGCCAATACACTTTAATTACCACACTATTTTAGCATGTTCTAAAACCTGAAAGGTAACCCATATTTTTAGCATTTTATGATAAATAGAACCTTTTTTTTCAATTGTTACCTACATATAATAGCTTACAATGTTGTTGGGTGACTAATGGTTTCTTAGAACTTCAAATAGAATTGAATTACATAAGTTTGTTTTAGGGGTGATTAAAGACACTGAGAAAATGGCTTCATACCCTTCACTAGGTATTGGCTGATATTCTTCATTAAAGAGCAAGGCCATGCTCCACTCCTGTCTAATTTCTGATTGGGGCAGGCTTTTTCTTCCACTGCAAATTGAATTTGTCAGTGTATCTAGTGTCTAGGATAGGTTTTGATTAGTAAACCTCAATCCATTTTTTCTACCAGCTCCCCTAAATATTCCTCTTTTAATGAACAAAGCCATGCAAACACAAATATGTCTCTTGCCCCAGTGTTTGGATGAAATTCATGAAATTCACTGTAGCTAGAATCTCTGAAATGACATGCCTCTCTGAGTGTCCTTGGGCAATCTCAAGAGAGTTAACTGAAGAAGGAAAACTTGCATGAATGGGAATACCATCACCCCATGTGATGGAGGATCTCAGGTTGAATGAGAAGAGCATTCTTTTCTCTACTTCCTGACTGTGTATACAATGTAACCAGATGCTGAGCTTTCCTGCAAGCATAACTTCCCACCAGGATTGACTAAACCTGTAAAAATGAACTCAAACAAATCCTTCCCTGAAGTTGTTTTGCCATGTAAATTAATAGAACCATTGAACTATAACTCTAACCCTCCTTTTGCTTTTGTATTTTCAGACAGAGTAACCCTGGATGACACAAATTATTTCATTTCTTCATTCTCTCCAATTTATTCAGTTGTGTTTTATGCCTAGAAATTCCATTCCAATATTTAAAATTGACTAATTATATTTATTTCTATATCTTTTTCTATTCGAGGAGAACATATAATATCTATTTCATAAAGGTTTCTATTTAATTAAAATTTTAGTATTAATTAATTACATTATTTTATTGTTGGTGAGAAAATGTTTATTTTAGCTCCAAACTCAAGGTTATAGTCAGTTATTTTAGATGAGTCAAGGCAAGACACTGAAACAGGCAGTCACATCATATATAGTCAAGGGCAGAGAAAAAGAAATGCTTGCCTGCGGCTTGGCTAGCTTTCTTTACTCTTAGACAGTTCAGGGTACAAAACTGAGAAGATAAATAGTTTAAAAAGTGAGACTGAAGCTGTCATAAAGAGACACTCAACAAAGAGAAGCCAGAACTGGGCAGCTGATTTTTCAAATCTGAATAGACTATTAAACAAGAATTATTAGAAATATTCTTCAAACTATTCTCTAAAATAAATAGAAAAGGTGTGTTATCAAATTCATTTTGTAAACTAGTATTACCTAATACTAAAACCAGGTAATATATAACTATGTAAATATATTTATATCTACATATAAATATATAATTACATATATATATATATACGTATACATGTGTGACTTTTATTACACATATATATGTGTATACACACACACACACACACACACATATATATATATATATATATATATATATATATATATATATATGACTTTAAAAGACTGTAGACAAAATTCTCAGATGAGTACTGACACAATAAAATAGGTGCAAACATAATTCAATGACACACTAAAGACCTTGTAGGCCACAATGTTACATTCTAGGAATTCAAGGATGGCTAACCAAGCACAAACCAATTAATAGGAAATACTACATAAACACACATGGGGACAGAAAGCATTTGCTTAATTCACTGAGAAAGCTTTTGAGAAAACTCAACATCCCTTCATGTTAAAAGCTGCAAATAAAGGAGGTGAAACAATATAAGTCAATACAATAGGGCAATGCTTAATAAACAGCCATACAGCCAATATTTAGTGGGAAGAAATGTAAAAGCAGCCCATCTACACTCCGGCATGACAAAGGTGCTCACACTCTCAAAGCTTATTCAATGTGGTTCTTGTTGCTTAGCCGTAGAAATGTGGCAAACCCACTAAATAAAAGTACAAACAGGAAGGAAGAAGTACAGATATTCCTATTTAGAGATTTAGGATGATACTGTGATTTAAAGACACTTCTAGAAAGTATTTAGATTTGATAAATGTCTTAGTAAAAGTATCTGGGTACAAAATTGACATATAAATAATTGTTAGCTTTTGTATATGCACAAAACATCCCAAATAAGCAATGAGATCTTATATAGAAAGAACAATTGCTGTAGGTAACATACTACTTGAGACAGACTACAAAGATGGGGGAGGACGGAGGGTAGAGAGATGGCTCAGTATTTAAGAGCTCTCTGATCCTGTGAAGACTGGGATTCATTGCCAACACCCATATCAGATAGCTCACAACCACCAAAAACTCCAGCTCCCGAGAATCTAATGTCCCTTCTGAATATATTATGTCTGTGGTTCACATTCAAAAGCCAACAAGCTAATAACTAGCAGATCATCTTCCTGAGGTGAGTCTACTTTGGAACAGTCAATAATCTATGCTATATTTGGTCCCATATGCAAAGCCCAGGAAAAATAATTTTAGTAAAGATTCCTGCTATTAATATGCTTTTCTTATTATTCTTGAATCTATATAATAATCACCAGGTATTATCCCATTCCTTTGAGCAGATCTCTGCAGAACAACTAAAATGTACTGTCTTATAGTTTTGTTATATAGACAAATAGATGACTTCTTAATTCTTCATGATGATCTAATAAGAATTTCTAAAGTTATATCAGTTATATTAAACTCTTTTATAGTGGGGCTGCTATTAGGTTCTTTCTGATAGTCAAAACTGCAATAAGAACTCTGCCAGTCTCCCAAGTGTCAACAGTTAATTGTCAATTAGATAGTAAGAAGGCATTCTACTTAGAGTACATTCCAAAATTGTAAAACTATCAACCAAAGGTTGTTTTTATGACTAATGATTTATTATAGATGCTAGGACAGAAGACAAAATATTGACTGGGTCTATCTATACAAAACTTCAATGATAACTTAGTTATGGTTATTAACTCTCCATGAGCCTGTGGAGCTGAGACAGGTGATGGATGTTTAGCCAGATAATTACTCATGATAAATATGTATGTAAACATTCTCTGTTTTAAACTTGTTATTCAATTTGTGATTTGAATTTACTTGTAAACTTGTGATGAACTTTTTCCCATGTAGTCATGTATTCTATGATCATTTTCTCCTTTTTTTTTTTTTTTTTTTTTTCCTGAAAGGGCTTTCATAGGAAACTTTTTACAACTTAGAAATAAGCACTAAATTCACTTTTCAAAGTGTCCCCTTTTCTTCCTGTGATTTCAACTAGCAGGCTGAAAGAGCTGTGTGACTCCTGCTGAGATAGAACAAAGGCTACATTACTCAATTCCCCAACTGTTAGGCTACAAGTTTTAATCACATAAACCAACAGCGTTTAACCCTCTGAATGAGCAAGAAAGTTTCTAGGACTTTTTAAAAGTTATCATTAGCATTCAGTGTAGTGTAGAGAGCTAAAATGTGAGGAGATTATCAGTCTTTAAAGCCACACCAGAGTCCTCTGTGTCTCCTTTCAACCAGCTCTGGAGCTGGCTTACACATACAGAGAAGCAGACTGTTCTGTGACAAACCTTTCCAGGGAAGAATCAGCACACATTTCTACTCCAGATAGGAATCCCACAACAGCCCAAAGTGTGGATACAACCAAAGTCCAACTTGGTAAGCCAGTGAATTTTACTGGCATTACTTAGAGGAAAATGGTCAAAGAGTTACTTAGGAGCAGAGATGACACCAAAGACAACCCATGCATTGGTAACAGCTCACAGAATTGAGACCCTGAATCACAGCCTTTATCCTGTAGGCAGATCAACAGGAGAGTGTCTCTTTCAAGTGACTCAGGCTATCTCAACTTTTTCCACACAGCTGGTGTGGTCTCAGAATCTTTTCATCTTGGCTTGTCTGAAACTCTTCTTTCTAGGTTGGTTTATCTGAGAGTGATTCTCAAACAGCTTGGCTTGTTTACTTTTGGGAAGAAGGGGCCTGATGAATCTGGTCAGTTTCAGAAACTTTCTGAAGATATCCTGAGTTGAATGACCACCTTTGTTGCTGAGGACCTTTGCTGCAGGATGGAGTGTTTCAGCCTTAGATGAAATTGTAGCACAATTCAGTCACACACATACACATAATTTTTAAAATAACTGATGCAGGAAAACTGGAGCCCTTCACTGTTGGTGGGAATGTAAATTAGTTCAGCCACAATGTGTATCAATATGATGGCTCCTCTAAAAACTACTAAAAATAGAAAGACCTTATTATCCAGTGATACCAATCCTGAGCATATGCCCAAAGAAATCTGGATCAGCTTCCAAAAGAAGTAACTGGCATCCATGTTTATTACAGGGGTATTTACAGTAACAAGTGGTTATCTGGAATCAGCCTGGAGGCACATCCTTCAATGACATCAGAACCCAGCTTTTCAAATGTTCCTATCTAGTCTGAGGAACTTGTATCCCAATGCGTTGCAACCTTTCTAATGGTATAGCCCTTTAATACGGCTCCTCATGTTGTGGCAACCCCAACTATTAAATCAACTTTATTGTTATTTCATAGCTGTAAATTTGCTAGTGTTTCAAATCATAATGTAAATATCTATGTTTTCTGATGGCTTCAGATGACCCCCATAGGTGTAACAACCCACAAGTTGAGAACTATTGTTTTATACCTTCATTTCACCGTTAGGCCTGCTGAAGTATCCAGCCCCACAGACTGGGCAACTACTGGGTTCTTGGCTCTCCAGTGCGAAGACAGACATTGTTGATGCAGAAACTTCACAGTGTAAGCCAATCTAATAAGCCCTATTGTAATATATATTCATTCAGTCAGCTCTGTGCCCCTACAGAATTCTCCCTGATAAACCTCATAAGGTTAGGACAGAGAGAAAGCTCTCTCCCACTGATTTGGCTTTGAAGGCTTCTCGAACTCTCTCTCTCTCTTTTTTTTTAATTTATGAAATCTATTTGCATTTAAAAAGAACTTTTGACAAAGAGTCACTGAAATAATTTAAATAAGTGAGAAAATGCAGTCAACACTGCTGAAATGTTAGCTTATTCAGCCAAACACAACCTCTCACATCGCTATTGACAGGAAGACTGAAGGCTTCAGAGTATTCAAGTGCCTTGTGGTATAATTAAACAACATCCAATAACTTGTGTTATTTTCTGAGTCTATAAAAATTAAAATATCAATTAAAAAGCAAATATACCTTCTCTTTAAATGTGTTTTACAGATGCAATTTCAATATTTATCATTTAGTGGTGTGTAATTTAAAAGACTTTTTTTTCATTTGCAAATTAAACAACAATTTATCCAAAGGGAACAGAGTTGCTCACAGGCTCATACTGTACTATGTTATGCTCAAGCATTCAGGGAGACACCCAAAGACACAAAATTTAAGATTTGTGGAAAGCATATTTCAAAGACTTCCTGAAGCAGATGACCATGGCACAGAAGTTCTGATGCTTTAATTGGTAGTGGAGTGGGACTTATTGTTTGGAAACCACATTTAGAGTCTGGTCTAGGCTTTGCATTGTACAGTATATGTATAGATCAAATCCCAGCAGTATTTATTAATGTCAAGGGTATATCCATTGGTCATCCTGTGTTGCACTTCAAATCCAGCTAATTTGACCTGTATCCTACAGTTCAGAGTCCTCTTCACCAGCAAGATTTTGATGCACATCATCTTTAGGTTATAGTACACGAATGAGCAAAGCAAGATTCACATTGCTCTGTGTGTGTGTGTATGTAAGTATGTATATGTGTGTGTAGATAAATATGTATGTAGGGGATATATAGGTGTATGTGTGTCTAGGTACATATGTGTGTGGGTGCAGCTATGTGCATATGTGTGTATAGGTGCATATGTATGAGCAGGTATGTGCATATGTGACTCTGTATGTGTGTATCTAGGTACATATGTGTGTGGGTGCAGCTATGTGCATATGTTTGTATATGTGCATATGTATGAGCAGGTATGTGCATATGTGACTTTGTATGTGTGTGTGTATGTGTAGGTATATATGCATGTGGTGACATGAGGAAAACTGTGAGTATTATTCCTCAGGTGAGGGTCACTATTTTTCTTGAGTAAGGGTCTGTATGGGGCTGGCCAGTGAGCCCCCGGTAAATACCTGCTTCTTCTTCCCCAGTGCTATCATGGCAAGTGCCCTCAACTGCACCAGGATTTTTTTAAATTAAATATACTTTAAAATTTTTTATAAATTAAAATATAATTACATCATCCCTGCCTCCAACCCTTTCCATATGCCCCTTTCTTGCTCTGCTCAAATTAATGGGCTCTATCTCTTTAATTGTTGCTATGTAATTTTTTAAATGATCTATTTAGTTTTATTTTGTGTGTATGCTTGAATTTGTATATCAAATTCATACATGGTGCCTCAGAGGATAGAAACAGTGTCCAAGTTCTCTAAAACCAGTGTTCTAGGTGGTCACAGGTGAGCTACCATGAGGATGGTGGAAATTGAATCTAGAGAAACAACCAGTGCTCTTAGCTACTAAGCCATCTCTCCAGGCTCTGCAAATATACTTTTGCTTGGCTTCTGGGATAAAGCTTATGCCCTCATGCATGGAGGTCTAGTGCATTTTTGGCTGAGCTCTGTCCCAAACTCTTGCATTCTTTAAACAACATCACTCCCACCATCAATGATCCAGGGTGAGGGGCCCAGTTCCACCCAGCACTTCTATGTCACCAGGTTACCGATCCTTCCAGAAGCTCTTCTGTCTGCAGGCTGATAAAATCCACTCTTAGAGGGAAGATCTACCACAACTTATAATTTGTGCTCTAATGTAATCCAATAGGTCAGCAAGGTACAGTATGCTTGGGCATATAGAAGACCTCTATTTCTGTCCTTACTTAAGATTTTGAAGCAGGGTACCCTTTTAAAATCCATGCCAATCATGAGCCAAAGGCAAGATTTCAATGGCTCTTTTGTCCCTAAGAGGGGTGTATGGGGTTGTCTCTCTGGAGTTCTGCGTTTGCAGTGCCTGTTGGGAATTTGAGATGTTTCTGAAAATTGTTTTCTGAAAGATGATTAATGTTTGCTTTTCTTTCACTCAAGTAACACCAAAGCACATTTATTTTTTTCTCAAGTGAGTTCTGTGGTACTTCTCTTTGCAGATGGACTCTTGGGGGGGGGGGGAGGGAGGAAGCATAGAAGCAAAGGGAAATTGGTGCAATAAAATTCTTCAGTAGTTTAATTAATGTGTTTTTAAGATGAGCTACAGCTTTGAAGACTAATGTTCATAACACATTCTGATCACTATATTTTTATGTGTAAATTTAGAGCCTTTTGCTTTAGGATAGCACCAGACAGATATACAAAGTGGAAATAAGAATACATAAGTTATTATAAGATATTTTATTTCTGAAATTTTTAAGTCACTCTATGTAATTGTTATTTTCAGATATCAGCAAATTTTAAGCACAGTTTATGACTTGTGAAAAAAAAGACAACTGGACCCCCCCCAAATCACAAATTTTGATTATCAGTTTATGATTGATGTTTTCCTGTCACAAAATCTGCCTGAGTACTTTGACCTGTCTCATCCCAATAACCTTCTAAAGCTAGATGAAATTTATATCTAGAAGAATATCACGATTTCATGTTCTATATGGCTAGAATTATCCCAGGATTATCAGTTTTCCATATCCATATATTTTAGGCTGTATAATGAAACCCCAGGAAAAAAATGACGAAAACCATCTATGAAGCAACAAATCTGCAGATCAAATGGTTGAGCCCCATAGCTGATCCTCATGGTCTACTGCACGCATGTCCTCAGGTCCTAGGTAGACTGACCTTGGGTTGGTCACTTGTCTATTTTCCCTATGGCCTTTTGTTTTCTAGACCTTAGCCCACTCTCAGAGATGAACCATAATAAATATCCAGATAAATAGGACTTTTTAACAAATATTTACCAGGGGTTCAAGGTGTAAGAGCCTTGTATGATTTGAGGGACATTAGTGCAGAAATCCACCTGACAGCACCCTCCTTTATCTTTATAAATAATGAAGCTGAAGTGCACCCAACTTTGAAGACACAGCCCTATAGTATCTCTGACTACAGCATCTCACTCGTGTCCTTAGTCCAAATTGCTTTGCTCTTCTGCAATTTCTGGAAACTATCTATTTCTTAGTTGCTTTTCTTTGACAACAGTTATTTACATCTTTCTCTTCATTATAATAGTCGAGGCTCCTTGAGGCAAAGGAGCTTAGTTTAGCACAAAATAAACACACTGTGAAGCAAATGAATAAATGAATGAGCAAAAAAAAAAAAAAAAAGATGGTTGGTCAGCAGTGTTCTCAAATGCATTTGTGTGTGTGTGTGTGTGTGTGTGTCTGTGTGTGTGCATTGAAATGGATGCATCATTTAAACCCTAGAGCGATTGTGTAGTAGAGAATTGAACTTTTGCAAAGAAATTCTCAGCTCTCACCTCTCCAAGGGTCATTTCTACATCTTTAGAATTTTGTGATCTCCTTTCTGGGTTGATATTCATCCCACTGTTATCACTGGATCAGAATGTAAAATACCCAACTGGAACAAATTCAGGGTGAAAGATTGATTGGGCTAACAGTTCCTTAAGATTTGGGCTTTTACAGCAGGGAAGTCACAATACGGCAGCTGAGTCCACCGCAGCAAGACAATCCTAACTATCAGAGAGTATGCTCAAACCCAACCATAAGCTGTAACCTTCAAACCCATGCCCCAAGTGGCATTCATCTATCAACAAATACCTCCTGTAATAGAACCACCAGTTCAGGACAAAAGCTTCAAATCAGCTTGTTAGGGCCAATTCAGATTCAAGCTTTTAGCCTGGACCTGGGATACAGTGAAAAGTCACTGACTTGGGGTGAGGACTTTAGAATGCAAAGCATCTCTTGTCTATCACTGGTGATCAAAGGAAGAAGGTCAGGAAGACCAACCTTGTCTTTATCATCTGCCTAAATAAAATGCTGCACAGCATGCCTTGGGTAAAGGTTCCTGGTTGGAAGCCCTCCCACCCCCCTGCACACTGACCCAATCAGTACAGAGAGAGCTGGATGGATGCTGTCCTTGGCTTCAGAAGCAAAGGCCATTGAGAAGCTCCATGCTCTCATATTTCTGTCCTAAGTTAATTTCTGTTGACTGTGTTTAATCTGTATCATTTGATGTATCAATAAAAAGGCAAGGAGAGCTTGGAGAAGGATAATTAGCCTGTCCCAATGGTGAGCCCCCTTAGTTGTTGTCCAGTGCAAAGAGCTCAGCCTTGAAATTATGTGCACACTACCAAAATGGACTCTCCAAGACATATATGTATATAATTTATACAAATATATAACTTTATATAAATCTCTATTTACATAAATATATAGATCTCTCTATAAATACATAGATTCATATTTATACACATATTTATAGCACCAAAATAAAAATCTATATAGATACAAAATTTACATAAATACCTATAATTTGTGCATATATGTATAGGTACATAATATATATATTTGTGCATACAAATACATACACATACAAATATAGGTATGTAACAGTAATAAGGAAAAAGGGGCTATCAATTGGAGAGTGGGAGGCACAAAGATGTTCATGGGAGGGTAGCTGAGGGTTTGGATGTGGGAAGGGGAGTCAGAAAAGTGATGTAGTTCTATTTCAGTTAAAATATTAAAATACAAAATTCTAAGACAGACAGGAGACAAGAAAAACAACTAAGTTTGTGGGCTAAGATGTCTGCAAGTGTTTCAAACCAAATGTCAGGATGAGGATGCACACTTTCACTGGTGCCAGACACAGTGGGTATTGGATTCTTTCTGTGTTCCTGAGATGTTGACTCACAGCACTCGTTTCTTGTCAGGGAAGGGTCATGATTCTTAAACAACTAAGTACTGCCCTATAATCTCATAACAGATGTTCTCTGAAAAATAAAGGTTGATGTCTAAGTTAGAGCCCAGAGATACAGTGTTGAAACGATGTCAGCGTATCTATTCTTAAAGGAATCAGCTTGCTGAATTTTATAGGACTTAAATGGTCTTAGTCAGAATCATGAATGTTGGTGTGTGTGTGTGTGTGCATAGCATGCATGTGCCTATGCATGTGTGTGTGTGTGTGTGCATATGCCTATGCATGTGTGTGTGTGTGTGCATATGCCTATGCATGTGTTTGTGTCCATGTGCCTATGCATGCCTGTATATGTGTGTGTGTGTGAATGTACCTATGCATGTGTCTGTGTGCATGTTCCTATGCATGCCTAAGTGTGTGTGTTTGTGTGCATGTGTGGGCATAGCTCATGCATATAATTATGTGTTACTTGGAATTTAAACCAGGGCTAGAGCATTCTGGTCAAATCCTACACTGCTGATCTACATCTCCATCCCCTCTATTTTCTCACTTTTTTGAGATAATGTAGCATCAAGTTGCCCAATTTGGTCTGAAGGTCATTATATAGGCCAATCGGGACTCAAATAACCCTTCTTCCTCAGGTTTCTGAGTAATTTCAATTACACACACTCAGCACCACACTCAGACAGTATAACTTCAATAAAACATGATAACATGAGAGAATAAACTAATGTGATAAAATTACTTAGAGGATTCTGTGGAAAAACACATTCACAATGGGAATCTGGGAAAGGTGCATCTGAAGACATCTGAAAACCAACTAGAGGTCATAAACCATGTGTAAGGTAGGCAGTTTTAGGAGAAAAAATGCAACTAATAAAGGTTAGTAGGGGCTGTAAAGAGACAGAGTTCAGTGAACCAAGTGGCAGATGTATGAACAGAATCCTAAGAGGGAATCCAGTCACAGCTCATGACTCTGAAGCACCATCCTCAGCATCACCTGGAAGGTTACACAAAGTTTAGACCCTCAGACTATCTACTAAGTCAGAGTTCCTGGCAAGGTCGTTCAACAGTCAGTCAATGTCTAATTCCCTAAGTAACACCAACACATAGCCCAGGTGCAAGTGCCTCTAGAACAGGCTTCTCCAGACCTAGCAAGGAAAACATCCAGTCTTTTAAATCTCAAAGCCAGGTTGATCTTTTAAATTCCTATTTTACAATGCATGACTAGATCTACACTTTCAAGTGCTGGCTGTGCTTTAGGAACTGTGGTTCTAACAAGCAGACCCATGCTAATGTCTAGGATGACAAGGTAATGGGGTGGGGGAGAAGAGCAATGAAGGGCCAGGAATATAGTTTGGGGCTTAATAAAATAAATTAGTGTTTATGGGAAAGGACCTCTGATACCCACATATGCATCAGGAATCTCTAAATCAAGCATAGCATATGTATATGCTGTCCATGGTTTTATTTGTTCCTGGAGATAATATGCTTTTAAGCCTTACAAAGAGTTATTGGAGCGGGCTGCCAAGGTGATAATCTACATGGGTGAGCAGTAATTAGGACAAGAATCATTTAGAATATTCCCCATAGGTAAGAGAAGTAAATGTAATCTGTAATTAACCAAGAGTAAATAATTTACTGTTATAATAAAATACAGTTTTCTAACAGATTCGATAACCACAATCAGGATAGCCAGGTAGTTTTGTAGCAGAGTCCTGCTTCAGTCAAGAAAAGTTGTTTGCCTTCCCGAGAACTTTCCCAAGAGTACAGCTGGCCTCTCTGGGGGTCATGATTAGTGATTCTCTGCCCAAGCAGTCATTTAGAAACCCACTGAAGAACTGTAATTTTCTTACATCCATAATGGAGCAAAGGGGCAGTAGAGAAAGCTTAGTGGGTAACAAACAGCACCTGCGGTCTTCTAGAAGAGAGGTTTCCTAGCAACCATATTGAGTAGATCACAAACACCTGTAACTCCAGGTCCATGGGATTTGATGTCCTCTTCTGGCCTCTGGACACACTGCACTCACACATGCACATGGGAGCTCATGTGTGCAGACACACACACACATGAAACTTAATCTTTTAATAAATCCTAATGCATTTAGAAAACTCAAAGTTGAAGGAAGTATTTGGTCTGTGATGTGATTCAGAATAGCATTGCTTTTTTTTTTTGTTCTGTGAGTTTTTAATCATGTTATAATTCTTTGTCTTCACCTCTCTTGCCAAAATTCAGGTAAATTAATGATTTTATTTCAGGATTACTTTAAGTAACTCTCAGGGTCTTTATTTTTATACTAAGAGTATCCAACATTTTAGAACTCTTTAGTCTGTACACACAGAGCCTTCGGGATTCATATTAGTTACTGTTCCATTTAATGTCTATGCCTTATCTGTGAAAACTGTTCAGAAAAGATTACCGAATGAAGTCTTTATTCCTGGAGCTCACTGTCAGATGAGGGAGGCCCGTACCTATGACAACCTCTGTTGCTTACAGTTCCAATGTGTCTGTTATAGGACTGTGTCTATTTCCCTGAAGCCCGGCGATTCCTTAAAAGTAGGACCGAGGAAAATTGAACACATCAAAGAACCTGCTCTGAGAATCCTCTACAGACCCTTTTAATCTTCTCTATTCCCACTGACCTGTTCCAAGGCTAGAGAATAAAATGATCTCTTAAAGGTTACAGATAGCCACACAATCAGAAATGCTCACCAGTCACACCAGCCTGGCCCTGCTCTGCCTATCTGAGCTTCTGTAACTCTAAGAATCTCTGGAGGTAATCTGTCGGAGCAGGTTTATGAGCTACCCCAGAAGGACACAGTGTACTAGAAACTTTAGTGAGTAAAATATTCTCAACACTACAGATTCACTGGAGAGGGATGGGGGGATGTGCCAACGCTCCCTTCACTCCTGGAAGACACAGAACACTCTGAATAAACATTAAAGAGCTGCCTAACTTCTGACATCAACTACGGAAGTTTTGGTTTTTTAAAAAGATCTTACCCCAACCAAAGGGTACACATGGAGCAACCCATGGCTCCAGCCACACATGTAGCAGAGGATGGCCTTGTTCTGCATCAATGGGAGGAGAGGCCCTTGGTCCTGTGAAGACTAGATGCCCCAGTGTAGGGGGATGCCAGAGCAGGGAGGTAGGAGGGAGTAAGTGGGTGGGTGGTTAGGGGAGCATCCTCATAGAAGCACAGGGATGATGTGATAGGGGATTTCTGGAGGAAAACTGGGAAAGGGGTTAACATTTGAAATGTAAATTTTTTAAAAATCCAATAAAAGAAAAAATAAGTAAATAATAAAAAATAAGCAATAAATCTTTACTATAAAAAGACCTTACCCTAGGGTTGGGGAATACTTTGAATTTTAAATTATTTTTTCTTAAGTGTGTGTGTGTGTGTGTGTGTGTGTGTCTGTGTGTGTGTGTGTGTGTGTGAAACAGAGACAGAGAAGTTGCAGAAGTCATTTGTCTCTGTCCACATTGTGTACATTGTGGGTCTTGCGGATGGCACCCAAGCCATTAGGCATGACAGCAAGTGCCTTTAAAGATCCCCCTGAGCCATCTTCACATTCCTTTAGAAAGTAAGCAAAGTATACACACAACCATATTTTTTGAAATGTTTAGATTACATCATATTTATAAGTGCCAGACTCAATGTCTAGCATGCTGTCAAGAGTCAGTTGCTGTAATACAAAGAAATAGATAAATGAATTATTCCATCCATCAATCACCCTGACCCTACATGATACCACTTTCATTTAGGTTGGATTCTGATAGGATATTTAAATATTAGGTCATCTCTCATCTAACACAACAATGGCAAATAGTGGTTCACACAGGAGACACAGAAGATCCTCCTGTGGGATGTGGAACCCATCAGATTCTGGCTAGCAGAGAGGGACGTAAGGTACTTATCAAAGAATGCTGGGTGATCCTTTACTTAGCTGCTATTGTGAAGCTGTGAAGCATGCACTTTTTATTTCTTAAGTAAAGGTTTGACTCCCTAGTTTGTCACTTATCAGGGTAGGAGGGTCAGGAGATTATGCTTCTGGATGCCCCAGGATGCTGTGATGTGTGTTTCTTATCTGATAGGGACCAGCATCCCAAGATGTAGAGGGAAGCTTTCACACAGGGATAGGAAGTCTGACTCCCCCTACATATTGTCTCTCAAATCTATATCTTTCCCTGATTGCGCACTACTTTTATGCTCCATTATTATGCATAGAGTGTTAATACCATTGACCATATAGTAACATTAATATCAAATTCGATAGCTGTAGAAAAAATGCCTTGGGTACAGTATTACTCTGTAGATGCCTTCTCGGTTCAGCTGATGTGTTCGTATGCAATCATTACTTCCATGGTTCCTAAGAGAGGAAACTCAGCATTTTGAATGGTTGATCTCTACCACAGGGACATGTCCTTGAGCATGCCCTCTTATTTCTGAGTTGGGAGAAAATTTTCAAATAGTTATTTAGCAGAAGTAGCCTTTGGAGGCACTCAGCGGTGCTAAAGCTTTCCATGTAAAAATCTTAGTTCAGGTACCACCTTTCCCTACAGCTCAGTGTTACCGTCCATCATTGAGAGCTACTGTCCATCTCTCGAAGCAGAACTAAGCCTGACTAGAAGGGTGTGTTTAAGAGACTTTGATCTTTGTGAATTAAAAAGGGAGACCTATGTTCCTTGCTTTCTTGGTTGACACTCAGTTATAACATCCCAGGAAAGGGTATGTACAGAAAATAGAACTTTCTTGATTTGTTGATGTCCCTATAGTTAGTTCTAAGACAAATGCCCTAGAGACTACCCCATTGAGCTCCTGCTGATCACATATGATTGGATGATGTCTGAGATGTTGGTCTCCAATCTATGGAGGTGTTGGAAGTACTGGCAGGACAGTAGCCCACTGTCTGCAATCCACCGTCTTTTTTATTTAAAACATCTCTAATTGTCTATTTTGCATGGGCAGGGCGTAGGTGATAGATGTACAGGGGAGTCAGAGGACAACTTGACAAGAGCCAATTCTCTACTCCCACCACAGAGGCTGTGAGTACTGAACTCCTGTCATCATATTTGGCACTGAACTACTTCACCCACCGAGACATTTTGCTGGCCCTAAATTATTCTCATTTAGAAGACATTGAATGTAATTTAAGTGTGAGACTCATAGAGTTCACGTTCTCATGAAAAGTTCACTATGGAAAAAAACAAGCGTGTCTGCTCAGGATCCCTTTGACAGAATGCCCGGGGCCTCCTCATTGTGCTAATGTGTATGGAGGTATTTTTAAAACTCTGTGAACAACCTCAGCATTGAGCACTTCTCTGATTCTGACACTTTTATCTTGACAATGGTTTCATTTTTTTCCCCTCCTATATTCAGCAGGACGTTTTTCGCTTCATGAATTTTCTTTTCAAAATGCTGAGCTATTATCAATGTGCAGTAAACAAATCTCTTGTGCAAAGAATGCCCGATTCAAGCACACCCTACCCCATGGATGGCACAATGGAACAAGAAGCATTAATCATTATTTTTTTCTCAGACAACAGAGGATGGACGATGACAAAACCCACTTGTGGAAAACCTACTGGCACCAGGGTTTCCTTCCTGTTTAGGGTATATGACCCCGGGGAGCAACACAGACATGAAAAGTCTCTCTCTCTTTCTCTTCCTTTGCTTATATTTAGACAGCAATTTAAAAATAGATTAGAGAGCGATTCAGTACTCCAGAGGGGCCTGCTTTCACATCAGAGTTATTGAAAGCACTCCAGATGCTTAACAATTAGGATTGTGCTTTCTCTATTGAATTTTGGAAATAATAGCAGTGTTAGTACAATGGTTTCCTTCACATTGACACATGCACAAAAATGTGTGGGGTTACACTGCGGTGTTCAATGGGTGCTGCTGAGTATAGTTGTGAAACCTACAGGAAGGCCATCCAACACGTATATAATGAGAATAAATCGACCCAACAGTACAGAAGAACTTAATTGGCAAAGTCAAGTTCTCCCTAGTCAGTGTCTGATGAGGAAGCCCACAATGAAATACACTAAAAATCTATGAGCACGCTCAGATGGTGCAACCACAAATCCTGCTTTGGTCGCCTTCTTTTCTTAGGATTTGGTTATCCCCCTTCCTCATTACAACCTTTTTTTCCCCCTGTACTTAAGGCATCCATGAGAACTGTAGAGTTAGTTCAGAGTTTAGGGCTACTGTATTTCAGAGGAACAGAATTCAATTCCCAGCCCTCCTGTCCAGCTACTTAGAATTTACTGTCTTAAGGAGCTGAAAGGGTCTGCAACCCCATGGGAAGAACAAAATGATCAACTAACCAAACCCACCACAGCTCCCAGGGACTAAAACACCAACCAATGAGCTCACATGGAGAGACCCATGGCCCCAGGTGCATATGCAGCAGAGGACAGCATTTTCTGACGTCAATGGGAGGAGAGGCCTTTGGTCCAGAGAAGGCTCATTTTTTCAGTGTAGGGGAATGTCAAGGAGCTGAGGTGGGAGAAAGTGGTTGAGAGAGGAAGCACCTTCATGGAGGCAATGGGAGGGGAGAAGGGATACTGTTGGGGAAAGGGATAACATCTGAAATGTAAATGCAGGGAATATCCAATAAAAATAAAATAAAAAGAATTTACTGTAAGCCCCAGCTCTCCAGTAGCTGATGTTCCTTTCTGGCTCTATAGGCACCTATATGCATATGTAAATACCCCCCTCTCATACACACACACACATACACACACACGTAGGCACACAAAGTCTTAATAATAAAGAACCTCATCTAACTGACTTACTTTTAGTTGATTTTTATATATGGTGAGAAGTTTCTTTTTTTCCCCTTCTTTTTATTTAATCTTATTTTTACATACCAGATTTAATTTCCCTCCCAGGCCACGTTCTGATTGTTTCACATCCTATACCTCTTCCTTGTCCCCTGTCTCCAGGAGGATGTCCCTACTCTCCACCCCTTATCCCCCCAGACCTCTAAATTCCCTAGGGCCTCCAGTCTCTTGAAGGTTAGGTGCATCTTCTCTGACTCAGTGCAGACCTAGCAGTCCTCTGCTGTATATGTGTCGGGGCCTCATATCAGCTGATTGGTGACCCAGTGTCTGAGAAATATGAGGATTCAGCTTAATTGAAACTGTTGGTCCTCTTACAGGGTTGCCTTCCTCCTCAGTTTCTTCCAGCTTCTCCCTAATTCAACCACAGGGGTCAGCAGCTTTTGTCCATTGGTTGGGTGTAAATATCTGCATCTGATTCTTTCAGCTGCTTGTTGGGTCTTTCAGAGAGCAGTCATGATAGGTTCCTTTTTGTTAGTGCTCCAAGCCTCAGTAATAGTATCAGGCCTTAGGGCCTCCCCTTGAGCTGGATCCTGCTTTAGACCTGTCACTGGACCTTCTTTTCCTCAGTCTCCTCTCCATTTCCATTCCTGCAGTTCTTTCAGACAGGAACAATTATGGGTCAGACTTTTGACCTTGGGATGGCAAACTCATCCCTCACTTGATGCCCCGTTTTTATGTTGGAGATGGGCTCTACAAGTTCCCACTCCCCACTGGAAGACATTTCATCTAGGATCTCCCCACTTTGAGCCCTGAGGGTCTTTTACCTCCCAGGACTCTGGTACATTTGGAGGGTCCCCCCCAACCTCCTACCTCCTGAGGTTGCCTGTTTCTATTCTTGCTGCTAGCCCTCAGGGCTTCAGTCCTTTTCCTCCATCCAATTCCAGATCATCTTCCCCTCTTCCCCCAACCTGTTCCCTTTCCCTCCCAGGTTTCTCCCTCCATCCCCCCTTGTGATTGCTTTCTTTTCCCTAAAAGTGGAGCTGAGGTGTCCTTACTTGGGTCCTTCAGCTTGTTAAACTTTTTGAGCTTTTGTGGACTGTATCTTGGATATTCTGTACTTTTTTTTCCCCTTTGGCTAATATCTACCTATTAGTGAGTACATACCAGGCATGCCTCTTCAGGACCTCACTCAGCATGATGTTTTCTAGTTCCATCTATTCGCCTGCAAAACTCAGGATGTCCTTTTTCTTAATAGCTGAGTAGTATTACATTATGTAAATGAACCACATTTTCTGTATCCATTCTTCTGTTGTGGTACATCTGGGTTGTTTCCAGCTTCTGGCTATCACACACAAGGCAACTATGAACATACTGGAAAATATGCCCCTGTGGCATGGTGAGGCATCTTTTGCTTTTATTCCCAAGAGTGATATTGCTGGGTCTTCAGGTAGATCTGTTTCTAAGAAGAATACTCTTCTATTGTTGGTAGGATTGCAAACTGGTACAACCACTCTGGTAATCAATCTGGAGAGTTTCTTTTAAATCTATGTATGTGTGTGCATATGTGTATACTTACATGTGTGCATGTGTTGAATATTTCTGTGTGTTCAAGTTCCTGTGGGTTCATCACATTGTGAATCCATCAAGGGATTAATCCGCTGGTAAGGTCAGTGCCCTCATAATTTCTCTAGGAGTATTTTCAAATCATTCTCAGAAGTGTGCTCCACCCTTTAGGCAATTATTAATCTAGCCAAGATCACAATCAAGATTAACTATCCCTGTTGTCCGTTCATACATATTTTATAATTATCATGTATGTTTCTGAGCACTTTATGGGCATTTCTATAGATATTGCATTAAATTTGTAGATCATTTTTATTGTGTCTTCATTAGCTTAGAGCTAATATTAATGTATCAAATTTTCTTGGAAATGCTAAACTAAGCTCTATTCTCTCAGATTGGACATTAATAAAATATTAAATTATGAGTTCCACACAAGTCCAATTTGTTGAACCAGTGCATTTACTGGGTTTACGGTAACATGGGGTAAGGGGAGCCTACAGGAGCATGCATTATAAGTACTTAACAAAAGTGTGAGGGACCCAAAGACATCTTCGTCACAACAAAAGCTAATCCCACAATAAATAATGACTTCCTGGAGTCCTCTGTGAGTTCTACTTTGAGTTGATGTTTTTAATTAATCTTTAACTTTGTGTATACACTATTATTTCTCAAGATCACTTGAAGCTGGGCTGTGGTAGAAGGAAAGAATGGTGTGAATTCCCTGTCAGGGTCCTTTGACAATACCCCTACCTTAGGGAGTACAAATACCTTCATCACTATAGAGGGAAGGTCCACTGTATTTGCTTACTTCTTTGGCTATGAAGCCAAGATTTACTTTTCTCTATGATGCCTAATGGGGTTATTATTATATGCCGGAAGAAATAGTCATAGTAGGAGGATAGTGTGTAATATTCTTGGAAAGAGTAGATAACCCCCACTCACACTACAATGATGCCCTATGAGATAATGCATTTGCCAACAATGCTTCCTCATCCCAGAATAGACACATACTTCCTATTGCCATGGAATAATGAGGAAAGCTTATGACTTGTCAATTCAAAGTGAATTCCAAGGAATACAGTTCAAAACAACAAAAGAAATACATTAATATCTTGTTTTCTTTAATTAAAAATATGCCCTTCATCATTACATAAAATGCTTTGGGTCTTGAACTGTAAGTTTACAATTAACCTGCTTCTCACGCAGAGTTCAGACTTTATGAAGGTTTTCTGTGCTTGCCATTTGTTCTTATTTTATCATGACATGTTATCATGCATACGTATACACAGATATCGTATGCAGTCACATGAAGTAAAGTTTGAAGCAAAAAGAAAAGAGGCCACACCTATGTTGATAACTGATTAGAACTTAATGATTCAGAATGGTTAGAATAGTTGAGACTCATATGCCCATTATCTGGAGCCTTTTTTAGTCCTTTAGTGGAAACTCATTGCCCACCTCTGTATACAATGGAACATCTATGACTATCAAATGCAGTCTTATTTAATGTAATAACGACTACTAGACTCCACAGCAACAGAAAAGGAACCGAGAACCCAGCTGTTCTGGAAAGCAAATCCCTAATGTTATTAATGGCAGCTCTTTTGATGAATATTATATAGACATCTCCCTTCTTCCTCCCCATGACCCTCTCCTTCCTTCTCCTCCCTCTCTAAATCTCACTTACGACTTCATAAAATTGAAATGAACTCGGATTTCTTTTGCAAACGCCTTATAAAAATCTTCTGCTTGATTTGTTAATAAGGTGTAGACATCAGAATTTTTATGCCTTAATACATGTTCTCTAGAAACAGAGCTAGATACAGGGATGCAGAGTCATGTAATTGGGCCTTTCTAGAGAGAAAACCCATCCAGAAGAAGCCAATAACAGACAAAGCAGTGTAATGAGGAAGGGCCTGAGAGGTGCTAGCATGCCAGGCAAGCTCAGCACGGTGTCTCCTGGCATAGTTCCTGGGTCAGCATTGCAGCTCCAATAAAGACTATATAAAACTGTAAGTTTTCAGATCAAAATTGGGTCTGATCCACCAGGGCTTCATGAGCATAAATTATTCTGAAACATCATCCTACCTTAAGGCAAGAGGTTGACCTGTTTCCTGCACATGTCTATCAGCCACCGGTTATAAGCAATTGGAGCCACTGGAAGCAATTGTTTAGAGATGACAAACAGCTGTGAGTTGTTAGATAAACTCTGCAGAGGTTAGGAGCTGGTGCTCTGGACTGATAAAGAGGATCCAATTCCTATTTGATTTGGAATCAGATGGCTTTGGTCTCACTCAATTTTTTGGTACGTCTGTTTTGATTTGGTTCTCATAAAACATCACATATAGAAGGGCTCTCATTTCCCAACTCTCTATAGTGTTCTTGCTACTATGTCAGGGAGGAAGAGATTTGAAGGTAGTGAATGAATTCACTCTTTATTCCAGAATTAAAAGAATTAGCCAGTGTGTATTGGGTAAACTGCAATGGAAGAGCAGGCTGGGTAGTACTTAAAGTAACCCCCCCCCCCAGCCGTCTAGTGGGAAGTGGAAGTCTCTGCTTAAAAAAAAAAAAAAAAAAGATTTGTTTAGTTAGGGTGAGTTTCTTTGTTTATAGTCTTTTGAAATGCGATTCATGTGCCCCGAATGAATGCAGTACAGAGAGAGCAGAGCTCTCTGACAAGTTAGGCTGAGCCATTTTCATAAGATTTAATATGTGCTCTCTGCCCTGAAACTGAGACTCTGCATATGGAACCCGTCTTGGGTGCTCAAACCTTAATCTTGCCCAAAAGGTGGAAATGGAACCAGGTTATAACACTTAGGCAGCTTAGTTGTTATTTGTATGGTATGGTCAAGATCTCTGTGGGCAGTAACACCGTGGCAGGTGTCCCTGAGTTTATGAGAAAGCAGGCTAAACAGGGCATGAGGGACAAGCTATTACGTTTTTCCGTGGAGTCAAATTCAGTTCCTGTCTCGTGTCTCCTGCCTTGAGTTTCTTCCCTGACTTCCCTTGACAACTTGCTAAAAGCTGAAAGATGAATAACAAGAAAATTCTTTACTACCCAAATTGCTTTGGGCCATGGTGTTTATCACAGCAATAGAAACCTGACCGGGACAGAAGTAGTTGGCCACTTGGCACTTTGGGATTTGTAATTCATAAAAACTAGCTCCAATTTCTGGTCTGTGGATGTATGCACATATATCTATGCATATGTCTATATTTTTAAAAACCCACTGTTTTCATGGTAAAGTATAAAACCTACATGAAGTTTAAGCCGCGGTTTAAGAGAAAAATGAAACTAAGTATCTCACTTTTAATAGCAATAATAAAGAAGTGTCTTAAAATATAGTATGATTAAGTATTTTTCATTTAAGCAAGATGGTATTGTTGCTATTATTTTTCTTTTCATTGTAATCATTACAGGCATTCATATGCTTATATACACCAGAGTAGCACAGCAAGTCTGTTTACTTTTGTTTGCCTACACATTGTGAAGGCTGACCACCGGGAACTGGATAACTAATTAAGGAAAACAAATTCTCCTTTTCTCAGCCATCATTATTTACCTATGGTTTTCCATTTAAGGTTGGAGTCTAATGACATTTCTCCATCCACATTGGCATGTCAACTGACATTGTCTTTATTCCAGTCTTCTTTAGGCAGGCATATTATTTGGATATCTTGGGTGTAGCTTCCCCATCCTATAGAGAATACATAATCTTACGGACGATGCCCTGGTCCTCTGACACTTTACAATCTTTCCACCTGTTCTTTTATGATGTCCCCTGATCTTTCAGTACAGATTGTGGCTGGACATTCCACGATCAGCTATTCTATGCATTTTGAACAATATGGCTTTCCATAATGGTCTCCTTCTGCTGCAAAATAAATAAATAAATAAATAAATAAATAAATAAATAAATAAATAAATAAAAAGAAGCTTCTCTCAGGAGGGCTGAGGTGGGAGAGGGAGGGTGGTTGGGAGAGGGAACACCTTCATGAAGGCAATGAGAGGGGGAGGGGAGATGGAATGGGGGTTAAGGGGGATAGCATCTGAAATGTAAATACAGAGAATATTCAACAAAAAGGAGAGAGAAAAGAATAAGGATTTAAGATTCAGTTAGGAAGTACGTTTGTATACAAAAGTGGCAGACTTGGGTTCTCCTCTAGATTCCATGAATGACTTCCCTTTCTTCTTTTCAGTAGTGTTCAGTAAATATACACAGAGCTAAAAAATAGAATTCATAAACAAAATAGTTTAAAGTATGAAACTATGAGTCTGTTCACAGAGGGCACAACCACAAGCCTTAAAACATAGCACAGTTATACTTTGCCATACTTTGACCAAATGCACATATTTCACTAGCCAGTCTAAATATTTTGCCCAGCAAGCTTGGGGAAAATATGATCTATTTTTGTTTGTTTGTTTCTTTGGGGTTAGTGATTTCGGAGATGTTGCAAAAATGGATCAATCGAAATTGTGAATTCCTATACTGTTTCCTTCCATTATTATATTTTAAAGACATATCTAATATCTGTCATCATCCTGACATCAAACTTTCCAATGGATGACTAATGTGTCATATGTTACTGTGTATGAATAAACTGCCTCTTGTTTATTTATTGATGCATTGGTAGACATTTGCTTATTTTTGTGCCAAGATAATACAAATAATTCTGTTATACATATTTATTCTTAATGGACCTGTAGCTTCAATTCTTGGATGTATTGCGGGGGAGCAGTTATTGGACCTCACAGAGTGCTATGTTACATAATACACTTCCAGAGGAATGGTACCTCTCAATTTCAGTGGGCAACATTTGAGGGTTCTATTTTCTACATCGCTGAGAAAATTGTGGTTATTCTGCGTATTTTGTTTTAATTCTTAAATAATCACCTTGTAATAGATAGCTTTGATTTATATAATTCTGATCAGTAATGTTTACTTTGTTTATTGGCCATTTAGATCTCTTATATGATGAAATAGCCATTCAAATCAGGCTTTCAGTTTTAGTTATTAAGCTCGATTACAATTTTAATTTCAGTTTCTAGACTTTTTGTTGTTCTTGTTTTATTTTACATTTGGTGTAGATGCAAGTCTTTTAATACACAAAGTTTGAAAACGGTTTCTCCAGCTCTGTTTTCTTTTTCAATTGTAATGGTGCCCAATGATGCACAAATATTTCTAATTATAACGAAGTCCAATTATCTTTTGTTGCTTGTACTTTGGTGTCAAATCTAAGAAAGTGTTGCTTATCATAAGATATACACATAGCTTTCTTTACCATGTTGTAATTTTGATTCTTACATGTGTGTCTTGTTCCTTTTTAATTAACTATGTATGTGATTTGAAGTAGAGAATACAAATCCTTTCTCAATTTTCTTAAAATTTTTATTTTAATTAAAATATAATTACTTTACTCCTTCTTTTAGTTCCTTCCTCTAACACCCCCTCCATGTCTCTCTTTTTTCATACAGATGGCAAGTTGCCACATTTATTGAAAAGCTTTTATTTTTGGATTCCCTGAGAGATCGAGATTTTGAGTGATTGTGTGTTGTTGGCATGGGTGTGGCCATATCAAGGACCCTAGTGTCAAACCCATGGTAAAATGTCAAAGTTCTGCCCTCCAACCCCCAGGCAGCAGGGAATGAGGTTCAGAGGATGGAACTAAAAGAAGTTTAAGTTCCAACAACTAGAAGTCTTCCTCTAGTCCACATACATACATTTAAAGTATGTGCAGAAAGTGTCTCTTCACTTTGGATTTCTACCTCTATAATTTTATGCTTTGAAGACTATTATCCTACAGAGAGTACTCCTATAAAGAACAGATAAATCTGCTTTTCTTAATTTAACGTCCCCAGGAATTAGCTATCTGTATGTAATAATCTTGCTTCTGTTTTTCATCTGGATGCCTCTTCAAATAACCCTTTCCCTATCTATAAAATAAATGCTTTGGGCTACTGGGGTGCTGCAGCATTGCATTGGAGAGTCAAATATACCCAACTCTATCCAATCCCAAACCTTCTGTCCATATATGCCCTTCATTTCTCCATTCTGCCAGTGAGATCAAGTCCCTGGATCTGTACAGGTATGTGGCACTGCATCCTATCTTAGAAACACCTGGAATCGTCCATCAAATCTCTATTATCCCCCTTCATGGGAGTATGGAGAGATACCATCTGTTTACTTTATGTAAACTGTGAAATATGTACGTTTTCACATTGCCAAAAGCAATAAAATTAAAGATGAATAACATGAATTTTTAAGCTCATAATTGCACAGAAACTTAAAAAATACACCCTTCCACACTGGTACATTAAAAAAGAATTGAAAGGTGTTTTAGAGAATCCTTTGAGATGAATGAAAATGAAGTGATACTGTTATAATACATATCTAGCCATGCTAACCATGAAATTTATAGCTCAATTACTACACTATGAAGCAAGAAATATCTCAAATCAATAATCTATTCTTCCAAAAGCAGAAGAAAAGGCAAAGCAAACCATGTCTAACATGAGCCAAAGGAAATAAATAATAAATATTCTCATGTGGAGTAATGAAATACATGGCAGAAAAAAGTCAATGCAACTTACACTTGCCTCTTTGAAAGCACAAACAAAATTGACATATTTGTAGATAGATTGAGCAAGAAAGTTACTAGAATTAAGAATGTATTGCTACTAGTCCTGAAAAGTGCAGAAATACTAAGAATCATTGCACGTGAGTATGTGTTGGTTTGAATAGATTTGACCCCCATAGATTCATATGTTGAATACTTGGCACACATATTCGCACATACACACACATACACACATACACACACACACATACACACACACACACACACACACACACACACACACACACACACACACACACACACACATACAGGGAGTGGCACCATTAGGAGGAAAGGGCTTGTTTGAGGTAGTGTTTCACTATGAGGCCTGGCTTTGTGGTGCCCTATGCTCAATTACTGCCCAATGTTGGACTCAGTTTCCCAAATGCCTTCAAATTAAGATGTGGAACTTCTGGCTCATCCAACACCATGTCTGCCTTTATGCTGCCATACCCCACATCATGATGATAATGGACTAAACCTCTGAAATTATAAACCGGCCCCAGTTAAATGTTTGCCTTTATAAGAGTTGCCTTGGTCATAGTGCCTCTTCATAGCAATAAAACCCTAACTTAAGACAGAAGTTGGTACCAGGAACCAGAGTATTGTTGCAATAGACCTGACCATGCTTTTGTTTGGAGGAATGTGAATTTGGGGCTTTGGATTAATAAAGCAATGGAATGCTTTAAGTGGGGATTAATGGGCCATGTTAGTAGATGCATGGAAGACAGTTGTACTGAGGGTGATTCAAATGTTGGGGGCCTGGATTAAGAGGTTTCAGAAGAGAAGATATTTGGTAAGTTGCCTAGAGATCTTCTTGTTATATTTTGGTGAAGAATGTGGCTGCTTTTTACCCTTGTCTGAAGAGTTTGTCTGGGGCTAAAGTAAAGAGATTTAGATTAATTGGATTGACAAAGAAAATCTCAAAACATCCTAGTGTAGACTTTGTCCTCTTATAAAGAGTGTTTTTGTACAACATAGCAAGCTGAAAAAGAAAACACACACACACACACACACAGACACACACACACACACACACACACACACACACACACACACACATACATAGTATAGTTAATGGTTCATGGGTTCAAGGGTGCACCAGGAAGTGGAATGGAGCTAAATTCTGTGTTTCATGAGATAAAGAGATTAAAGATATAAATAGGAATAAGGGAGTAGTCACTTTGGGGTAAGATTCCACCCATCTAAAATTCTATCTTGTAAAAAGGAATTAAAGAAGAGTTTAACTCCAGATAGGGTGGTGCATGCCTTTAATCTAAGCAATTAGGAGATAGAATCATGTATATGCTTGAATCCAAGGCCAGTCTGGTTGACAGAGCAAGTTCAGAGAAAGCCAAGCATAGTCAATGAAGGAAACAATGGAAAACAGAAAGCTGTTGAAGATGTAATTGAATATGTGGGCCATGTTTGAGCCTCAGCAAACAGCAGAACTTGGAAGCTTCTGCCACATGATTCTGGCTTTAGAATCAAGCGCAGGCATTCTCTCTTTGACTAAATAAAGTCACGGAGGCCAGGAATGTGTCAAGGGTTTCCCTATACAGGATCTCAGAGAGGCCATCCATTTATAAATGGGTTTATGGAATCTCCCTTTGCTACAAAGGAGACTGTTAAGGTCAGGTGTGTGACAGGGCTGTCCTTGTATGGAAGTCCACTCCGGCCATTGTTGAAACTATGAAAGGCCATTGGTTGAAGCTATAAATGTGAAGCCTGAATTGCCTTGGAGAACCTAAGAAAGGTGCTAAAAGTGGATGAGGTAGAGGGATGGTACCAGCCCATTTAAAAAAATGTGTTTTCTTCAACAAAGCTAGTGTGATTTGCTTTTTGCTTTTGATCTTATAAGAGATTACAGTTAAGAGATTGCATGAATCTCCAAAGGGACTTGATCTTTGGACCTTTAATATATTGTTGATGAGACTGTGATAGACTATGGAGAATAAATGCATTTTGAATTATGTTATGGATGCAAGATTATGGGGTCAGTGAGTGGAATGTGGTGGTTTAAATAGGTTTGACCCTCCCATAGATCCATGTGCTTAAATGATTGGTCCATGGGGAGTCAAATTATTAAGAGGTAGAGAAAGTGAGTTACTTTGGGGGCTGGCTTTGAGATCTCAAAGCTCTACCCAGTGTAAAAGTCAGTCTCCTCCTGGTTGTCTTCCAATCAAGATGTAGAACTCTCTGATCCTCTAGTACCATGCTGCCATGCTTCCTGCCATGATGATAATGGACTAAACCTCTAAAACTGTTCACAAGCACCAATTGAATGATTGTCTTTATAAATGTTGCCTTGGTCATGATATCTCTTTACAGGAATAAAACCCTAAGATAATGTGAAATTAAATACCTTGCATAACATGCAAATCACCAAGAAGACACATTATCATTAAAACTGATATACAAAGAATCTCAGAATTGAATGGTTCTACAACAAGTGACACAAACTAGAAATAACAAGCATTACCCATAAAGAAAAGAGCCCAGGTGGCTTCACTGTAGAATTCTATCAAATATTGAAGGACTGCATATTTCACAAACTTTTCTAGTAATACAAAAGAAGGGAGCATTTAGCACAACAATCCTATTAAGAATATAACAATCCTTCCTCAAAAGCTGGCAAAGCTAGTTAAAAAGCTGAAATCAATATTTCTTATGACTACAGATATTAAAAAAGGCAAACTTTAGCAAACTAACCTATGAGATATAATAAAATCTATACAGCATGAATAAAAGAATATATCACAAAAATAAATGTAAATTTAGTTCAGTATTCATAAAAATATAATATACCATATTACTGACTAGAATAGAAGTAATGCTTTTAATTATCTTAATAGATGCAAGAAAAAAAATTATAAAATACACTATAGTCTTCCCCAAAAGTCAACAAAAATGAAATAGGGAGTTTTCTAGATATGTAGAGAAGCCCACAGTTACCATTATACACGAATAGTGGGTGTTTTTTACTGTAACAATCCAAATCTGTATACCAGCCACATTTCCCACCATTCTGTTGGGGATTGGAGCTAGTGGGTGATTAAAAAAATGTAGTGCCATTCAGGACATAAAGAAAAGAGAGAATGGAAAACTATCTAGCCGCAGACTATATGATACTGTATAAAGAATGCTATTATAGTTAGAGTTCAACAGTAATAGAAGATACAGGAGCAATAGACAGAACTCAACCCCATTTTACACATCTCAGTATGCCAAGATTGTTTAATGACATAAATACTCAACAGAGTAAGAAAACAGTTGAATTTCTATAGCTCTATGATCATAGAGACAACTGTTCCAAATAAAAATGGACAAAAAATTGGAAGCTTTTAATTAAAGAACAGAGGAAAGTGTCTAACAACCAATGAAAAGATTGATCATACCATCAATAATTAGAGAAATGTAAATAAAAACCTCACAATAACACATTATTGCATGTCCAGTAGGGTGACTAGAACACAAAATTCAAGTAACAGCCAATGGAAATGTATGTTCAAAGAAATCATAAGTTTTATACTCCAATGAAAGGAAAATAAAATATTGTAGAAATACTGGAAAGAGTCTGTTTGCTCCCTCATGTGAGAAGAAAGCCTTCAGTGAATGTACAAAGAATGAAGTCATGAGAATGGGTATGGTAGACACAGACACAGCTCTGTTAAGGTCCCCAATGCCTAATACCCACAGGAGTTAAAAAGCCTTCCTCTGGCAAGGCTGAGAGGGATGGCAAGGCCTTCCTCTGAAGCAAATCTGAATGTTGATAGTCTATCCAAGTACAAGTGCTTATGAATGATTGACCAGTGTGTACACAAACTAGCAACTGAGCCTTCTTCCCAGATACCACAATCCACTGCTCTGTTCATTCTGTGCTGTATGTAATAAACACACTGAATTTCTGGATTGTTGTGCTGTTGTTGGTGTGGCTCCAGCAGGGCCCAGCACACCTAATCCCAGTGTTTTCTGTACCTATGTTCACATGTCTTTTCTTTCTCCATTCTCTTACTGCTCCAGTGAAGGTTCCAGAACCAAGCTATGCCATACACAGAAACTCTTGAATAAATAGTGTATTAGTAAGGGTTCTCTCGAGGAATAATACATATGCGCGTGCGCGCGCGCGCGAACACACACACACAGAAAGAGAGAGAGAGACAGAGGGACAGAGAGTCAGAGAGAGACAGAGAGATACAAAGACACAAGGACAGAGAGACAGAGACAGAGAGAGACAGAGACAGACACACAGAAAAAGAAAGGCAGAGACACACAGAGAGACAGAGAGGAGCAGAAATTTATTAGATGAATTCATATGAAAGAACATGTAACAGAAAGCCAGCAACAACCATCTATCTGTCTGGACATTGCCGATGTAGAGAACCAGGTAGCTTTCTGATCTAGTATTCTAATATGTTGAACAGTCCCAATCTGGTGCTCAAATCTGAGATGTTTCCTTGAGAATCCTTGGTACTGATTCCACATTGAAAAGTCCAATGATATGATTTGAGATCAGCTGAAGACTCCAAGCAGCATCACCAGACACACATAAAAAGAAGAGCTAATAGTCACTTGTGCACACTGCCTTTTCTTTGCACATCTTTTGCAGTCACATTGACACCTGGAAGATCCTTCCTGCCCAACCCCTGCAGTATCTCACATGTCTCTCTTCTCTGGAAATACCTAAACAGACACACAAGTCAATGTAACCTATCCCACATCTCTCTTAATTCAGTCAATTTGATACACAAGAGCAGCCATCACACATGGAGTTACCATATGACCCAGGGATGTCACTCTCCATTACTAAGAGAAATGAATGCAGATGTTCACAAATGCTTGTCCATGAGCACACACCTCTGCATTAACACGACGGAGTAGAAATAACAGACAGCTTACCAATGATAAATGGATATTGTACTTCTGTGTGATGTAAGTTCATGACACATGGGAGTTAAGTATTAACAGATGCTACTAGAAGTTTTTACAGGCTCTGGAATGTTGTGCTAAACCTTCTGATGCACCGAATCTATCTGTAAGTCAAATAAGTCTTCGCTGGAAAAGTTACAGTAAATATTTAAATACTGGCATGTTCTAATGCTTTTTTTTTTGTTACTTTTATTTTGTTTTTGATATTTTAAGATGGTTACACTCTATAACCCAGGCTGGCCTCAAATTCGTGGAAGTATTTCCCTGTTTCAGACTCTCAATTGCCACGCAGACATTTGCAAACAGCTACATCACCAGCTGCACAAATAAAGCTAAGAGGTAATGGTGTTGAGTGACCCAGTTAGGCTTTCTAACTTTGTGGAGCCAAAGAACACTATTTCTGATGCCTGCAATGTAGAAAATTTTAAATCATTTAGAGAATCGCTAATTTTGAACCTAGATGCTGAGTCATTATTGTTATTCAACATGTTGAATATGAACATTTTGTGTTTTCATACTCTATTATGTTGCCCCTGCCCTCTGCCTAGGACCTGCCTAGACCTCTGTCTTTCCTTCAATCACTTTGGCTTGGGCTGAACTGAGCATTTCTTTTTCTAAGATTTCTTCTTCTACATCCTGAGGCTGAAAGACATTTTAGTCAGGGTTTCCTACAGGTCTCAGTAGCTTCATCTAAACACAGAGGACAGGAGTTGGTCTTGTGATAGTTGTCCTGAAAGAGTGAAGATTAGGAAAGCTCACAGCTATGTTCAAATGATAGAGGAAGGTCTCCATACAGAAAGAAAATAGATTTTGCTTTCTGTGCTATTAGAACTACAATTGGTGTGAAAAGGGAAAGGTCTCAGGGTCAGCTTAGCTCATGTGGAAGAGACATCTAATAATTCCACATGGATAGATTAGCCAGTTCCCTGTCGTTGGAGGCTTTCCAGCAGCAAATGCTTAGCTTCTGCCTGGAGGGAAGTGTAGAGGCTCAAGTGCCAGGTGGGAATCTTGACAAGAGCACCTTTTGAAAACCGTGGGTCATATACATCAATATGACATGAAATCAGATTGCTGAAACTTAACCAGCAATACTAACATGGATGTGATAAATTTTCTCTTGTACAAATAATCACTTGTGATTTTATTGATTAAAAGTTACAAATACAAATATACCAGTCCAAAGGTAGTATACACAAGGTTATTCTTATTAATATTCTGGTATCACTATTATAAACATATTAGATTATAGATAGAGACTTGACACAGATTGTCATACATATTTATGTAAATTAAATGTACATTTCAATATTCATATGTTTGTATATCCAGATTACATATTGAACAGCATTTTTTATGATTCTCCGCTCTAAGTTTTATATATGTATATGTGTATGTGTATATTTATACTTAATTATGAGTCTTCATGTAAGAAAAGATGTCATGTATTTCTTGGTCAGCCATTATCATCTTTTTCTTTTCTTTTAGACTCACACTTCCTCTTTCACAGCTCCCTTTCTGCTTTTCTGTCATTTATGCTATATATATATACATGCACATATGTACATGTACACACACTGGGGGAGGAGGAGGAGGAGAGAGAGAGAGAGAGAGAGAGAGAGAGAGAGAGAGAGAGAGAGAGAGAGAGAGAGAGAGAGAGCAAGAGAGGAGAGATGTTAAATTACCTGTTGATTCTATTCCCTGTGGAGTCTGGGGGTTTTGCTTGATCTTGTTTGCCACTGACTCTGAAATTCTTGTGACCACCCTAACACTTGGTAACCACTCTAAAAACATCAATGGGTAGGAAGAATAAAAAATAATTTCTCATGACCACTTAGGCTTATGGTAGCAAGTTAAGACAAAGACCTAATTGTATTTCCTTTGGTGATTGACTACAGTCCTTTATACTGGAAGGTATCAATATGAGGACAAACAAAAGTATCTTAGTAAAAACATCCACCACCTGATCCTTTACATAAATAGGTTTAATCCAAGTTTCAGAAATGACTGAATACTAGAAAGCACAACATTCACCGACATCTAATGGTTTTGGGGGAGAATATCTTGATTTTCCCAGACATGAGAACATTCAGGTAATCTTCAAGCAGTAACTGAAATTTACAATGCCTTAATTCAATTCTCCAAAACAATGGAAACTAAGAAATGTCTGTGTGTTTCAGAATACTTGCAGAAATAATACTGCTTAGTACAAACCTCAAGGCTCTTCGGGATGCCTTTGGGTATTCATGGCTTTTGCACTGTCACCCCAGGCTCATTTTGGCAGACAAAGATGGGCATAAAGTACGCGTAACTAGTTCCATGGGCTGTGGATTTCTAAGAGAGACTGGTTCCTTCATTTGCCCAGTGCACATGGAGAGTGACTTTCGTGCATGCTGACAGCTACATTCAAGTTCCACTTATTGGAATAATTTTGAGGCAAAATTATGTCATGCCTAATACACCTGTCGGTCTTGACATCCAGGAAGCTCTTCTCTCTTAGCCCCACCCATGCTTTACTTCCCTGTCCCACATCTTTTATTTATTTTTTTATTCCTGCTCTTCAGAATTATCCATCTCAATCACAGGAGCCCATGTGCATGCTTTGTGAAGGCTAATTTAGAAAAGAAAAAGAACTGAATTGAATTATGAAGCTTCCCAGGGCACTGATGAGGCACAGCTTTGGGTTGGGTGTTTCCTTGAGAACATTTCCAGAAGGATTAACTGGGGGAGGTAGATTTTTCTTGAGTGCAGGCAGCACCATTCTATAAGCTGTGGCCCTGGACTAAGAAGGGACAAAGGAGAAAACCAATGGAATATAGGCATTCCATTTCTCTGCATCCTGATCTGCTGAGACTTGAGCAAGCTTACACCCCTGCCTCCACATAGTCAACTACTACACCCCTACTCCATCGGGATAGACCTGATTGTCTCATGGTTCTGAGTCAAAGTAAAGCTTTTCCCCATCACCATCCCATTGCTTTTGTCAGATGTTTGCTCATGGCAATGATAAAATTAATCCACATCTTTAAATTCTCCTTTTCCTCTTAGAAATGCTAAGCACTTTCTTTCTCATGTGCCTATATGCTCCTTGATCGTCACCCAAGGAAATACCTCTTTCTTTGTTCTTCATTTCTCATGGAATTTAGAATAAGTTGGAATTCATCTACCACTTTGTCTCCTGGCTTGCTGTTATAAATTGCACCTGAACCTCTTTCTACCATTGCTGTGGCTGAACTCTAATCCAAACTCTGTGCTCCCTCTGACTATAAAGGGCAGGGAAGTGACTTTTGCCATGGTTTGGATGACCATAGACTCATCGTTGAAAAAGAGGGACATGGAAGGCTTCTGTGACAACCCCTACGTCCCAAAATATGATAGCTTAGCAAGAAAGCCATTGAAAAGAACTCTTAAAAATTATAAGGATGCTGTAGTGTATCTCTCTACTTCCCTTTGAATTAAAAGGTACTTTGTTCATCTAGAGAGATACTCAGTGATCAAGAACATTTGCTGTTCTTCCAGAGGACACAGGTTTGGTTCCCAACACTCACACAGCAGCTGAAAACCATCCATAATTCCAGTTCCAGGGGATCCAATGCCTTTTGCTGGTGTTCACAGGCCCCCACATGCACATGGTTCACAGAGGCAAATACTCATCAACATAAAGTAAATCTAAATCTCTGTTGCTGTTCTAATGGCTTTGTTTGCTTGGCTAAGCACAATGTAACCCGATACATTTCCACCAGGAATTTGGTAAAAATGTTGTATACAAGTATATCTCTCTATCCTTCGAGTGTAGTTAATAAGCTTTCTGCCAATCTCTCTACTTCTAATACAATAATATTAAACATTTTTCTTTTCTATTCTTGTTTTTATTTTTCTAAAATAATACAAATTGTATTTGAATATTAAATTATGGCTGACCTTTACTAGATATCTGCTGCATCCTCCAATGCCAGCTCCTTCTTCATCATGTAGACAAGGCATTTGGATATTCTAAGCCAGTGCTTCTCAACCTATAGGTCATGAGCCCTTTGGCAAACTCCTATCTCAAGAAATATTTACATTTCTCTTCATAACAGTAGCAAAATTACAGTTAGGAAATAACAAATGATTTTATGTTTAGGGTCACTAAAACCTGAGGGACTATATTAGAAGGTCGCAGCATCAGGAAGGGTGAGAACCACCTAGGATCTGAACCAGCTAAAATAGAATACAATGGAACACTGATATAGTTTAATGTTATTAACAATGTAATTATATTTTCATAAGTTTAAAGAGTATTCTAATATAATTGTTGCATTTCATTTTAACCCCCACCTCCTCACTCTATAATACCAACTTTCTGAATACAGTAGCAAACTGTAACACTTTGAAACAGTTTGTGGGTTTTATTTTGACAGATCTCTACCAAATAATGTTAGCTTTGTGCCTCTCTGTGTAATGTAGACATGCATGCATGTGTGTGTGCATACGTATATCTTGGGACCTCCTCTTCCATCAGTTTGAGATAGGATCTCTTTATAGAGATGTAGTATGCTTTAAGTCATCCTCATGTGTCTGCTTCTAATCTACAGTATAGTAAGAGATGTCTACTACCATGTCAGCCTTTAAATGAATTCTGGGGACTCTGTCTTGGGTCCTCATGCTTGTGTTGTGAGTGCTTTACCTACTGAGCCATCTGATCCACCCTGTATATTGTAATTAAATGGTCCCCATACACTTACATTGAATATTAATCTATTTTTTCAAAGGAGATATTAAGGTTGTCAATCAATTCAATTTGGTTATAGACTTAAGACTGCTGACCACCACAGTACAATACTCTCTTGTTTTGAAATGCTGTCGCCTTACTGTCTTAAAATTACCTTTACTATTTAAAATGTTCTCACTGACTACATATCACTCAGTTGTCTATGTATTATGCATATGCTAATCTAGCTCCATTTTAAGGTCTATAAAGAATTAATATTAGCACTACATGGACTTTGCTTGCCTTAGATAAAATGCTTTTAAGTCTAATCTCACAGATCCACAGACAACTACATGACATGTGTTTTCAACAAGATGTATTATATGTCTACATTGAAGTTCAATACTCTTCTTAACTTAAATTTTCAACTTTCTATATTTTAAAAGATGTGTTAGTATTTTTACTGTTTGAATATCATTACTTTAAATTCACATTTTTAAGAGTTACTATTTTTTTTTCAAATTCAGTGTCAGTGTAACATGGAAAAATCAGTGAAATTTTCAGCTTTTATGTTGAAAATATTTTAAATTTAAATGAACTTTGCTTATCTAATATAGCAATGCACCATGTGCCCTTCATTTAGGGACTTTCAAAGAAAGGATCTTGAACATACATGATATAATGTTCCAAAAGAATATAATAATTATATGTGTTATGCAGAACAAAATAAATAATAACCTAAATTAATACTCAGATAATATTATCAAAGAAATTGAAGACTTTATTATATTTCACCAGCTCATAAAGTCTTATTTGCTTGATATTTTCAGGGATTTTCTATGAAGTACAGCCATGCCTTGAATGTGCAGCTTTCTAAAACTAGAAGTTTATTACCATTCCCAGGGTCTTTTCCAATATCCAACATTGTAGGTTTTTTTTTTTTTTTTCTCATTTTAATCTGGAACAGTGCCATGGCTTCCACTGTTGTTCATCATCTTAGGTACCTTTGAAGAATTCCACAGATTCTTACCACAGAACAGCCTTTGACTGAAGCTTGCATGTCCAGCCTCATAACAGGAGAATAACAGAAAGACTAACCCAGGAATAAGATGTCTTTTCAGTAACTCATTGGGTAACTGGATGATTATATGCTTCAGTGATATTTTCTGGATACATTTTCCACTGCAAATGTCCTGCCTTGGTGCTCTTGCAGCTACTGAGCATTTGCAGGATATATACATTACACTATGTGCATAATGATTTTCTCATGAAATTTCACTCCTGAATGGAACCATGCACCGCTTAATCCTGCCCTAGTCATTTCCAACAAAAAGTTCCTCTGATGTTACTATACATACTCATCAATCTCTATTTATATCCATTCATGCGTTCATTTCATTGTTATCAAATCAAATGTAGTAGTCATATATATACAATAAGAATAAAATTTATTCCAATCATTCCAATTTGTTTCTTAGTTATACTTCTGCTTAGCTCCAATCCTGTTTCCAATTGTTTTCATATCTTTTTGCTGATTTTTAAATTTTCAGCTGTTATAATTTATTCTTTGATCTTTCCCTATTTTATAGAGTGCCATGATTCTGTATTAATACTAAATTTTAGTTTAAGGTGTGAATTTTGAACAAGTTTTGCAAGATAATTTCTTCTTCTTTCTGCAGTTATTTACTATTTTCATTTCCTGTCACTGTATAAAATACTCCAGTGAAAGTGATTTAAAGGAATAATATTTTAGATCCCTGTTTCAGTTTATAGTTTATCCTGGGAGTATAGGAGAGTCAGAACATCCTGGAGCTACAAGCACTGGTCATATTATATCTTCAGTCATAAAACAGAGCAACGAGTGCTTGTGTGTTACCTCACCTTTTCTACTTTTATACACTCTAGGGTGCTCTGTCTAGGGAATGGTGACACCTACGGTGGGAGAGTCTTTCTGCCTCCATTAATATAATTAAGATAGTTCTCCACAGGCATGCCAAAAACCTGTTTTCCTGTTCTGATCCCATTCTCCCCATTGACCCTATCCTTGGAAGAGAAGGAAGAGATACTTTCATTGCCTTTTACAACTTCGACACTTTTGAAGAACATCAGACAGCTATTTCATACAATATACTTTGGTGGAGGTTTGCCTAAATGTTTTCTCATAACTAAGTGGAGATTGTGTCCATTCAAAGGGAAGGTAGTGTAGAAAGGATACATCACAGAACATGTGTCTGTTGCAAAGACATTCACCTAGTTTTATCACACCAAGTTCTCACAACATATATAACTTGCAAATGCTATAGGAGGAAACTCTTGAGACCAGACTTTCCTGTTCCAAGTTCACATACCAAACGTCTAGTAAAAGTGAGAATCACACTCAAACTTATCCTTTACTTTTGAGAAAATATATAGTTATTTATCTATTTGTGTGTGTGTGTGTGTGTGTGTGTGTGTGTGTGTGTTCAACATGTGGAAGTCAGAAAACAATCTCAGGTATTCAGACTTGATAGTAGTTCCCCTATGTTATAGATGTTTCTTGTTCTGCTAATAACATATTCAAGACCCCCCCCCCTTTTGATAGAAGACAGTAGCTACTGGGTACCAGAAATGTAAGGCTTCAAGGAAACATGAAAAATATGACATCCATTCCAATGGTGAATTAAGAGTAAACTATCTATCTATTTATCTATCTGTCTGTCTGTCTGTGTGTGTGTGTATGTGTGTGTGTGTGTGTGTGTGTGTGTGTGTGTGTGTGTGTATGTATATGTTTGATGGCTATTTTCTGACCCTATAACAGTTCAAATGTCAATACAAATGTGACCTTTCTTATAGGAATATTGTTTGAGCTTGAATTTTCAAGTTATCCAAGAGCCCAGTGTCTGCAGGATTTCAGAAAAAGTGAATTTGAATAATAACAGGATAACCTGCTGTAATTTAGAAATACAACAATTTTAAATTTGAACATCCTAATGAGCAGCGGAGCATGGGATTTGCCACATATTTTATGGGTGACTAATATCACTGCTATTTCATTTCCTCTGCATTGAAATAATGTTTCTTATAACTACCCAACAAAGATAGTCATAAAGTTTCTCAGATACTGCAGAGACCAGTCTTGCTTTGTTCAAGGTCCCCCATGTCTAGTGTCTGTTACAAGTGAGACTTACCTTCAGAGTTATCTTGCTTCTGTTGCTGTCCCGTACAGCCACTCTGACACAGGAGCCATCTGCTACCATGAGGGTCAGCCCTAAGGCACATGGTCTCAACATGAATGAACTGTGTTGGGAACGGCTAAGAGCCACTGCTGAGCTGGCCAGCATTGCAGTGACGAATCCTCTCCTTAATCATATCAGGGTAAATCAGCTTCCTGTGTTTTCACATCTTGCTTTTTCATCATTCTTCTTCCTTGCTAAACTGGTTTGCCTGCCAGGGTACAAGGCTACACACTGATCCCCAAACTTGTTTCGGTAAAACTTGGATTTTGTGTCTGGGATGCTGTCAATAACTCAGGTGAGGAGAAGAACCACTTCACTGAGCCCTGTTTGGTAACAGTTCCAGGAGAACAGTTGCCTCCTTTATGGCAGTTTCATTGTTGTGTTCATGTCAACAAGCAGAATAAAGACAGCCTTCATCAGACTTCAGTGATGAACACACACACCTCAACAGGCAGAATAAAGACAGCCTTCACCAGACTTCAGTGATGAACACACACACCTCAACAGGCAGAATAAAGACAGCCTTCATCAGACTTCAGTGATGAACACACACATCTCAACAGGCAGAATAAAGACAGCCTTCACCAGACTTCAGTGATGAACAAACATACACATCTTGTGGCTTGAAAATGAGCAAGATATTACCTAAAGGAACACCGTGTGATTTATGAACTGTAAATGACTGTCTGTTCAGGATAACGCAACAAGAGTGGGAAAGTAAGGAAAATACAGAGAGTAGGTGGGTATTCCATACCATGGGATGCACATTTCATCCTAGGGTAAAGAGGGCAAGATTTAAATGTTACTTAGCATCTGGATCATGGATTTGGAAAGATAGCTAAGTCAGGACAGTTTGAAATGATTGCCACACTGACTGAGGTTTTGTTTGTTTGTTTGTTTGTTTTCCTGGGTTTTTTCTTTTTCCTTTTGTTGTTGTTGTTGTTGTTGCATTGTAGTTTTCCTTCCAGGCCTCCTTATTTGAGAGCCAGCATGGGAGTTGTGAGTTCATTGTTCACAGATAACAGCTGAGTCCAGAATGCCTGTGCCCAGGAACATCCGCAGGCCTGGATCTGAGACCAGACAGATTGAAAGCCAATTGTAGAACCTCATATCCTCTTCCAAAGAGCAAACGGCAAGAGAATGATTTTTTAAATAACATTTGAAAGCATTTCTGTGTATCCTATTATGTTGAATACCAAGTGGCTAGAGGGAAAACACCATTGGAAGAGAAAATCGGATCTTAAACAAAGCAAGACCAACCAAACAAAAACCATGCTGAAAATTAAGAGTGTGCATTTTCAGGAGGCGTTTTTTACAATCTCTTTTTAAATTCTATTCCCCACCTCCCCTTGATCTCTTCATTCTCTGCAAATGGCCTTGCTATTTCCTCCAATTCTCTTTCCTTACAATTGAGAGAGATTGTTTCTCACTCTCCCCCTGCTGTGTCAGAGATTAAGAGTTGCCAAACTGTCCTTGACTTCACTGTCCTGCACTTTCTCTTTTTAACTTTAAAAAAAATAATTTATCCCCCAAACCCTTTGCTTGAATTTTTGACACATTCATGTCTGAAAAGATAAACTGACCGTGCCATCAATAAAGAGCCTTGCTCTTCTGAAGTGATTTTTATGATCAAAAGAAAGGCCTGAAATTTGCAGGGTGATTCTGGAAGTCATGCATAACAACCTGCACCTGCAAACACACCGATGGCTTCTTCAACTGCATTCCATTGAGTACCTGGAAGTTATCTCTCTCAACACATTATTGAAAAGTGTTTATTTTACTTTAAAGATTTATTTATTTTTATTTTATGTGTAGCAATGTTTGCCTGCATTCATGTATGTACACTATGTGCATATAAGTGCCTGTGGAGGCAAGAGGAGGTAATGGATCCCCTGAAACTGGAGTTGTAAGCTACCATGTAGGTGCTAGGAACCAAACCACAGTCCTCTACAAGGAACAGCTAGTACCCTTACCTGAAGAGCCACCTCACCAGCCCCTAATTTTATTTTATGACTTGGTGCTAAACAGTTTGTATCCTTGATACTGAGACATCAAACATCAGTTGAGATTTATATAAACTTTAAACATGATCCAATTCTAGCTCACTTGGTTTTTACAGATATTAGGAGAGTACCAAAGACTTGGCAATCCTGTATCTATCAGTGCACAGAACCATCACACACAATTACTGAGCTATGTTGAGGAGTTATAAACAGGAAGCAAATGCATTGGGGAGGATAAGCAATAAAAAAAATTAAGTGCTTTGGGAGAGCAGAGTGATCGGGTAATAAACCTTGGGGGTCATAGAATTTAATCACGAAGTTCTGACTGAGTTTTATTTCACAGAGAACTGGCTGAAGAGATGACAGATTATCTGGTTTACAAGATTTATTGTTGAAAATCTGGGCATGGGAGGTGGTCACAGGCAAATCAGGTAAAATTCCAGAGACTGAGTTGCATTATTGAGCAAACAGGAAATTGATGGTAACATCCCTAGGAAGTCATTGTCATGTTTCCAATAGAAAATGTTGATTCAAAAACTCCAACTACAGGATACTATTCTCCTTTTTCACTCTCTTTCCCTCTGTCTGGCTCTGTCTCTGTGTAGTGTATGTTGCATGTACATGAATGTGTTTGCAAACAAGGTCTTGGACTTGCATGTAGAGGTCTGAGAGAATGTCAGGTATATATATCTTAGTCTCTTGCTCTCTGTCTTTTTGCTGTGAGAGCAATTATCGCACTGAACTCCTTGCTTTGGCTTTATGGTAGGCTAGCTCTCAGGATCCACCATCTCTGGCCCTCAATGTTATTCTCACAGCATCCACAACAATGTCAAGCTTCTTCCACAAATGCTGCAGATTCAAAATGCAAAGCACCCCCTCTGAGTTGTCTCCCTAGCCCAATACTGACTCCTTTCATATTGCTGCAGTTAAGTGAATATTGTTAAGAAAATTCATAAAGGTACTGAGGCTCATTTGTGAAATATGTGTATAGAATACAGGCTCATTAATTAGACCCAATCTGTACTTGCACTACTGATGGATCAATAAAACAACATTTCATTTTTTCTGGTCTATGCATCTGATTCTAGAATGCTGGATATGGAGGCAGAAACACCTTGGTCTAGCCTAGGTCAGCTTTAGGCTGCATGATACGATTATCTCTCCAAAAATCCAAGACATTATTCAGTGGTAAAATGCTTGTCTAGAATGTCTCAGGGGTTTGTGTTTGATTCCCAGGCCAATCTAAGAAAATGAAGGAGAAAGAACTTTAAAAGTAGTAACTTTGCATTGAAACAATTGAATAATGACTGTTTATATTATCATTGAAAAGAATACCAACAGACCACAAACAGGGGACTGGAGAGTTGGCTCAGTGGTAAAGAACACTGGCTGCTCTTCCAGAGGTCCTGGGTTCAAATCCCAGCAACCACATGGTGCCTTACAACCATCTGTAACCAGATCTGATGTCCTCTTCCATTGTGTCTGAAGACAGCTACAGTGTACTTATATATAATAAATTAATTAATTAAAAAACAGAAAAAGGTCATCATCAGATATTTGGAAGAAAAATTGTGACTAAACTTTCAGAAAAAATATGAAGTATAGATTAATAAAAATATAATATTTTATGAAAAGATTTCTTGATAGAAATTCAAATAAGAAATGAAAGTATATTAAGGCCAGTTGTAGTTAGGAACAAGAGTGTCACATTAGATATATTACATTGGATTAATTCCATAATGAAATGACAATTTATCAATAATAAATAATCTACTAAAATATACTCAGTCATCTTTCTAATTAAAATTAAAGATCATATGATTGAATTATCAGATGCAGGTCATAGTTTGTCAAATGTAACTTAGGTTTTTGGTCTAAACTATCATCACAAACTACGAAAATGTTAAAATATTTTACTCTAAAGTATTACTCTACCTTATAGTTATTGACAAAGAAAAAATAGAAAGAATTATAGATAATTCTAATTGCCTGATCAACAGGTCATGGCAGATGCATTCTTAATAAGCATGCCATTAATTGTGATGATATTAACCACAATGTAAAACATATCAGATGAACTATTTCAAATGATAATAGATTTTATGGCTTTTCAGATATACAACTCAGCATGTACAAAAAAATAGGAAGGGAACATTAGAAGTAAAAATGAAAAGGGATTGATGTATTCAGTGAAGAATGTGTAATACGTTTTCTTTTTTGTTGTTAATTAGAATAGAAAATGAATATGTGTATCTTTATTTTTTATTTGATATTCTCGGTATTTACATTTCAAATGTTATCTTTCTCCTCACTACCATCCCCCTTCTCCACTCCTTGCTTCCATAAAGGTGCTCCCTCTCCAAACCACCCCCTCCTACCTCAGTGCCATGGTGTTCCCCTATACTGGGAAAATGAGCCTTCACTGGATCAAAGGCCTCTCCTCCCATTTATTCCAGACAATGCTATCCTCTGCTACATATGTAACTGGAGCCATGGGTCTCCCCATGTGTACTCATTGGTTGGTGTTTTAGTCCCTGGGATCTATGGAAGGTTTGGTTAGTTAATAATTTTGTTCTTTCCATGGGGTTGCAAACCCTTTCAGCTCCTACAATCCTATCTCTAGCTCCTTCGTTGGGGTCCCTGTGTTCAGTTTGATGCAAACATCCTCATCTGTATCAGTATGGCTCTGGCCAAGTCTCTCAGAAGACCCTTCACAAAAAGAGACTTTCAGACCAATTTTTCTCTTGAACATTGATTCAAAAATATGAAATAAAATTCTTGCAAACTGAATCCAAGAACATATCAAAATGATCATTCACCATGATCAATTAGGCTTCATCCCAGGAATGCAGAGATGGTTCAATATAAGGAAATCCATCAAATTAATACACTATATAACCAAATTAAATAAAAACATTGTAATCTTGTAGATGCAGTGAAAGCATTTGACAAAATTCAACACTCTTCCATGTTAAATGCCTTGGAAAAATCAGGAATTTAAGGCCCATACCTAAACACAGAAAAAGCAATATACAGCAAACCAGTAGCTAACATCAAACTAAATGGTGAGAATCTTGAAACAATCCCACTAAAATCAGGGTATAATAGATTTTCACATGGTATTATTTGGTATGTGTGCTTGAGATTGAACCCAATGTTTTGTGGGCTTCAGACAAGTGCTCTAAAATTCATTTCCACACACAGCCTCTGGATTTTAGAAACAGAGTCTCACTATTTTGACCAAATCAAAGTGTCTTATTACACCCCTTTCTGACTCTTACAATTATAATCATGGGCCATCATGCCTTCCTTATACATCTATAGGTTCTTAGGAATATCTCTATCTCTATCTCTATCTCTATCTCTATCTCTATCTCTAATCTATATCATCTATATTTATACCTATATCTCTATATCTGTATTATTTATCTATATCTATATCTATATCTATATCTATATCTATATCTATATCTATATCTATATCTATCTATATCTATATCTATATCTATATCTATATCTATATCTATATCTATATCTATATCTATATCTATATCTATATCTATATCTATATCTATATCTATATCTATATCTATATCTATATCTATCTATATCTATATCTATATCTATATCTATATCTATATCTATATCTATATCTATATCTATATCTATATCTATATCTATATCTATATCTATATCTATATCTATAGATAGATAGATAGATAGATATCTGTGTGTGTACACATATGTAGGTGTATATATAATGAACCTTATAGAAAACAGTATTGAGATATTATGAGACACAGAAGACACACAGATACATAGAAATCTGTACTTCTGTATGATGACTCGATGTCCTAAAGATGGTGATTCAGTTCAATCCTACAATTAGAACTAGATATAATATTTGCAGGTGAATTTCCAAGCAACAGTTTCATAACCTAGGCTCATTTCATTCAAGGATATAAAAGAATAGTAGTAGAGCCAAGCCCAACACAGTTTTACATTTATATGAAAAAAAACTCTCCAGAGAAGTAGGAAGAAGGCTAGGTGTGCAAAGCTCTTGCCATGAGGTTGACAAGATTTGAGTATATTTTGTCAGAAACCATGTGAATCTGGAGCATAGTAGCATACATCTGGAATGCCAACATTCTTATAGCATGATGGAAGTCATGGCAAGACAATTCCCCAAAGCTTCTGAGCCAGATGATCTAGAATATTGAACAGCAAACAAAAGACTTGATTTCAAGAAAAAAGGGCAGCCAAGACTGACACCTGAGTGCTTCTGACCTTCATATATAATCTGTACCATGTTTACATGTACACATCCAAATATGTACACATATGTGTGCTTGTGTGCATGAGGGAGGTAAAGAGGAAGGGGAGGGGGATGGAGAGAGAACAAACAAATTAAAGCTATCCTGAGATGATATTAAGAAATTTGGTGCTGAGTCTACTGTTCAGAGCTCACCTAAGCATCTGAGATTTCCTTGGGTACACAAGAGTGTATTTTTCATCACTCTGTAACCTCTACTTATCCGTAATGAAGTGGAACTATTTCATGATTCCACAGCAGATGATTGGCCTCACATTTTCACTTGTGTCCAGAGTGATCTCACTAATGTTGAAGAAGCAATATGAACACCATCAATTTGGCTAGAGTCTCCATTGGAACTGTTAATAAGGTTTCCTTCTGTGTAAGAGTCCTGTTCCAAATCTGAATGTGAAAACTCGAAGGAGGGGAAAAAAGGCCCATTAATATTTTCATAAGAATCCAAAGTTTCTCATGGCTGTGCCATGAAGCAACACTTATTTCATGTTTTATGTAATGAAATTGGCTAATACTGGGTGAAATAGCCACAGCATAGATAGTAATAGTAATTTTGAACTCCATCAAAATCAGTAGCCTGGTCCCACTGTGCTATGACTCAGTGAGGAGCTAATCTAGACAGTGCTGTAAGGAGACCTGGGATGAAAAATGAGGGGTTCATCAGCTGCTTCGTGTGTGTGTGTGTGTGTGTGTGTGTGTGTGTGTGTGTGTGTGTGTGTGTGAACCTAGGTTGTCTCTCTTGCTCATCCTAAATAAAAATAAATAAAAGTTGATCAAGGATGTGCAGATCAGCACGTTCATGCATTTGCCATTGCTGAGAAAGGTAACCACTTTGGAGGTTTACTAACTACTTCTTCTGTACCTAGCACCAGGGCTTTGGTGTTTTTATACCACTCATTTATAAAATACCTCCCTCCTCTTCTGGCAGATTAGAGAGTCATATTCAATTTATTAAGAGTGTTCCAAAAAAAGAAACCCCAATGGATGAACTATTAAATCATGTAAGATATTTCATTTAAAATATTCATTGGAAATTATCCATCATCACAAAATAATTCATTCCTAAGAGTTAGAATATTTAGATCTCACTCTCACAACTGTGCATGTATATATGTGCTTTCAGGTATGATTGGTTTAATGTACCAATAATAGGCCTATTTAGATGGTTTCCATGGAAACAATGTCTGCTGAACAGTGACTATCAGTTAATTTTAAATGAGTGGAAAGAGTAGAGAACTCATAAAACCAATGATAAGTCTATTCATCCAGTAATCTGATTTTCTTCCTCCCTTCTGCTGCGGTGGACCTCCTCCTAGTCCCTTCTCATTCTCCTTCCTTCCTGTATTCTTCTTTCAATCTTTTTCTGCCTTATGCTCTTAACTTTACTGCCCCCTTTGCAAATTTAGGGATAATATGAATAGAAACATGGGGGAATAATTAAAAATTATTTAAATCTAAGTTTGTTTCTTTACTTTGTTATTTGGTTGTTTATGATCTTAACAATACCTTTTTCAAATACAGAAAGTTGATACTTGTTGAGATTAATTCTTATAGGGTGGAGGCAACTACATACTCACATCAACTTTACAAATAAGAGTTCCAAGATCTACCCAGTAGCAAGATTTGTTGGACCTGATTGGATGCAGGTGAATCAGTCTCACATATAAGTTGTAGGGATGACTTCTACACCAGTTGTTGTCAGAAGACTGGAGTCAGCCATTTGGGACAAACATCATGGTACCTACAATTAAAATGCAACTTGCGTATGGAGTTGAATTGGTAAACAAAACAAAACAAAACAAAATAATAATAAGGAAGAGAAAACAGTAAGACTATGGTTCAAGTTCAGAGTTCCCAAGCAAAGTGTGTGCAGAAGAATATACAAAATGTAAGTCTCTGGTGTAAATTCAAGGAAGTCAGGAGTCTTCAGAAATGAGGCATCTCCCAGAGTCTATAAAATTGTTCTAACACAAAACAGACTCCACTTCACTCTTGTGCTTTAAGAGGATACTAGAGACAAACATTAAGACTGTTGTCTCCTTTATTCTCCTTTCTTTCTCCTGTAAAGGTGGAAGGATGAAGAACCAAAGCTGAATTAGTCTAGTGGAGAGAGGATTTGAAATGATGCTGACCTGAGCTCGTTGTAAGGACCTTAACTTCAAACTGTCAGTAAGCCTGAGTAATTGCTATGTTTGGGCATGGAGTGTTTTCTCAAGGGAAAACTGAAGGTTTGGATTCCAGTTGGTGGTGTGGCTGGAGTGTGATTAGACCAAGTGGGTACTTAGTTAGCCAAGGATCAACCCACTGGTATGTTCATATCAAATGGGGTATTTAGTTGATGAACACTTTTTGCCTATTTATCCCATCTTCTGTCCACTGTGAGGTGAGAAGCTCTCCCCAACAAGATTTCTTCTGTCTATCACGAACTAAAACTTCTGAACCCATGGGCTAAAATCAACCTGTTCCCATTAAATTTTCTCAGTGATTCAGCCTTAGTAGTCAAAAAGGGAAGCAGAACACCCTAACTATAATCTTAGACATTAGGCAATCTTTACTGATGAAACAGACTCTCTTCTACAACACCTGTTGTATCATTGTTGTCTTTCCATTGTAACTACCTGGGCATAACTAGAGCACCAGTGTGTCTTGACTAGCAGTAGCTTAAAGACAGAGAAAGTATCAGCCCCAACAGGAGGTCAGAAGGGCCTGGGGATGCTGCAGGCTCCTGTACTGTGATGATAATATCCCTCTCATTCTGTTCTTTGAATGGGCAGACTTGCTAAAACATTCCATTTCCAGCCATCAAGCATTTAGCAATCTCCAGCAAAAATGTTTATGTGGTATTTTAGAATTCAATGCTTTATTTCTCTAACCCATAAAATGGGGGTTCCAGTGATTGCCCAGCTACTTTTTAGCATCTTTCAAAAAATATTTATGGTAAAAGCAATATTGCCTTTGCAGATATTGAAGCATCAAGTACTGCTAAGAGGATAATTATCTTAATCTACTATTTCCATAAACACAGGCTTCAGGATAATATTTCTTTTAAGTGTTAATTTTCTAACACAGCAGTGATATCGTATAATCAATATTGCAGGCTGGCACTGCTGTACTATCAAAGTAGAACGCAAGTACTTGCAAGAGTTCCCCATAAAACCTAGTAATATGGATGGAAGGCTGTATTTTCAGGCCTATATTTGGGAGTTAGATTTTGCAAAATGAATGCACCTTTGCTCTTCATAAACAAATGGCAGAACTTTCAGAAAAATTTTTAATGAATATACATTATCATTATGTCCCATTCCTGGAGAGTGTCCAGTAAATCCACAGAAGTGTAGCTTTTAGTAAATTAGACAATTCAATGAATTGTATTTTCTCTCATTTCTCAGATTTGTCTTTATTTATGTGACAATATGCATGTCTCTCTGTGCATATGGTCATACATGTAAAGATGCCTGAATTGGCTAGATGAGGGCATCTGGTTAACCTGGAGTTACCGGCAGTTGTGAGACACCTTACACAGTGCTAGGAACTCATAGCCTCTAAAAAAAACAGTGCACATCCCTAATCACTGAGCTGCCTCTCCAGTCCCAACAAACCACAGTTTATGAAGATTCTATTTGCATGACAATTTTTCAGTTACTTAGGGAGACATTAGCTAAAATCCCTGTGTGTTTGATGCAGAATCTTCAGCTCTTCTCTTTGTCTTATCTTTCCAAATCATTTCCCTTGAGGAGTTAAAGTCCCTTTGCATGGATAAATGAGAATGATTAATCACAGGAAGACTGTCAGGATTTATTCTGCTTGATATCTCTCTTCAGATTCCCCAGAACACCAGCTCCCCAGAATGGACGCCTTTTGTTGTGGAACTTTTGCTACCCCCTGGTATATGACCACTTGGGGTTTCTTCTCTCCACCAAAATCCTGCCAACAGTGTTGCTGAGAGTTTTTTTACTGGTAGATTGAGACCGAGATTGAACTTCCTATTTATTGTCACCCATTCTATCATTGCTCTGCCGTGTGTCCAAGGCAATGCTCCACATTAAGAAAAAAAAAAAGTGCAAAATTCAGGTCAGAGTCAATGACTCTGTTTTTGCTCACAAGTGTGAGGACTGCAGTTCAAATCTGCAGAATTCAGGTAAAGCCTAGCCTGGTAGCTTGTACCTAAAATTCCCGTTTTTCTTTGGCAAGACTCAGGAAGCTCATGGCCCAGTTTGCTTGGTAGCTGTAGTAGCAAATACCAGAAGGAACCCTGCCTTAAAGCAAGGTAGAGATGAAGACCAACAGTCTAGCTCGTTCTATGACTTCCTCAAGTGTACATTAGCACGTGTATCCTGAATTCACACAAATGAACTTGAATACCCAACACACACACACACACACACACACACACACATACACACACACATACACACAGAGGGAAAGGGGCTGTGAGGGGAGGGAGAGGTACACAAACATTAAAAATCCATAATGATTATAATGAATAGTCATGGTTTTATTAATTATAGGCCATATTATACATGGGAATTATAAAAAAAGGTCACTGTCTTTTAATGCACTATTGGACCTCAGGGTCTTGCACAGGATGTGGAATGCTGTACCTCTGAGCTACAGTCCTAGCCTCAATTTTTATCTCTTTCTTTCTCTTGATGGTTGTCTATTTGTCTTTTAAACAGTGTTTTTAGGTCATATCCTCCTGGTTTAACAATAAAACTTCTTAGGGCTGAGGAGGTGGCTCTGTAAATCAAAGTGTTTATTGCTCAAGCTGAGATCCTCAGAACCTGTGTCAAAAAAACCCAAGTATGGGCATGCATGAAATGGGTTTCACTGACCACCGATCCAAGCTCATGAAGAGGACACACAGCACAAGATGTCTGCTCTGTCCTGATGGGGATGTATAGACAAATGTGCATCACACACACACACACACCTCATCTTCCCAGTGAAATACTTTTACAGTTCCCGGTTTCTGTCATATTTTTCGTGCCATTTTGAGCATTGCAGACAGCTAATGATGCTCCTGTATGTCGCAAATGGTCCTTTCCCTCTGCTGAAACTTCTTACAAAAGTCACGCACAGCTTGACAATCATTAAATCACGTTTATTTTCCCCCCACTCTTCTCCATATATAATAAGATATTAACCCTCCTGCATTCTTTGAAAAGATTTATTTCTCGGGCCGTTCTTATTGGGCATTCCTGAGTTTTACAGCTCTCCAGTCCCAGCGTCACTGGCTTCACTTCTGACATCCGGTTTCACTTCCGGTATCCGACTTTACTTCTGGTATCGTCTCCATCTTCCCTTGGTTAAGTTTTCATATTCTCTCCTGTAGTCTCTGTGCACCAGTATTTCCCATCATTCCTGTTCTCTAGCTCATACCTCAGTCCCTTAAGATGAATGTGTACTTCTGACCAGTGACTGGGTATGTTGCTAATATGACCCACATTTTTCTTGCTCCAGAACAGCAACAGACACAGCGCTAAAATATGTGTGGGAATTGTGTCCAACCTGAATTCTAATCTTGAGTTCTCATTTTATATCCTACTGACATTAATCAAAGAGCTTTTTGGAGAGCAAGTTAAGCATATTCTACACAAAAATTAATATTGCTCTTTCCTGGAACTTTCCACAAATTTTCTTCTTTTTATTTAAAAAATATTTTTAGTTTTATAAAGTGTGTGTGTGCCTATGTATGTGCACATGTGTGCAAATGCTTATGCACTGTGCATGTGCGTGTATGTATGTGTCTTAGTCAGGGTTTTTATTCCTGCACAAACATCATGACCAAGAAGCAAGTTGGGGAGGAAAGGGTTTATTCAGCTTACACTTCCACATTGCTGTTCATCACCAAAGGATGTCAGGACTGTAACTCTAGCAGGCCAGAAAGCAGGAGCTGATGCAGAGACCATGGAGGGATGTCACTTACTGGCTTGCTTCCCATGGCTTGCTAAGCCTGCTTTTTTATAGAACCCAGGTCTACCAGCCCAGTACCACCCACAATGGGCTGGGCCCTCCCATCACTAGTTGAGAAAATGCTTTACAGCTGGATCTCATGGAGGCATTTCCTCAACTGAGCCTTCTTCCTCTGTGATAATTCCAGCTTGTGTCAAGTTGACACCCCAAATCAGCCAGTACAGTGTTTGTGTGTGTGTGTGTGTGTGTGTGTGTGTGTGTGTGTGCGCATACTGTGTGTATGGTTTGTATAGGTTCTCATGGAGTCTTTAAGAGGTAATCAAACCCCTGGAATTAAAAAACAAAAGTTATGAGCCATCTGACATGGGTCCTGAAAACCAAACTCAAGTCCTCTGGAAGATGATCAGAGATGCTGATCCCTCTCCAGCTTCCAAACTCAACTTTTCTTTTTTTGCTGTTCTTGTTAGGACAGTATCAATCTCACATTTTCTGACCTGAAACCTCAAGTTTTCCTTCTGTTTCTTTTTGTCCCTGATTTCTCTTCTTTCTCTTCCCACTTGTGTCTAGGTACATACTCTGAGATGTTGCTTCATCATCTTCAGGTACCCTGGGATATAATTGTAAGAGCAGAAGCCAGGATTGGCCACTAGTCTCGAGTCTCATTTCTGTAGCTCACTGGACAAAGAAGTTTTCGTAAAGCATTTCCAAACCCTCAAGATGAGAGTAGTTCACAAGATGGCCATGAAGCTGAATGATGTCAACTGTGTACAATACCCGGAAAGACTCCATAAACATCAGCTTTTATTTTTATCCATTTTTACTAGTTTTCAGTTGAGTTTTCCAAAAGAAAATTCTAGCATCTACACTCATAACCACCCTATGTTCCCTTAAGTTTTAGGGGGATATAATTATTGTCTGTCCTTAAGTACCTTCTAACAGGCCTGGCACCTTCCTCTATGCCCTCTCCTATTGTATAAGGAATAGAAGACTGGTATGGTGGATGATACCTTAGCTAGGGTTTTACTGTTGCGTGCAGATACCATGACAAAGGAAACTCTTTTAAAGACAACATTTAATTGGGGCTGACTGGTTTAGAGATTCAGTCCGTTATCATCAAGGTTTGCTATGGCAGCATCCAGGCAGGCATGGTGCAGACAGAGCTTCTACATCTTCATCTGAAGGTTGTTAGTGAAAGACTGGCTTCCAGGTAGCTAGGATGAAAGTCAAAAGCTCACACCCACAGTGATATATCGATTCCAACAGGACCACACCTTCTAATAGTGCCACTCCCTGGGCTGAGCACATACATACCATCAGAGATGACAAGCCCAGGCTACTGCACTTCTAGGAGCCACAGTCACTGAGAAGAAGCTGAACACTAGCTTACCCAGACCCAGTGATTGCAGATTGAGCGGTGTGCTGTGCTGTTTTCACTCTGAAGTTCAATCCGAAGACCCATTAGGCACTATCACTGAACCTTAACCGAGATGTTATCAGCAGTAATGAGCACACTGGATCAAAATCCAAGTACAGTATCCTTTTTCTTAAAAACTGATAGGTGGAATCACATGCCCTTTCTAAACCATGGAGAGAAATCCATGTATACTGCCACCAAATCTTACCCTCATCCTGCTCCACTAGAGAAAAATGAAAAATTCAGCCATTCATTGAGCAAGCTGGATCTAAGGAAAAGGCCTGGTGTCTGTCTAGGTAATGCTGCATGTCCACTGCAAGAAGGAGAAGTTTTATGGCACGACCTTGAACTCATTTTCACTCAGCTTGTAGTCCTAGCCAAAAAGCCTGTGGGCACTGTAGTGTTAAACTTTGTCATTCCATCAGACAAAAATTTGGCCTCAACATTGGTAATTACCTTGCAACACTGAATTGATCAGATACATCCCTGTATTCTAACTCCATCAATGTTCAGTGTAGGTGCCCAACAAGAGAACACACATCTTAGTGCGAGGCACTGTGTCTCAACAAGCTATAACAAAAGCTGCTGCACCAACGGGACTGCTAGTCAATAAATATTTGATGAATGAACTAACACATGTCAGCAGACATGGTGTCATCATTTAAATCAAATAGATACAAGCTTAATATCAGTGTATCTCTCACTTAGCAGTTTTCTTCCCCATCTATGAGATTATTATGATAATACAGAGCTGATGTGAGAATTTAATAAAATAATACATGAACACAGAGATGGGCATACCTGGGAGACAGTAGATGGCTATTTTATGTTAATGTATGCGTGAACACAAACACGCACACACACACACACACACACACACACACACACTGCATGAATACAGGGTGATGGTGCTTAGGTTGTGAGAACATTTCCTTCTGGGAAAGATAAACGAGTCTATTGATTTTCTTTATGAATTCTAAATTGCCCAGAGTAAATGCTGAGAGATTCACTATGATACAAGCACTGTGATTTCATTCTAGTGCCTGTTTTGTATCAGCTCATTTCTGAACTACACAGTTTGCACTCTTGAAACTGCTGGTTTATCAGAGAATCCATGATTGTTGATAAATGCCTATATTAGTGCAATGAAGATTGTACCTCTAGAAGATATGTCACTGGAAAGCATTGGTGACCTTTAGTAAGATAGTAGGGCCCCTGTGAAGTATTCCCAGATCTCTCTAACAAGATGACATTATTTAGATTTTTGTTTTGGTTGCTTAGTTACCATTCCTGTAAATCATTCTGTGCTGCTTGTAAAGGTTACAAAAAAGAAGCAGGAAGTAACAGAGTTATAAATTTTTCTTAAAAATGACTGCCTTGTATACAGATGAAGACTTCTCTAAAAAATGTCACTGTTAGCTTCAGCTGTCAACTTGACAACTAGAGTCAGTCAACTGGGAAGAAGCAATCTCGACTGAGGAACTGCCTTCATCAGATTGGCCTGTGGGTATGTCTGTGTGACATTTTCTTGATCATTAATTGATTTGGGGGGAAGGCCCAGCCCACTGTGAGAATTTCTGTTCCTAGGCGGGTGGTCCTGAGAGTCATAGGAAGGATGTAGAGTAAAAGGGGAAAGAATTGTTGGAAGGCGTGATGGGAGGGAACAGTGAGAGGAATGTGAAGTAAAAAAAAAAAAAAAAGAAAAAGAATCACCTGATCATGGGATGGTTTCTGTTCTCTCTAATTTGTCCCATTGGTCCATGTATCTATTTTTATATAATACTGTTACAGACTACTAAGGACATGTAGAAGGTTTCAAATCTGGAAGTGCACATTCAAACTCTTTTTTATTTGTTCTAGCTACTGTGGGCCCCATGAAAATTGATGCAAATCTTAGAATAGATTTTTTTTCTACTTTGAATAAAAGCACCAGGAGAGTTTTAATAGAACTTATATCAAATGTGCATGTCACTATGAGTGACATTGACATACATGTTGCCATCCATTCTTACCAGCCATGAACATGGGTTGTTTTCTTTTCTACAGATTATGTCTTTACTAGTGTCTCTAGGAAATGTTTTAAAGGTATACAAATGGTTTTGCTGTTTTGATTTCTAAATATCTTATTACTATTAATAACTATAAAGTAATTTTAAACATTTTCTTTCTAATTCTTCTCTATATAGTTAATTTTTAGATTATTGCATATGCTATTTTATTGAGTTTACTCAACAGCATGAGGTGTGTGAGGGTGTGTTTGAATATGTGTGTGTTCTTTATGTTTCTTATATGTGAACATGTGTTGTCTGAAAACAAAATTTTACTTTTTCCTTTTTCATGCCCAATTGCTTGGTTCAAACATTAATTAGAATATTCTGTGTGGAATAGAAGTGTTTATAGTAGATATTACAGTTTCATTCTTGACATAATATATGGTATACATGGTTAGTTGGTTTTTAATTTTCTGTTGTTATTTTACTGGTTATTTCTATTATGAGAGAGTATAAAATTTTAAAAATGTTATTTTTCTATAATTGTTTAGATAATCATGCTTTGGAGTAGATATTTGATCATAATCAGAAAAGATAGTCCCTGGCCATCAATATTCATTTTACTGCCTACCCAGCTCTTCTCTCGCAATATAATTAATAAACATGCTTTTCTTAAAATTTTCATGCCATTATCCCAAATGGTAAAATCCCAAATGATCAGAACCCTAAAACATAAGATCTAAAATGATCAGTATCTTGAAAATATAACCTTAATGATTTAAATATATATACATATAAAATTACATTTGAAAGGACATTTGTTTAGGAAGCAAAACACATGATATTTTATGAACCATCTTACATTATAAAATGGACAATAATAACTTACCTTTAAAAACATAAATATATGGTATAAAAATCATAAAATACCAGCAAATTAATTATGATGATAAAATGAGAAGTATTAGGAGAAAGGAATGCCCCCTAAAAGTGCATAGCCTCATAGATGTTCATTGCATGTTCCAGATTCCATTGCAGCTGTCTGAGACATCTACACACAATCTGCAATCACACACAGTAAGGGACTACTGCAATTTTACCTAAAGCACATTTAGGTATTTGTTGAAAGATACTCTGCATTTCAAATATACTCAATATTTATGCACAAATTAAACTCAAGATCACAATGTGCATAACAGTCAAATTTGTAACAAACACAAAACAACAAATAAATACAAAAATATACTATGTATTGGAAACTTTGCACATATTAGCAATGACATTGGATACTGAGAATTACAATTAGTATAAAAACACAAATAAGGCTAAAGAAACAAAAGAAAATTCAACATAGAAAAAATAAGTTAGATTCTGAGACACTGCATGGAAGTACTTCTATGGCCAGGCTGGGTTTCAGGATTGTTTCTGGTATTTTCTGTCTTGCATCAAGATGAGAAGCTGACTTGTTTCTTTTAGGGCATGGCTCTTCGCTATACAAATGTTCAATCTGGACTTCATGGTACTCCTTTTATGGCTCTTCAAGGCTGTAGTTGCACTGAAAAAGTATTCCATCTTCAAATGTCCCATATTTGTGCCATGATTCTGTTACTCTGGGTGATTACCAGTCACCTTTCCATTTGGTATTCTACAGAGCATAAACTTGACGAACACGATGTTGATGGCCTGATGATAACACAAGGACACTGGTATCTTCTTATCCTACAATGTGTGCACAGTATTTCTGAACAAGTACAACAATGTTTTCTCCTTCCTTTCCTCCTTTCTTCCCTCCTCCTCACCCTTCCTCCTCTTCTAACCCCTTCTCCTCCTCTTCTACTTCTTTTTCTTTGTTAATTTTATTGGCTATTATCTGTATTTACATTTCAAATGTTATACCCTTCTACGTCCTTTCTTCTCTTTCTTTCTTTCTTTCTTTCTTTCTTTCTTTCTTTCTTTCTTTCTTTCCTTCCTTCCTTCCTTCCTTCCTTCCTTCCTTCTTTCCAATCTTTCCTCCCTCCCTTCCTCCTTCCCTCCCATGCTCCTTCCCTCCCTCCCAGCTTCTCTCTCTCATTCTTTCTTTCTCCCTAAACTCTTATTTATTTATTGTTCTGGAGAGGGTCTTGTTATGTAGCCCAGGGTGAACTTGATCTCACCAGTAGTCTATTTGTTATATTACATGTATTCAGGTGCCAGAAGAGGACGCAAATCTCTGTAGGGTGGAGCCACAAACAATTGTGAACCAAGCAACAATGTGTAGGTTGAGAACCAAAGTTGGGTCCTCTGGAAGAGCAAGAAGTGCTTTCAACCACTGAACAGTGTTTCCAGTCACAAATGTAGGGTTTCTCATCTAGTGACTAAGGGGGTTGGGATATTTGAGTGGAAATAGGGATGGCTGTTACTGAGTTGCTCTCCATTTTATTACTGAGATGCATCAATTGGTAGATTTTTCATGTGTTGAACCATCCCTGCATTTAACTTGTTCATGGGATGTGATACTTTCAAAGCATTTGTGAATTATGTGTGCTAGAACTTTGTTGAGATTTTTTTCTTTTCTTTTCTTCAATGGTCACAGAATTTGAAGTTATCATCTAATTTTCTGCAAGTGTTCTCATGTGGTTTTTATCTTCATGCAACACTAGTTGTATAGTGTGAGTTACAATTATTTTATCTTCATTCTTTCAGAAAAATTTAAGGGTTGATGTTACTTCTCCAGTAGGTTTTTGATAAATTTGAGTAAGATCTGTCCTCAAGCTTTCCTTCATTGAGAGAATTAGATTTCTTGATATCTATGGTTACACTTGGGCGTCCTAGTACAGGGTGATGTACTCTGTTAGGTTCTCAGTATCTATGACTTTATTCATCTTATTAAGGCTATGTATTGGTTACTCGCATTATTGCCTTTGGGCCCTTTTTATTTGCGTGAAATGTTAGCAATGTATCTATTTTCCTATTTCAATTATTTCTGTGCTCATACAGAGACAACAAGCAGATCTGTGAACCAAAAAGAAACCTGAAAGCAATTTAAATTCAGTAGAATATAGAAGGGAGGAGATCTCCAACATGGGGCTTCTAAAATCCAAATATATCTTTCCCCCAGGTGATTGTAGCCTCTGGAGCCTCTGTTCATGTATTGAAAGGGTCTGCAACACTTTCCAGTAAATTCTGTTTCACTTTTCTCTCAACTATATTTTTGTCTTTTAATAAATTAATGAAGAGAAAGAAGGTACCTGCTATTGCACACACATTTGGTAAGGGGTGAATCTTTAGTGTGAAGTGAGCTTGCAACTCAGTTTCCACTATTCATTAAAAGCTAAGTGTCCATCCATGTATGTTCTAGATATGTTGCTATCCAGAGAATGTAGCCATGAACATACCAACAAAGTTCCCAGTTTTAGGGAAGCCCCACTCTCTGTGAGGTAAATTGTTTGCATCAGTTATTTAAAGCCCCACAGCATGGCCTGGTTTTGGAGTAGGGTTTCATGAGTGAATCACTTTGAATGATCTTGTTTCCTTTAGACATTGCTCTGGGAAGTAGAGGATAAAGCACACACTGAAAATGATACTGCTCCAATGCCCTTTCAATGTTGGTTGCCTTACTTTCAAAAGTGATGATCTAGCCAAATAAAAAAGTGAACCAAATGTTTCCCACCACTTCTGAGTCAACACTTTTTCTTTACCTGATGCAGAAGTTTGCATCCTTATACTAAGCCTAGAGCAGTACCACTGAGATTACAGACCTAATTCTTAGCGTTTGGGATACTGGATTTGGAGAAGGAAATCCAATCACAGGATTGGGTTCAATGGAGATAAGAACCTATTTCAATGCCAGTTGGAACTTCCCACTTAATAGTGGGGAGCCCAAAACACATGAGCCCAAAGCACTTGAACAGACAGAGGACTTCTTCCTGGTAAATTCTGTTGCTTAATGATGGGAATAAAGGAGAGCATCTGAGCTTATATTCAGGAAGCCAGCACACAGGAATGCCTGCCTCAGGTTTTTTAGTTGAATTATAAACAAGAGTACTCACTGAGCATGGCGAAGGAGATGAAAGGCTGAGGTTAATGTCTTCTTGACATAGTTTTTTGATTCTTTGAATTCTGTGGGAGTTGATGTTGAATACCTAGAATCTTGGAAAACAGAGACAGTATACCAGTTGGTGTGAGATGGGCAAGATTGTGGCAGACACTTTGTAGGAAAGCACACATCCCAGATCAGATGTGAGAAAGCATCTCCCTGAAATAGGTAAAGAATTGGTATAGAAGGTGGAAGACAGGAAAAGAGACCATATCATCAATGTATTCACACATATTCTCATAGAGACATGAGAGAACAAGAACAGATCTAGACACATTTGTTTTTTAATCATAAAGAAGTATGAGACATCTGACAACACTTTTCCAACAATCCCAACTTCATACAACGTTTGAGGAACCACCACAGATCTATCCAAGAAATATTTCTAAATAGAGAGTTTCTCTAGTTAAACAATAACCTCCAGATATTCTCTGTCAGTGAGTGGCCTGAAATGTATGCTGTGATTACAGCAAATAGAAGTCAGATGCACCATACACAGAGCTCATCAGCACTCAGAACTTCCACATTAGTTAGGATTCAAAAGACCATTTATCACTGCACTCCTATCAGCCCCCATTTACCTGCATTATTTTAACATTAACCTTTCCCATCTAATGTCTTTGAGCAGAATTTACTTTAAATAGCCCAGAAAAAAGAAGTGGCTGAATATTCCTCATTTATGTATCTTACAAGGAAGCTAGAGTCACATCTAAAATCACACTGATTTGAAAAATGACAATTAAGCTTAGAGAGAGCTAGTTAAATCTGTACTCCTATCACCTGGTTCCTTCACTTATTCCCACACTGTTCCTGCCACAGTGTCTCCTGGGCCTTAAATGGGATGATGGGAATGTCTTGGCTAGGACTACGTTTATCATCATGTATGGCCTTGAGTCCCAGTAGTGTCCTCTCTTCTCTGATTTACACTGAGAGTAGCATTTGCTTATGGACATAAACATAATTGTCTAGATGGCAGCTCAATATGATGTCCATTTAGCTACACAACACCATTTCTTTTCCTTCTGACACCTACAATTATGATTTGTATCAGGCATGGATTTATTCCTGTAGATGTGTCTAATATCTGTTGGGGTGAGTTGGTTAGGGCACTGGCATTTGTGCCACTATTGCAGGGGTAGACATGTTTTGCCTGACAAATTGGTCTCATGGACCATAAGATTCATAGCTAGGCAAGAACAATGATATATTTTTCTCCTCCAGAAACCTGCATTATAGCGTCCAGGATTATGAAAGTTGTCTGGTAGAAAAGACACTTCCAGATTGTTTTATCCATATCATGTATCTAGATATGTGATATATTTAGCAACAGGGAATAGTCATCTTCTTTTGGTAGGAAACTAGGAAGAATGGCAAGAGCCATACTGTTTGGAAAGTCTCTAAAGCCTCCTTGACCAACAACTCATGTGCAGATAATCCATCCTTGGTACTATTTTGTCTAATAACTTGAGGTTTCTGGAAGTAACCTTGTTAAAATGTGTATGGTATCTCCTTTCAGAATATCTTGAAAACTGAAAAGGCATTTCATCAGGAGGGGTACATACTAAAGGAACAAGCATAGTAGAATGTAGAGAGCATGAAACACAAGAGGGGCCCAGAGAGTCAGCTCAATGGTTAAAAGCACTTGTTTTTGCAGAGGACCTGGCTCACAGTTCTAGCATCCATATGTCCTCTCACTCTACCCCAAATAGCAGATTTAGGGTTTCTAACAGCCCTCTATGGTGTCTTTGGGAACTGCATGCACATAGTATATGCATGCAGATGAATACACACACTTAGAAAGAACTATTTTTAACTGGAAAATAGAGAGGGGTGATAGTATGGTTGAAGGATTTAAGAACCAGCCAAGGGTTCAAACCACAGATCCCTTATAAGGTAGAAGACAGAGATAATCAACCTTACAAAGTTGTCCTCTGACTCCACCCATGTTCCATGGTACATTTGCACACACACACACACACACACACACACACACACACACACACACACACACACACTATGTACTTAATGTAATCAACGGCAACAATAACAGTAATAGTACAATAATAAATGCTCTGTAGGGGTCTGGAGAGATGGTTTAGTTGTTAAGATACTAGTTTTTCAAGCATCAAGATATAAGTCCAATTCCTAGAACTGCATAAAAGTAAATATCTTAGTGTGTTGACAAGTGCTTTTAAGTCCCAGGGCCCAAGGAACCAGCCGCAATTCTCTATAGGCAGCATTCCTGGACTAGTCAGTGACTTCCAGGACAGCAAAAGACCTTGATTCAAAAGTAAGTTTGCAGCACTGGAACAATGACACCCAAGATTGTCACTGTGCAATATGTGCACATATGCACATGGACTCACACAAATACTAAGAGCCTGCACACAAACATACATAGGCACATGTTTATATATTTTTCATTTAATAGAAACTATCAAGAATCTAAAAAATGAAGATGTAGAATCAAGTAAACACCTTGCAAGTCATGCATCATCAAAATACACAAAGTGATTTGTTTGTGGAATTTATGAAGAACACTTACAACTCAACAATGAGATAGTAAATAATATCTCATAGAAATATGTAAACATCCAAATGGATAATTTCCTTAGAGGACAAGCATCCAGCAAGATCATGAAGAGAGAGATGCCACATTTTAATCATAGAAACATGAAAACCAAAATGAAATGCCACTTCATCTCTACCCTGATGACAGAACAGAAGAGGAGAATTTTATGTAATTATTTATAATTAGGTGTTATTTACTTTACTCATTTTTAATATATACACATGCATGGTGTTTTTAGAGGATAAAGAAGTGTGTCAGATCTGGGACTGGTGTTACAGATAGTTGTGAGTTCCCATGTGGGTGTTTGAAAATGCAACCAGTGTCTCTAAACCATCTCTCCAGCCCCACGAAGTTAAGAATTTATACATGCAGAAAGTAAAATCTAGATCCAGTGATTGCACCCATAATCCTTGCACTCTTCATGATATTTGAAGGTGGTATAGAATTCTCCAGAAGCTTGTGGGACAGCTCTAATGAATGTGCAGCTCAGTAACAAAGTAAGAGTAATCCTACGTCACACCAGACATAAAGACTGCTCCCAGGATTTTCTTCTGATCTCCACACATGCACAGTGTCAGGCATATACTTGTATTCACACACACACACACACACACACACACACACACACACTCACTCATGCTCACAAACGCATAGATACATACAGTCATACTCACACACACACACACACACACTCATCTATACCCTCATATAAACATATATGCACACATACAATCACACACAAGTATGCACACATTCACATATACTCTTGCACACACATACACATAGATATACATAGACACACAAATACACACTCACACACATATGTATTCTCACATACACACACTCAAACACATACACACTCACACATATACATTCACATATATCCTCATACACACACACACAAACACTGACATACAGATACATTCGCACAAACATGCTCAAAAATACTCTCATATACACACAAACACACATTCCCTCATAGTCATGCACACATTCATATACACCCTCATACACACATGCACACATAACACACTGACACACACATACATGTCACCCACATACACTCATATTTGCACTCAACACACACAAACACAGGCACTAACATTTTCATAAATTCACAGGCACATACATTTACATATTCACACATTGATACACACATACAAACATGAACACTCTCATGAGAGACACACTCATACACACACACATCACACCCATATACTTTTATACATATATACTCATACACACACACTTTCACATAAAGACACACTCCCATATTCAATACACACACACACATACATACTCTCTCACACATTCATTTACACCCTAATACACACATACACACACACACACACACACACACACACACACGCACTCGCGCACATACACACACATGCACATACACACTCTCATACACAGACAGACTCACACACATGGCCAGGGAGTAGTAGACCATGACAAGTGAAATGCATAAATGGACTTTAATGAATTCTCTAACAACCTCTCTAGCTTCATGATTTTTAACAAGTAAAGGTTTTTTTTTAATTGTTTGTTTCTCTCTTTTGGATCATTACCAACTTTCAAAGTTGTTTTTTAGAATTAATTGAGAAAAAGTATGAGTATCATTGCACTATTCCTAACATGGCCATGTAAACCTCTCTCTCTTTCTCTCCCTCCCCCGTCTCTCATCTTTTCTGTCTTTCTGTTTCTATACATGAGTGTGTGACCTGTGTACATTCTCATATACTTATGTATGCATTGTATTTGTACAATTGTATGAACACGGATGTGTACACATATGCCAAAAGTTGACACTGAATTTCATCCTCTATTACTCTATACCTGACTTTTTGAGACAGGGTCTCTTTCTGAAGGTAGATCTCACTGATTTGGATAGGCTGTCTGCTCAGCCAGCTCCAAGGATTCTGTCTTCATGCTGGCCCAGCTACCAAGATTACAGGATTCATTTTGCTATACCCAAGTTTTACATAGATTCTGAAGATTTATACTCATGTCTTTGTGCTTTCATAGTTTGCTTTCAATTCCTGTAATAAAGGCCATGAACAAAAGCAACTAGGACAACAAAGAATTTACTTCACCTCACAGATTACAGCCCACCATTGAAGAAGGTCAATGCAGGAGCCAGAAATCTGGGCCTGAAACAGTGGCATTGGACACTGGAGAGACACTGTTGCTGGTTTGATTTTGTATGACATTCAGTACAACCTGCCCAGTATGGTTTGGACCTTCTCCCATCAATACTTAATAAAATGACCATACAGGCTTACCTATAGCCAATCTAATGGTGACATTTTCTAAGCTCATGTCTTTCTTCACAGGTGACTCTAATTTGAGTTGTGGACCAAAGACAAAGCAAAAGAAAATAAACAAATAAACAATCTAAAATGCAACTGCTACACAAGACAAAACACTTTAGCCACTGAGCTAAGCATCAACTCTGCAACCCTATACATGACATGTTTCAATGAACTGTACTAATTTCCTGTTCTACGTCTCTGTTCTCTTACAACAGCCAGGTGTTGCTTGCATAGGAGGAGAATATCTGCAAACCCAGGCCTAGCAAGTTTTACATGGGGAAGTGATTGAAATAGCATATCAGGAGATCTTGACCAAGAGTCCAGCAGATGCAGGAGAAAGGCCAAACTAACCAAGCTTCTTTTTCAGGGAGTGGCTGTTTAAATGTGTAAAAGATACAGGATTTTAGAGAAGATTTAGAAGAACAATTTGTAAGAGTTTCTGAGGGTCAGAGCTGGGGCATGTGCACACAGGCACACACACACACACACACACACACACACACATACACACACACACACACACATACAGCTGTTCTCTGTCTACATATGCAACATCCACCGTGTGACAGATGTTTCTGTGTCTTTCTTTAAAGGCTGCATGGATACAGTCATGATTCTTGTCCCCCAGCTTCCTCATGTCTTTTTGCAGGTCACCTCTCCTGAGGGACTGACAGACCCTGCTCCACCTTTTCCTTTTTGGGCCACAGCCATCTCTTTAGGGGTACTGTGAATCTCAGAGCAGGAGACTAGCTCCTGCTCAATATTCAGCAACACAGAACTCTTGGTGTCAGAGTGAAAAGTGTTATTTAAGTATAACGCATGCAATTGCAGACCTTGTAACAATAAATCCCGAGTGGCTTTGCACCACACACATCCTCAAAGTGTCATAAAGAACGCATCATTCTCTTTTAAATGGCGATCTAGGATTCTTCAAAAGAAAATTGGTTATCTTCAAATATTCCGGGCAAAATAGCATTGGGGAGATGTATTTTTATAGGTAAGGAATGAGATGTTAGAGTGAGTATCAGATATTCGGTGAGACCCGTCATGCAAAGGATTCTTTGGCAGTGGCTTGATATTTTAATTCCCCTCTTGTGACTACTTGGAGCGTAAAATTCTGCAGTGATTTCATAAGAAGCTCCTTAATACTAAGCAGATGATGCCACATACTCGCCTGTGAAAGAACGCCTAATGGCTGTGCCTCACCTTGTATCCTTCTTTGCTATCAGTAAAACATATTTCAAACCTTTGGGGGATGAGATGTACAAATATACCTAACATCTTGATGCAGACACATTTTTAAAAGATCACTCCCAATAACACTCCACAATAATGAAAGCCCAAGTACAAGGTCACACATGTCCCCGAACAGCTTTCCTGAAGGATGAATCCCAGCCTCTCTGTGCAGCAACAGACAAATGGTTGCTGGGAATTTTTTTTTTTTTTTTTAAGGATAAGAGAATATTTATTCTAGAGTCAAACGTGAGTAGCCATGGCCTGGAAAGGCAGATTTAAGCTACATGCAAATTCCATGTTTCAGTGTGGCAGCAGTTTCGTGAAGGTTTTATAGTTACAGGACAAAGTCATGAGTAAGAATGTTTAAAATACATGGGTGGAAACATGGAGGGAACATTCTTAATAGAAAATGCTGTGTGTGTATGCATGCACATGTATGTGACTGTATGGGCACATGGTGCATTATAGTAGGACATGGAATCCTCAGCTGGTTTATTTGTTTTATGACTGTGGCCCTTTCTATTTTATCTTCTTGCTGTCAGTTGCCATCCACAGTTGAGTCATTTCTTCACTTCCTATCTAAATGTCAGTTTGTCTCCACTGTCCTGCCCAGTCCTCCCCACAGGACCAGTGTGCATATCTCCCGCCTGTTTCATATGGTAGCGGCTGCTGACATTACCTTCTGATTCTCTTTGTAGGAAACTGTCATCAGAGGGAGGGAGATATTTCATTTCAGAAGTCATGACTTTAACCAGTATCTGACATGATGTGCACCCACTATTCCAGACCCTGGCTGCTTGTGTCTCAATATAAAGAAAACCTTGTTATGACTCTATGCTCCAGACTCCTTCCTAGCTGAAGCCAAGGCTGCCATTCATCTGAGATACTTTGATGGGTTTTTCAGTATTCTTACTCTTGAAAGAAACAGCCGCTCAACAACATCCTGTGGCAACTAAACTACAACCTCAGTGTCTCTGTGAAAACTGACCTTCATTGTAATCCTTTTATACAGTTCTACCTGTGGTTTCTTCTCACTCAGAGATGGTGTTCTGAGGCCTTCAAGGCTTCATTGCACCAAGAAATAGTCCTCACAATAATCCCAAGTCACTGGTTGCTTAACTATTATGCACCTGTCTATTCTTGAATCCCTTGAAGCAGAGACAGAGGCCTCCTAACTGATGTAACCACATACTTACTCCACAAGAGCTTATGCAGCCATTCTCTCAGCAAATATTTATTGCATAAATAAACACCACTTACATAAACTAACACATGGCGTGAAATTATTTGAAAAGAATGCAACTTAGCGCCCTCCCATAGTTAGTGGTAAGGCATGGGAAGAAGAATACTGGTACCAGGTCAGGGGCGCAGAACAGACTCATATGTAAAAACAAGCATACAGAGGAATTAATTCCAGAATCTGGTTGGGTTGCTTCTCCTGCAGTACATGTTCAGGATGTTGTACAGAGTGCTACCTCAGCCAGCAAGCTCAGAGCCATGGTCCTGAGTACAGCTGCTTTATAAATAAGACAATGATTGGAGGAGAGGAACAAAAGCATTCTGGGAACAGAGATGACTCCGTTCCAAATCCCTCAGAGGAAGGGCATGTTTGAAGGCAATAAATATAAACAAGAAGAAGTTGTATGTGCCAACATGAAGAAGTCAGCCTTGGTCATGCAGTGTGTATCCAAGTTGGTAGAGCATTTTAAGAAGTGGGGATATTATCAAATATTTGAAAATATCAGTGTGTCATTTATAAACTGTAGAATGATAAACTTAATGAACTGCAGCAACTTTAAAAGTAATTGTTGAGGGTGGCAGTAAGATGGCTCAGTGGGTAAATGTGCAGGCCACGGAGCCTGGCAGCCCGAGTCAGATACTGGGACCTATACGAAAGTTTTGCTCTGACTTCCACATACATGTGCGGCAGCATGCATCCTCCAACTCCTTCACAAACACGAACCAAATAAATGAAAGTTCTGAAAATAAATAAAACAGTATATTTGTCACCACTATGTGGGAGATGAAAACATTGGTCTTCTGGGGTCCTTTGTATGGCTCTATTCGAGTTTCTCGGAGCCTGTCCTGTATGTGGTCCTGATGTTGTTTGTTGAACATGGGGCTTTGATTACATTCTGTGCCATCACTTTCTGCCTAACTTGAGAGGTGACATTCTAGAACACTGGTCTTTGTAGTTTCTCTTGGAAAAGGGTATTTGAAAGTCTTCCTCTGGTGGCTGCCATGTTCGGAAAGAGTCTAAACAGACAGAAGAGGCAACATGAAAGGTACATCAGACTTCCATGATGCATTTTTTTGAAAAGGCCAGTCATAGTTTAAAGAACACATTAACTAAAGATTACACATTATCTCTGTTGTTGGTGGCTTCTAATAAAGTAAGTGAAGTTTTGAATCACTGCATTCTTAGAAGCACCTTCTGGGCCCAAGAGGAAAATTTCTAGACGTTTTTAGTTATATAGTCATTTGTCTCAAAGTAATGCCTCAGCCCCCCATATTTACCAATGTAAATAAAACCCATAAGCAGTCTTATTATTATGAGAAACATATTTCTATGATGCCATGTTTAATTACAAAAGTTGGAAGGCCCACATAGATTCCCCTATAAAGTACCAGAAAAACACAATATAACATAGTTATATTATATAAAAGGTTCTTTAAGTTTTCAAAGAGAGATCAGTGTGAACCATTTTGAAAAGGGACTTCAGACATGTTTTAGGTTTTAAAAAAAAGCTTATATAATGAGAGAACTATGCATTCATCTTTGTGGTAAATATTGTTTACACACTCTGCAGATGCTACATTATGAGCATAGCTTATAAGTTGTATGCAAAGATGGAGTAAGGGAAGGCTTCTGTTTTATTGATTCATACATGCTAGATTGAACTTTGGGCAATTTTGAATGTATACTGCTTAACAAGCTTCTGAAGACAGATAATTTGTGCGGGGCCATTTTAGTTTGAAGTGGAAGCCTTGGGGGACCGTCATGCAAATCCTACGACACATTTTCGCCCTTGACCCCAAATTCACTTTATGTGTAGCCTTTTCACAATGTTGCCTAAACCTTAATTCAACCTTAAATTAGTCACTGGTGAGTTGTTTCCTGGGTGTATATAGTTGGTGACAGAGTGAAGAATGTCAGATGATACATGTGACTTCATGAGCACATTTGAGACACTAATGCCTGGAGTCCTCAGTACTGCTTCACGTTAATGAGATCGCACAGCTGATAATTACTTCCATTCAGGCATCTCCTTACTAGGACTCCAAGCTAATTTAAAGGCATTAATTACTTTTTTCTTTCTATTCTGAAGTTGGAAACAAAAAGGTGTACTATATGCTTTACAAATCACCTCAAGATTTCCTAAATGCACTTCAAGTTATGGAGATATGTGGAATTTTTTTTGTTCCTGCTTGCTTGGCCAGAGCACTGAGGTCACCTGTTTGCAGAATGTTTCTGTTAAGTGCTATTATACCTATTGCATTTGGCTGAGCTCTCAGCGGTAGGGGCTGCTGGGCTGATCGCTCACCAAAGTTTTGTATGTATGCAACTCTAATAGGGAGACAGTCACTAACAACAATAACAAAACATGGTTGCCAAGAAGACCACACTGTAATTTTGTAATTGGCTGCATTAAATAACCAGTAATGTGTCACAGATGGATATGTTTGCCTGTATAATGAAATTTTGTGGGCTAGGCTGCATCTAGTCATCACTCAAAGTTCTAAAAGTTTAATCCTTCCAACTCCTATTTCCACGTCAACAGAGGCTTCACTACTTTGACAAGAGTCTTCCCTACGTTTGAAGAATAAATAACAGAACCATTACACAGCAGACTAATTACCTATTAATGTCTTTGTTTATTTCAGGACTCAGTATATTTCTAATATTAATTTGTCCTGTGTTGTGACACGGGAGTGATGAATGCCTTTTGGAGTGATATTCCCTCAGGGCACAGGCAAAATTAGTAAACATCCAGAGCTGGAGAGGGGGGCTCAGTAAAGTGCTTGGGAGCAAACACAGGGGTCTGAGTTAGTACCCCCAAAGGCAGCTTAAAATTCTCAGTGTTGCAGATCCTACCTATAACCTTAACCTTGGGGGAAAGAGAGCAGGAAGTAGTTGGGTCTCCAAAGCTCACTGACTATTTAGCACAAAAAAATGAATGAGTCTCACTGTTAGTGAGAGATCCTCTTTCAAAAACTCGAGATGAACTGATAAGGGGAAAAGATGCCTGTCATTGACTTCTGGCCACTACATACTCACACATACAGGTACACTCAGCACACATACAACATTGCACTCACACGCACATGCACATGCACACACACAGGCACGGGGTTATTAATTAAAATTCAAACCATGATTTGAGTGATTATGACTACTTAAGTATTCTGCAAAAGATTACATCTTGTCCAAAGTACATGTGAAATACAGCTCCACACATCAGAATTTTATAACAATTGGGTTACTAAACAAACAAGCAAACACACAAACTAAACAAAACACTATATACTTAGAATGAATAAAAAGCTATACACAACTTTCTAAGCTTTGTAAATTCAAAAGTGTCTTCCTGTGGAGCACTGCTTAGAAATGGAACTTGAGTACCATAAGAAAATTTGTAAGCATATAAATAAGAAATAAATAGAAATACTTAATAAGTTTAAATGATACCACCTAATATAATGCCTTTTAAGATACTAGTTTAGAATAAATACAGAAAGATCAATATGGAAACAGCTGTATGAAAATTCCAGGAAGCTGGATTTGCCGTCCACTAAATATTTCCTACATAGTGTTCACTTATAACCTTGTCACTAACTTGGTTTAAAATTGGTGTCAAGAGATGTCTCCTTGATTGGTTGCTTCGTGATTCTTTTCAAATTAAAAGTGAATTCTCCATTTTTACCCTATTTATTTTCAGGACACTTAGAACTAGATACAATATTTAATCACATTAGCTATCCTATTACCCAGGTTTGCCTAGGTCGGTCCCCACTTGCTATATTCTTATTACAGATGAGACGTTTTTGTGTGTCTGTGTCTGGCATACCTGTGATATGCATTTATATTCCCAGATACCACAAATCTTTTTTTTTCTGTGAAAATTAAAATATTTAATTATTTCAAAAGCAGAACATCTGATATCCTTCTTGCATACACATCACAGAGTTCTTTTGTAATTTGATGTTATTTAGAGTTAGGTGTACATATGAATCAGAGTTTCTTCATAGGACATCATGGAGGATACACATTGAGGGAACCAGCTTGAAGGAACTTAGGTCTACAGAAAACAACATATCCTTTATGCTAAGCAGATGAAAGGAGTGAGGTGGCCTGTTACTTTGGGAACTAAGCATACAGGAGTCCAGTGATGCATTTAGACAACACCGAGATGAAGCTGAGGTTAGAAGCAAACGTTCTGATGTGTGATGAGAGGGACAACAGCTGAATGTTTCTTGATCGCCTTCTCTGTCGTTGATTTGGAACTGGTGTTACACAGGTTGAACACAGAACTTCCACAAAACCAAGATGGCAGACTGTAGTCATACACAGCAGCCACCATGCTTACTTGCTCTGCTGGTACTATCCCCACTGGTCTTGTCCCTCCTTCCCACAGAAAAATTCCTTAAAACCTAAAGATTGTTTCCATAGGCAGAATCCTCTTTAAATCTGGATTGTACCTGTGAAAAACATGCAACATCTTTTTCTTACTTAGCTTGCTTGACATGATGATCCGTAGTCATATTTAAATTTCTATAAATGACAGAATTCCCTTGTTCTTTATCATGAAGGGTTTTATTGGATTCATATACCAAATTTCATAGCTATTCATCTGTTGGTGGGAAATCAGGTAGATCCTTTTACTTTGGCTATTGAGAATAACAAACCGAGAAGCATCAAGGTGCAGATCCCTCTGTTTCATGCTTCCATAAAATCTTTTGAGTATTCCCAAGAGAGATTTAACTGAATCAGATGGTATCTGGTATTGGTTTTCAGGTGGTCCTTTATACTGATCTTCAACCAGTGTCTGCAGAAGCTCAGACCCCAACCAGTAGTTCACAAGGACTCATGTATCTCCACCTTCTCTCAACATTTATCATTTGCTTTCTGGGTCCCAGCCACCCTAATTCAGGCGACATGGACTCTGAACACAGTTTTGATTTGAATTTCTTTGGTAATTAAGAGTGCTGATTTTTTTTACATGTACTTTATTCTTTTGTCTTCAAAATATTGATTCATAATCACAAGTTTTTTGTTGGTTTCATATAGACTATTTCTTTTTTAAATATCATCAAAGTAGGTGCTCTCCTCCCTCTGCCCAGGTCTGTCTTTTCTTCTTCCTCTCTTCCTTAGTTTATCAAAGAGCTCCTTAACTTTGTATTTGAATTTGGTAACTGAGAAGTTAATATATTTTTAGTGGCATCATACCTTGCTTTTTCATGATTTTTTATTTGTTACTATATTGTGGCTTCTATTGAATAAATATCTTTTACAATTTTATTTGTGTAACTTAGTAAAACAGTTTTCACAGTGGTTCTGCAAGCAAAGATGCTTTCTGTCATTCTGATTAGTTGAGTTTGATTGCTTAGATCCAGATCCAAATAGTAAAACCAAATTCAAAAAGTTGTCTTCTAACATTATACATGTACGGTTGACATGCATGGGAGTAGGCACACATATGCATATACATGTATGCATACACACACATACTTGAAATACATTTTTTGAATTGCCATTTCATATTAATCAATCAAATTTCTGACCACATTAAGAAAATAAAAGCTCAGCTTATCTAAGTGCTATGTATATGAGTTTAGGGCTAATCATTGGCATTGGCTACACAATTAGGTGTATCATCCCTAGGGAAGTCTGCATGTAACAATAGTAACAAAGAAAGAAGCCCAGGACTTCAGAAGGGAACAGATAATGAAATGGGAGAGGTTTGAAGAAGGAAATCCAATGATAAAATGACATAATTTGCATTTTAGTTAGAAAAATAAAAGAAAATGAAAGGAGAAAATAGATGATTATGTAGGTAGAAACATGTCCTGCTTTCACAGAGGACCAGGTTCAGTTTCCAGACCTATGTCAAGGACCTCACAATCTCCTGTAACTCTAAATTCACAGTATCAAATGCCATGTTCTGGCCTTTGACAGTACCTGTACTTACACATGTGTTTACACATTATGTTCATTTCCATGAATGTAGAAAGACAATTGTCAAAACTTATATACTTTGATAAAAAAATACCTCAGGTGGCTGAGCTAGGAAGAGATGAACTTGAAGACAACAAAGGTCATGCCTGGCAGCCTGAACTCTAATGTTCAAACTCAACTGAGAAGACATTCCTTTATAATCAGGGACTACTGGAAGTCCCAGCCATAAAATTAGGTAAGAGAAATAAATAAAGGTCTCTGTATTGGGAAATAAAGTGAAAACATGAGATTGTATAAAACATCAATGCTTTTGTACAGCAAAAAAACAATTAAGTAGATGCAAGAACAATACCCAGAAAATGAGAAAATTATATTTATAAACCATACTTTTGATGAAAGTTTAATATCTAAAGTATGTAAGAATGCAAACCTAAATATGATTCATAAAACCCTGTAGTTTGCAGTGGACAAAGAACCCTGACACATTTTCAAAGGAAGGTGTGCAAATGTTAAAGGTTAATATACATATATGTTTTGCAGTACCTAATTAGGAAAATGTAAATATAAAACATACTAAGATTTTATTTCTACCTGTTAGAATGGCTAACATTCTCATCATCAAAAAGATGAGAGATAAGTCTGGGTAAACACACGGGGGATAGATAAATCTTGTAGACTCCTAGTAGGAATAAAAGGTTGCACAATCATTTTGGAAAACAGTCTAGAGATTTTTTTTTTCAAAAACTTAAACATCGAGCTACATATGGCCATGTTAATCTCAGTTATTAGAATATATTCCAAGGAACCAAAAACATGTTGATGTTTACCGTCCTATATTCCCTTTAAAGTTTTATACAAGACCTAAGTACTCAGCAGCACATGAGTGACTAAAGGCAGAAGCAAGAGAACAGTAGTTTACAAGGAACAGACTCCCGTCAATTACAGCAGTGTAACCCATGCAGAGGATGCTGTCCTAAGTGAAATAAGCAGATGTGGCAGGGTACTACATGTTGCTTAATCCAAACATTTGAATTTACAGTAGCAAAGAGAATATTTATTACCAAAGACTTTAGAAGGCAAAGAATGTTTGCCAAAGAATCTGAAGTTGCAGTCAGTAAAGGTAAATCTAAACTCTTCTTGAACAAAGTGACTGTAGCTAAATGCAGCAAAAAACAAGGCCTACCTAAACAAGGTAAAAAAAAAAAAAAATAGAACACACACACACACACACACACACACACACACACACACACACACACACAGTACTGAAATGGAAGTTTCTGTTTGTGTCATGAGATTCAGACTTATGTGGTGTTCTGCTGAGGCAAACACCTGTAGAAGGACATGTGGTATTTGCAGAGAGAATAAATAGGACTAAAGGGACAGTGACAATGAACTTGTATAGCTAGTCTTGCAGTGCTTAGTTGGTCTAGATCTTCACTAATCTTCACTCTGTTGAAAGTGTGCCACCTGGTGCTGGTTGCTTCTGATCATTCCTGCAGATTCGCTGGAGGCCTGGGTGTTTCTGCTGGATCATGCCACCTATGCTGATTCATGTTTGGTATCCCAACACTACTGAACTGAACTGCTGGTTTCCTGACAAATGGAGATTGAAAACACCCCAGAACACTACCTTTATACAGGTCTATAACCCCTTGTCCTACTTACCATCTTTTTTCTCTTTCTTTGGATTAGAAGGGGGAAGGGTTTGAAGCATTTGAGAACCCATATCAAAAGTAAGGTTTTTAAAATATTTAAGCCTACAGGGTGCAAAAACTTGATATATTTTTTTAAAAATAGAACTACCAATAAGACCAAAAGGAAGGTGCCAATCATATCATTTGGATGGCAATATTTGTTCTCTTTTCAACTGAGTTATAAATAAACAATAAGAAAAATTCCACCCGTTCTTTCTTTACTTCTCTCTCTGCATTTAGGAACCCAAAACACTTACTGAGATAACAATGTATTATGGTGAAAAATAAAATGAAATTGATAAAATATTTAACTATACATGCTGACAAATAGTCTTCATTTCAGAATTGGTAGTTTGACATGAAAGCATTAATTAAAGGAATTTCTTACTTGAATTTCAAAGCGAAACTGACAGGCCAGTACCTCTAAAATGACAGAATAATGGGCTTAGTTAACCATCTCCACAGCAAAGTGGTAACATAACTGGGGGAAATTATAAAAATAACCAGTAATTTAGTCTACTGAAATTGTCCCCAGGACATACAGTAGCAAATGCTCATTGAAGAAATTCTTCGATATTCTGTAAGAATAGCAAAAGGAGGGGACTGGGGAGCTGGTTCATGGTTAATATCACTGGCTGATTTTTTTAAGTTTGGTTTCCAGCACCACTGTCCTGGCAGCTCACAGCCATCTATACCTACTGTTCCAGGGGATCCAGTGTTCCCATTTGACCTATGTGGGTACAGCACAAAAATGGCAATCAGATGTACAGACAAAGTACTATACATAGAAAGGGTGAGGTACCTAGATATATAGGTATATAGTAGGTATATGTATAATAGGGATATGTATATATATTATTTTATATATCATACTTATTATATATACATATAATATTCATCATAGATTGCATACATATTTTATATATATTTATCATACATTTCACACATATGTTACACACATATATACATACACGCACACACAATATATGGATATGTTTATATAAAACAGAAATTGATGTGAAAGAGCAAAATGCCATTAATTTGAAAGAGCAAGGAGGGGTATATGATATATGGTAGAATTTGGAGGAACAAAGGAAAGGTGAAACTTATGTAATTATAATCTCAAAATCTCAAAAATAAATGAAAAATTATTGCTTTACCAGATAAGATATTGGTGGTATATTTACTTGGCCTTTCATTGGTTCCCTCTGTGGTGTATGGGGTAAGTCTCCCCAGGTATAGGGTCACATAACAGACACTTAGTGATTTTTAACTCTGACTAGAAGTTCTATGTGATATTTTGCATTTGAAGTTTGCAATTTCATCATTGAGACTTCTTGGCCTGACTTTTCAGTATACTCTGAAGAGAAAATATTGGATCCAGAAAAAAAAAGTAGTTTCTTCATAATGGAAAAATAGCATGTTGTTACTTCCTTACTTACAAAAGCAATGACTTTGTCTTAATGAGTTAAATTGGCACATCATTACATAATACTGTAAGTCTAGAGACAGTGACTCAGAGTCACAACTATTTCACCCATAGTAGAGTTTCTTGTGTCTCCTTGTCTTGGCACAGATTCTGGGTTTGAAGTCTAAAGACGAAGAAGAGATATCCTGATCCCTGAGCTCTCACAAAACAGTGAGGATACACTTCCCAGAACCTCAGAATTCTTCCTAGTTATCAGCACCCTGAACTGATACCTGTTCGGAATTGGCATGCAAGAGAAGGGCAATTCTGTGTGTTGATTTTAGAGTAGTTCGGGAGCAAACTGGACATTCCTTAGGCCATATCAAAAGGACTCAAGAACAGAATAGATTTGTTAATAAGCAAAGATGACCTAATTTCAGCACAAACTGAACACTGGGGATTTCCTGTTCTGACAGCACCAATTTAATTTACAATCACCCGTTCTACATGCCATTGAATACCCTAGATGTAATCAATACGTTGTCATGGAAAAATGAGGAGGATTGAAGCAGGATTTAAATAGTCACAAAGTGAGCCTTCTTGGCCCTCTAGTGTGTTCAATATGCAAATGGCTCACAGGGAGACCTAATCTTGTCACTCATCCATGTCATAGAGCTGCCATGAGTCTGCGCTGTCACTCATGCTGAGAGGAACATAAAGCTTTCTACCATGCCAGCCAGTGGATAGAATCCTATTTCATAATCATTCAAGTTTTCCCTGTCATCAATCATTCTGTATGGTGTATGTGTGTGTGTGTGTGTGTGTGTGTGTGTGTGTGTGTGTGTGCATGTGTGTGTGTGCTGTACCCATGCACGTGCATGCATGCTCACAGGTGCATGTGGAGGAAAAAGTTGAAATAAGGTGTATTCATGTATTTCTCTTTACCTTATTTTTTGAGATATGATCTCTCACTGGCTACTCTATATTGGCTTGATATTCAGCCCCAGGTATTTTTATGTCTTCTATTGGGATTAGGGGCACATAGCTAACACTCTACTCTTTATGTGGATTCTGGGCAATGACCTCAGGTACTCAGGCTTGATTGCTAAGCAATTTCTGCCTGACCATTGCTGTAAACCATATGTTAGCACTTTCTGATGAAAAAAAAATTTCATCTTTTAAAAACGTTCCTCTTTACTTCCAATGATATTTCCATATAAGTTTACCTTATCTGATATTAAAATATCCTATTCAATATTTATACAAATTTTTTATTATTTAATTTTATGCGTGTTTTTCTCCTACACATGCTTCTGTGAACCATGTGTATGCATGGTGCCCATGAAAGCCAGAAGAGGGTGTCAGATCCTCTGTGACTGGAGTTTCCATTTGGTTGTAAGCTGTTGTACTGGTTAGTTTTATGTCAACTTGAAACAAGCTAGAGTTATCACAGAGAAAGGAGCCTCAGTTGAGGAAATGCCTTCATGAGACCCAGCTGTAAGGTATTTTTTCAACTAGTGATCAAGAAGGAAGAGCCCAGCCCATTGTTGGTGGTGCTATCCCTGGGCTGGTAGACCTGGGTTCTATAAGAAAGCAAGCTGAGAAAACCAGGGGAAGCAAGCCAGTAAGTAACATCCCTCCATGGCCTCTGCATCAGCTCCTGCTTCCTGACCTGCTTGGGTTCCAGTCCTGACTTCCTCTGGTGATGAACAGCAGTGTGGAAGTGTCAGCTGAATAAACCCTTTCCTCCCCAGCTTGCTTCTTGGTCATGATCTTTTGTGCAGGAATAGAAACCCTGACTAGGGAAAATTGGTGCCACCATAGTGGAGTATTTCTGTGAAAACCTGACCATGTTTTGGGGAGGAATATGGAAGGACATTGGAACCTTAAGCTAGAAGAGCCATTGGCATATTAAGAGCTCTGTGGGACAGTCTGTAGGGCTTTGGAAGATAATGTTGAGAACAGTGCAGAAGATGGAGGCCTGGCTTGTGAAATTTCAGAGGGAAGATTAGAGTCTTCTCAGGGATGTTGCTGTTTTGAGTTTGAAGATTCTGTGGTTTTGGTTAGCTGGGGCTGAAGAATCAGAGTGATTAACAAGATACCAGAACTACAAAAGCAAAAAAAAAAAAAAAAAAAAAAAAAAAAAAAAAAAAAAAACCTGCATTACTAGGACTATTGATGCTGGTCAGCTGGAGCTAAGAAATTAGTGGTGAGTAAGAAGAGACCAGCATCATTGAGGAGAAATCTTCTGGGAAGTGTTTTCTGAGAGCACAAAGAGGCTGTGTTCCAGAGATAGCCAAGGTTGTACCTCGTGTTATGGCTGAACTCGGTAATGTGTAAGAGTCACCCAGGTGGTACTGGTTTTGAAGGAATGAAGGGATCATGAAGAGCAGCTGAGGCTCAGCACTGTGAGAGGCCATGGAAGGCCATTGGTGAAGGTGCAGCCTCAGTTGCAATTAGTGCTCTAGGACTGACAGTCATGTTTTGGAGATGCCAGTACCATGAGATGACCACCAAGAACAGTAGCAGCAGTGGAGAACAGGCAGCTGGAGCCTAGAAGACAAAGTGTGTGCTACAAAGGGCAGAGCTGGAGAAGTGACCCAAGTCCTTGGAGGAACCCAAACATTTTTAAGTGGATTCCCAGACACTGTATGGTTTAGAGATTGATTTTGCTTTGATTGTGACTATGCCCTGATATTTTTCCCCTTTGAAAGAAGAAGTGGAGTCCACAGTTAAGAGACTTTGAATTGTAAAAAGACTTTGATTTTTAAAAAAAGACTGGATATTTTAAAGGTATTGCAATTTTAATATGTAAAAATTGACAAGGGGTCAATTGTAGTGGCTGTTTTTTTTTTTTTGTTTTTTTTTTTTTTTGTTTTTTTTTTTGTCAAGTTGACACAAGCTGGAGTTATCAATGAGAAAGAAGCCCCAGTTGAGAAAATGCCTTCATGAGATCCAGCTGTAAGGCATTTTCTCAACTAGTGATCAAGGAGGGAGGGCCCAGCCCATTGTGGGTGGTGCCATCCCTGGGCTGGTATACCTGGATTCTATAAGAAAGCAAGCTGTGCACGCCAGGGAAGCAAGTCAGTAAGCAATATCTTCCCATGGCCTCTGCATCAGCTCCTGCTTCCTGACCTACTTGGGTTCCAGTCCTGACTTCCTTTGGTGATGAACAACAATGTGAAAGTGTAAGCTGAATAAACCCTTTCCTCCCCAACTTGCATCTTGGTCATGATGTTATGTGCAGGAATAGAAAGCCTGACTAGGAAAGCTGGCATATGGATGTCAGGAACTGAGTGTGTCATCTGTGGGAGAGCAGTAAGTTTTCTTTACCTGAGTCATCTCTCCAGAGGTAATTGACCTGCATTCCTTGAAATCCCATGTTCATTCCGTAGAATAATATTGCCCATCTGAAATGCCAATTTGTCTTCTGGAGTTTCATTTGCTTATTTTCAATACCTTCTTTCTGTTATGTTCTTCAAAGTCAATACTTTGTATTGATTACCTTTCTGTCTTGCATTCTGTTAACAAGCTAAGTATACTATGAGATATACTAATATTCTTCAAGTCAAAAGTTATTATTTTATGTACTTTTAATATCTTCAATCTCTTTGCTGAGTTTTCTGTTCTTTATTAATATAGAGTGCATATACTTTTATTCAGCATTCATCATAGATATTCCTAAAGCCTGCTTACCAAGTGTCACATCAAAGTATTACCAATTGACTTCTCTGTCACCTTCCCCACTTAGACTCAGTCATGTGCATTTTTCTTGTTATTTGCATGTAGAAAAATAGTCTCATGTGAGGATATTTTGAATGCTCTGCTATGAAGACATGGAGATTTCAAATTCTGCTATATTTTATTGAACAGAGTTATTTCCCTTTGATTGACAATTCAGTGGGCAAGTGATTTGTTTTCATCCAAGCTACAACCTCTGTCAATGGAGTCACAGTTAAATCTTCTGCACTGGTCACTTATTTCTTAGACAGTACTTGACTGCTCCTTACGCCTACATCACTCTGTGGATGCCTGGTCATGCACACGGCATTTGTGAATAGATTTTAGAGATCCCTCTAGGTCTGCCTTCTGAAGTAACAAATCACTTTTCAATATTTGTGCCCATCAGCTGTTATTGCTTCTGGTCTTTCAGGTCAGAGACATAGAATCTTTTCCATTGAAGTTCTAGATAGTACTTTTTCCTCTGCTAAAGCTATCTTAAAAATAAAGCCTGTAGAAACTAAGAAATAATATTATGATACTTTTTACCCCACTATTTTTGCAACCTATAGATTTTTTTTAGCTTCAAAGAACTTTCTGATATTTACTTTTTTCAAAAAAAATTTTTAGAGCACTTAAGCCTCTAAGTTCAGCTCTGAAACATAAATGGCTTGGAAGTTATTAATTCCATTCATAAAAAGAGCACTAAAATAGCTAAATAAAATTAAAAAATGCATGTTATTGGAATTAGCAGATGATTAAGGATGTTAGATGAATTACAGCCAAGAAGCCTAGAGAAATGGGTATCATTCTAAAAGGTCTATTTATTTTTGTTTCATGTATATTAGTGTTTTGCTTGTAAGTATTTCTGTGTTCTGTGTGAATGCCCAGTGCATGTAAAAACCAGAAGAGGGTCAGATTCCCTGGAATTGGGATTATAGATAGTTAGGAACTGCGGTGTGGGTACCATGAATTCAGGTCCTTTGGAAGAACAAGTACTTACCCCCTGAGCCATCTCTCCAGCCCTGAAACAAGTATCTTCAATGAGACAAAGAACCAATACACTGTACTGTGTTGAGAAACCCAGACTTAATCCTTTCAGAGGACACAGACATGGGGAATGATTTAAATGGGTTTGGAAGACTACATGGCCATCAGCTTGGGACAGGCACTTGGGGGGGGGGGCATCAGGTTGGGAGGAAAGCTTCACATTGTTATTGGCTTTTGGTCAAAGATTTGATTTGACTGAGTCCTTATAAAAGGAGAACCCAAGAAACACTGACTCAGGGGCAAAAGTCTTCTAAAGGTCTTCTTATTACAGTCCCTCCTAATGTCCTATTCTCAGCCTCACATTTAACATCAGCTGATGAAGCTTTAAGGAAATAGCCGGGAAACATTGTCCAGAGGAAAAGGAGACACGGCCATGCCACTGGGGGACGAAAGATGACACACAGAGGATATAGTCCCGAAACACATCAGAAGACAAACTGGGAACACGCTTCTTCTCAGTCATCTGCTATCACCACAGTCCTAAGAAAAGATACTGCTACAGCTGAAAGAACCTCAAAACGCTTCTGTGCAAGCAATTACTAAAGAATAATTCTGACAGTATACATGCACTGTAATCCATGGAGTATTGGAACCCAAGGGAAAGTAGAATGGGTAACGACAGACGTTTGCTATTGGAAAGATGTGAACTCTGGATCCTCATGGGAAACACATAGAAAATAAATACATTAACAGGAATGATTCCCATGTGCATGTCTAAAGATTTAGAAAGAATCAGTCAAACTGGAGATAGGCAGGAGCAATTTCTCACATTGAAACAGAAATTAAAAAAAAAAAAAACTTGAAGAAAAAAAATCACAAAAGAACATATCTAAGAGAGAATGTTAAAATGTAGGAGTAAAATTTAAATACAAAATACAAGAAGTAATCATAAACCCCCTTGAATAACTAGTTTCTAGAAGTTTCCAACATTAAGTTCAAAAAGCAGAACTTAGAAGAGGAGAGAACACCAAGCCAGATTTATGCCATATTTAATCTATGGGAACTAGAAAAAGAAAATATTTAAGAAATCTGAAGAAAATGCTCTTATTACTTTAATAAATAATACTAAGGATATAAATCACAGACTTCTTAGTAGACACCATTGCAAGCAAATGTAAAATGGGAGATTTTTAAATATTTGAAAAAAAAAACCATTAACCATTCTTCTGTTCTAATTAAAGTTGTTCTTCAAAAGCCAAGGTCAAAATCTAAATACACCTGTGCTCCCAGAACTTTGGGAGGGAGCTGAAGGCAGTGGGATCATGAGTTAATGGTCATCCTCAGCTAAGAAGTTAATTTGAGGGTTGCCTGGACTATGTGAGACCTCTCAAACAGATAAAACAAAAAGCCAAATCCTGGTAAAAGTCCTCTTCAGGAAACCTACCTCAGGAGAAGTGTCAGAAGAATCATTTGAGGCAGAGATAAGTGATGGAGAAGAGAACCCGGCTTTTAGATGTCAAAGAATGTGGACCAGAATGTGTAATAAGAGCTCCAGTTCCCAATTTCAATTCACAGGGAAGTTAAGCGTGTGGTTAGGCAGTGAGAACAAGTATGCATCAAGTGGTTATGGTTGATATGTGGAATAATAGCCACTGTAAGTGGCAGGAGGAGGAAGTCACAGATGATGACTTTCCCAAGGGATCTCCAGAACAGAAGAGTGGCACTGGGTTGTTTGAATTGAGCTTATGTTATTTTTTATGGTTATACACAGAGAGATGATTTTCAAAAGTATTATGATAGAAAGTTCTGTAAGATGACATATGAACATCAATGTGCACAAATATAATCACAAAATGTGAAGCCCCAGAAAACTGAAGGAAAGAGATAAACCCACTGCCAGTGTGCAGATTTAGTACTCCCTCTTCAGTTATCCACTGACAGACCACGAGGCCTGAAAGCTGGTGAGAGGATAGATGGTCTTCAATTTCACCACCAGATACCTTCAAGTGAGTGATGTGTGGAGTGGCCTCCACCCAAGACCAGCAGAACAAACATTTTTATCTCCCAAAGAGTGCTCACCAAAGTATGCTAATCCTGGACCATAAAGCATATGTTTTCTTGGTCTTCTGCTTTGTTATTACTAATTATTTCATAATTTCATATGATGTTCTGATCATATCAACTCTCCATTCTTTCCCCTGACCATTACAAGATACACGGCTATCTTCCTGTTCCCCAATTTCACAGCCCCTTCTTGTCTTTTATAACTCATCCAGTCCAATTAATTATGGTCACATACTTGTGGGGTATGAAGCCACCCACAGAAGCACAGTTGATCAACCAAAAGCCACACCCTTAAGCACAACAATTCTATCCCCCACCCCATAGTTATCACTTGATAATAGTGCCTAGACTAGGGATAGGGCCATAAAACACACTTTAATTGCCACCTCAGTGGAGGAAGTTCAGTGCACACAAACCCTCTCTACCCAGCTTGGCAACTGAGTTTGATGAACAGCAACTCTGGTAAAAAGAGACAACCGACTTCTCCAGGTTGTCCTCTAAGTACTTCCTATGCTGCCCTGTAGCATACAGTGTGCATCACCCATTAAATAATGAATACAACTTAAATATATAAATCAATAAGAATAGTGAAGATTATTCAAAACATTCTCTTTAACCGCCATAGTACTAAAATAGAAGTCAGTAACAACAGAAATTCTCAAACACTTGAAGGTCATTTAACACACTTGTGATGCAATCATGAGTGAAAGAAGACTTCCAGAGAGAAATATTAAAATATTTTGTGACAAGTGTAAATAAAAACACTCCTCAGACTTGGAGCATCTGATATTAGCAGGGGGGGCATGTTAAAGGAGAGTGGAGTTGTTACATTTTTTACAATTTACAATGCCTTACTGGGAATCTGAGATGGATGGTTTCTTTGTGACGCCATTTTGTTTTCTACAGGGGATCAGATATTCTTCACATGTTCTTTTTCTGTTTTCTGTCATCTATTTTGTCTCTGTTTCTTTCATTGACAAGTTCTGGCCATTCTGAATTCTTCATGTTGATTGTTTTGTTCCATTTCCAGTTGTGGTAAAACATAACATAATTGTATGTACAACGTGGAGTGTAATATGATTCTTAAAATGAAATTAACACCAAAGATTCATGATAACTATACAAGCACTTGGACATTGGGTGTTTCTCTGAGTCAGCATCTCTCAAGTATGTAAGTCCAATTGTCATGTTTATGGGTATACTGCCTGCCTGCACGTCCATACACCACAGGTATGTAATGTCCACAGGAGCCAGAAGAGGGTGTTGGATCATCTGGAACTGGAGTTACAGACAGTTGTAAGCAGCCTTGTGGGTTCTGGGAATAAAACCAGGGTCCTCTGGAAGGACAGCCAGTGTGCTCTTAACAAGAGAGCTATCCTCCTGGCTCCATTTCTTGAATTTTTAAAACACTAATGCAGCACCTACAAGGACCAAGGTCTACAGCTCAGGGAGGATATTAAATTACTGACTGTAAACATGACTCTTCATTCTTCTCATTAGTAAGTATGGAAAATCTATATATCATATGTAAATTAAATATGGTTGTGGTATCTACATCTACCTCATATTTACTCTTTACAAAACTTTTGTGTACTTTAAATTTAACTCCTCAGATATACTGATCACTGTTTCTGCAGGAACTGTGAATTTGTCCTCATCAATATATAGTTCACTGTTTTTCTTATTTCCCTTTTTTGAATCTCACTCCCTTCTTGTGGGATCTCCCTTTGTAGTGGAGGGAGTGTTTTTAATATTTTACTTGAACATACAATTGTTAACTTTGCACAGCCTTTGAGAATATGATGTTTCTTTTAAACTTCATCCTTGAGTGATTGTGCACAGGTTTCTGAATCTATATTTGCTTTCCCTGAATTCTTAGTCATTGTCATATTATATATAGTTTTCCATTATCACTGAAAACGTGTTGATTCATTTACAACCATTTGCTTCTAGGGAGCTTCCTTTTTATTTCCTAAAATAGTTTTCAATATTTATGCCTATCTATCAAACAAGTGACTGCCTTTAGTTTGAGAGTGTAATTATTTCTAGAGTCTCATTTTTCCCCCAGATAGACTCACATTCATTTATCATTACTTCCTTTATTTTCTAAAAATCTCCTCATCAACTAAATTCTCTTTCTGGTTATGTTATTATATCAATGGTTGGGAGACCTTTTCTTGCATGTTAATGGTTTCTATATCTTCCTTAGTAATCTCTGTAAAAAAAAAAAAAAAAGATCAATCTCTTCCTCTGTTGTCTCTCAAACTCTTTGGAAGTCCACAGAAATTCTCTCTGGGCATTTTGGTCTAAGCTATGCCTCCTACTGCTTGCTGTGCCTGTTCTTCTTGGGCAGAGGTGGGGGTTACTGCTGTTTTCTTTACCTTCAGGGATACCCAGCCTCAGCTCCATCACCCCCAGTCATCATCCTCATTGGAGAAACAACAGCCCTGCTCTCAATGTGGTAATGATGATGAGCCATGTCCACACTGGTCTCCTTGTTGACAAATATGCCACAAATTCATAGTGCTATGAGTGCTGTTTCAGTGTACACGTAGAAATGATTTCTTCTTGTCAGGTATGACCACAGTACAAAAACTACAATGTGGATTATGTTGCCTAAAATATCTAAAATTTGTTTCAACATCTCAAAGGGTCATTTTTTTTTACTGTCTAGAAAAAGCGTATGGGATATTTTTTAACTCTTAAATTCTGCAAGTTTTTACAAGTTTGGCTTTTATTTATGTATATGCTTGCTTTTACATGTATTTGTGCACACGTGTATGTGGAAGCCTACTGTGGCCGCAAAGATCCCAGATTGTGAGTCACCTGACATGGGTCCTAGGAACTAAACTCATTTCCTCTGCAAGAGCAGGAACACTCTCTTAACCACAGGGGCACCGCTCTAGCACCAAGTTTTGTATTTTTTAAATTAATGATCTTAGATAGTGTCCAAACTAACAGGCTTCATCATGATAATCTCATCACACACATCTTTGTAATCTGCTAACACCCTCCCCCCTCTGTTTATTCTTCATGGTGTTATCTTTGAGTTCTTCTGAATAACCTTGTATTAAAACCTACTTTATCAGATACAATACTGGCTGCACTGGTTGAGTTTGTCCTACGTATCCTTGGTACATTGGTTTTCATCTTGCTCTATCTATCTGTCTGTCTGTCTGTCTATCTATATCTATATCTATATCTATATCTATATCTATATCTATATCTATATCTATATCTATATCATCTATATCTATATCTATATCTACATCTATATATATATATATATATATATATATATATATATGTATATATATCTGCCCTACAGCTGAGTTTAGATTTTTACAAATGAGGGATTTGATCTTCTTATGGCTGAGCAGTGTTTCTCACAAATAGGATGCATGATCTTTCCTAGCCATTCTAAGTGGACTCTTAAACCTTTACCATGCTTTGGTTATTACAATTATACTTTCAATGGTATAGTAACAGATAACCTTTTAGTTAAAAGTAGCGACTTTATAGTAGTGTTTGATGAACAATGAGAAGTATTAAGTCCATGGAAAGCTAATGAAGACAGAAACTATACATAGTCGTTCAGTGACTATGAACCTGCAAAATATATTTTTTCATTTTAAAAACATTTATTTTTATGCATATGAGTATTTGACAGCATGTCTGCCATGTGTGTACCTGGCATATGTATTTGCCAGAGGATGCCAAATGCCCTGAAATTGGAGTTATATATAGGTGATTCTTCACTGTGAAAAGCAAAACCAGGTCCTCAACAAAGGCAGGCAATGATCTTAACTGGTGAGCCATCTCTCTAGCTGCAAGTAGTTGTTGTTGTTTGTCTGTTTTTGTTTTAGTGTTTTGTTTTGTTTTCATGGTTATGGAGCCTATTGCCATAAAAGTGCTTTTAAAATAGCATATTATCGTTACTAATACTATAATGGTTTGCATATTTGATGTGTCTATTTACATATATGCACATCAGTGACACACCCAGAATTAGAGGATAGGTTTCTGGAGTTGCTTCTTTCCTTCTACACCTCCCCAAGTTCTAGACATATCACTAGACCTATCACCAGCCCACAAGAGCTCATTTTAAAAGGATAATAGAGCAGGCTCCATTTGGAAGCAGATTCTAAACAGCCAGCTCCTGGTCATGGTTTCCATGGCTTGTTTTCAGCATGCAACGCGGATTTCATCTTTATACTCTCCATGGTCTCTTTGCTCTCCAATATTGTCACAAAGAGCTTCCCTTTATAACAGATTCCCTGCCCCCACCCAAACCCCTCACTTTAACAATCATCCATCCTTCTCAGCTGGAATTGTCCAAGGCATGGTGTCCCAACATTTCCCCACTTCAGTGACTCATCCTCACTTTATCCTCTTGTATATAAACACTGTGCCCCTCATCTGCCTTTAAAGTTATGCAGTTAATCTCTTGAGCACTGGGCCTGGTCTTATTTAAAGATATTTCTGAGCAGGTGAGAAGGGCCAAAGAATCAAAGCACTTGCCACATAAGTCTGACCACCAGACTTCAATCCCCCAAACCCATGTAAAGGTGGAAGCAGAGAACACACTCCACAGAGTCATTGTCTGACATCCATGGGTGCACTGTGGCATGCTGATGTTCCACATCCTCATAGTGCAATGCAGGTCTTGGAAGGAATACATGTGAACAAGTGAAAAATTATTTGGCTTGAAAAATGGTGATTACCCTGATGCATTTAATACCAGATATCTCAATAGTCTTATTTTTGCAATTAAGTTTTCTACTCTTAGGGTGAAAACTGTATTACATTTAAATTCCTTTGCATCTATGTCAATGGAATTTGAAAAACAAAATATAAAGAGAAAGAAATGGCCCTCAACTGGTGAGAATAGTACCCAAAACCAATTGTTCTGGGTAGGAGGCCTCTCATTCTTCAACATGGTCTGCTTAAAATAAAACATTCTACTTGGAAAAAGAAAAGGAAAAAAGGAGTTTAAGCAGCTGGTTAGCTTCTAACATGATAGTGACATTTCTTGTGTGTTCAAAGCTACCCTGTGTTTTTACTCAGGACTTACACTTCCTAATTGCCATTGCTATTCTTTGTTTGAAGCACTTAGGCTTTTAATTTGCATAGAAAAGATCTTCAAAAAATTATGTCCTGGCAAGAATAAAATAGCCTTGGAATTTTTGCGATGAATCGGGAGGACTTCTGTGTCACTTACCCAACCCTATCAGATACAGTCTTTCTCTGTCAGTATCTTCAGGCACAGTGACAGTCTTGTTGGTTAACACTGGTAAGCAGAACTCTGATAATTATAGAAAGAGGATTTCTGTTGGTTAAATATATATTTTGCTCTATTTTGTGATTTTTTTTAAAAACAGAGCTGAAGGTAGCATTAACTCAAAACTATGACCTCTAGAATTAACTGTGTTTATGTGTCTAGAAATAGCTTATGTCAGCACAAGGTTAACGGCTAAAAATACCACCTCTTGTTAACAAAGCATATGTTTTCTGGGTAAAATACACTACTGATATAAGCATTTAAGGCAATTCGAGATTAGACAGATAATAGATCATTTTTCTGGTATGAGCCAATTAAAAATGCCCATTAGACTCACTTTATGTATATGTATATATATATATATATATATATGTATATATATATATATATATATGTATGTATATGACCTATATATGTATAAAGTATAAATTTAAATATTGTGTTTCATGTATGTATTCTTGTAAGATTCCTGCTAATTTCTACTTATTTCTATTTTCACTCTGTGAATGGTAAGTTCACTTTGGAGCATAAGGGTGGGAGCCCTCTCCTCTTTGTTCAGCTGGGCTGATGTAAGCTCAATACTGTTCTGAGATCCGCAGAGTTTGTGCTATGGTTTGCTCTCTCATGTCCTAAGGGCCGTGTATAGTGTCTCAACATCTCTGAAAAAAAGCAGAGAGAGTCTGAAATGGGGTGGACGAACGTTAACATTGTCTTTTGTAAAAACCCTCCATGGTTCTCCCACCTGTCCATAGTGTGCTAGTATCACTCTGAAAAGGTAGGAATGCCCACTGCATACCCACAGCACTCATTCATGCCAGGAAAAACAATCACAAAGAACTCATCAGGGCAGCTTGACATGTCTCCATGATCTGAATATTTTCACACCTGAAACTGAGTGAGTTTACCAAGTGTGAAATTCAAAGGAGTAGGAGGTCTATTCCTTGTCAGCTTTGCCCACATGGAACACATAAAAACTTCATATCAACCATGTAAAAACTTCACACTGAACATGTAAAAGCTTCACATCAAACATGTAAAAGCTGGGCTAAAGCATCTGCATTCAAACGTATAAACTACATCAGACTATTTAAAATCAGCCCTGGGATCACATTAAATTCAACTCTGAGATTTATACATATGTGGACACTGAAAGACATCTATCTTAAATCCAACTAAACAGAAATTAGGAAAACTGCAAGGTGAATCTAAAAAAAAAATCAAAGGAATGTTTTACATGCTGGCAAATGGAATATAAATTTATTAGTTTCTGCCAAAGGTAAATACATAAATGCCCTTTACTCTTGCCATCTTTCTCATAGCTGGAAATCAAGCAAGAAAACATTAAACGCTTATGCATAAAAGTTCACACCCAAGAATAATCACAGTAACTAATGAGGGTAGACTCACATTCCATTGTCTGTACAAATCTTCGCATATTGGTACAATGCATACTAGACATTATTGAGAAAAACAAGCCATTGATACACTCAAGGCCATAGATGGATTCCTTGAGTTCAGGGACAGAAATATAAAATAGTGGATTTTTTTTTGTATGATGCGAATTATATATAATTCAAACCTGGCAGAAATGATTTAACCATAAAGTGAGAAGAACAGAAGCCAAGGGTCACTTATACTGAAGTTTAGGAGAATCTGGAGAGGACTAGGTCTCCTTTGCATCTTGATCTGAGCGTACTCAGAAAGTTGGTGTTTGTCTTACTTCTGTTACATTCTTATGACAACACATCTGAGTCTGGGTGCCTGCATTAAAATGAATTTTCTGAACACAGTTTTATATACTGTGAGTTCTATATTGTTAGACCCATCTGTCGGACATCTAGTGGAGACTTTGTCTTCATCACAAACAAGGGGCTGCTATCTCAGAGTCATTTATATTGAGAAAGGTAAGTCGGAAGCGAGAAACCAGAGGAAAAAGTCTCACTTATATAGCAAAAGCTTCTTGGGCTTATCTGGTTTTAGAAACTTGACAGATCAAGGAGACAGAATTATCAGTCATGGAGGTAGCCTATGGCCTCCTTACCTTCCATGAGGCCACACCTCTCATCAAAACTATCCCATTGATTCAGAGAGCATAAGGTAATGAGTCTGGGGAACATTGTTGCTTCCTGTGGCTTGGATGTGTTTTCTACATGACCCCTGTGATATGGATGGGGGCTTGATCTTACAAAGGCAGCTCAACAGATAAAATCAGGTCTCCTCAGGATGTGCTGTGAAGGGATGATCAGCAACCATGCGATATCCCACAGGGTTATTTTGAAGAAATGTACTTAGTCCCAGTGATGTAGCCTCATCTCCAGCTAAGTCATCCCTTTTCTCTTCCATGCACTTTTCAGCTGTGACCTTGGATACACTGAGTTATAGCTAAGTTGATAACAGCCCTTATTCGTGAAGATACAGAAAAGTGAACTAATTAAAACTTTCCTTGATCATAAAGTAGACTGCTTTAGGTATTTCATTATAGTAATGTAAATCAGACCAAAGGATTGACACCAGAATTACCCCTTGCCTGATTTAGGAGGAAGTTATATGAACATGTTCTCTCTCAATTTAAATAAGTTTTTAAGATTTAAGGTAATTTGCTGTATGGAAACTTTACCTCACAAAATCACATCACCTATATCTAGCATGCAGGGGGCAAGAGGATCTCTGTGGACCAAAGCACATTGGTGGGTTTATAAACTGGTCATAATCATGTCTGTAATGGATGGAATCTAATGGAACCAGGTGAGGAGATAGGAGATGGATGTACAACATAAGCAATAAAATAGAAAACAAATGTGACAAGTAACAAGGAGAAAACAGTAACCAGACTCCAAGCTAAGGGCTGGAAAAAAACAATATTCCCAGAGAAGTGTATGATGCTTCATCAAAAACAAAAAAAACAACAGCAAAACAAACAGAGATGAGCCTCATGGGAGTCTTAGGGACTGGAATGGAGGCACCAGTGTGTATTATCTTCTATCTCAGTTTCCCGAGAGTTGAACATTCTCCCTAGGAAAGAAGTATGTAACACTCAGGAAATGGACTAACTTGAATGTGTGGGAAAACGGAACCTCAAGTGCCTGTCTAGGGCCCCTCTCCAAGGTTGTAGAAACAGCTAGGATCTACTGAGGGAGGACAGTATGACATGCTAAGCTCTAGTGTGGAGAATCTACAATCTGTTGAGCTGCGAGCATTGTAAAGGGTTCCAGGGTTGCAGACATTGTAAGCCATCACCCAGGTTACACTGGACATCTTCACAGATGCAGCCAGCCAGCTGATTTTGAGTCATCTCTGATTTTGTAAGTTGTTCTTATTTATAGTCTTGAAATTAAACTCAGTGAACATAAGTTCGCTAAGTAGAATTCAGGTGTAATTAGTTATTTAGTCTGCAGTGTGCTCCCTGTCTCACCAGTATGGCTCCAGTGTGCCCAGTTCAGAAACTGACATAGGATCATCCTGAATTTTGCTAAGGTTCCTATGTTTGATGAAACTTTCCAAATTACTCTTGTGTGTCACCAGACTCGATGACATAAATGAGATACTAAGAGATGTAGAATCCAGAGATGTTGCTAGGCCTGTACCTAAACTAGAAAGACTGTCTTAAAATGCCTAAGACTTACATAGAGATACCTTCCAAAGAATCTTAGTGAAGATCTTCCCTAACCTTAATCTGTGACATGATTATACACATGTGGGAACATGGGTGACTGCTGGTTCGCAATGGTCCACCACTTGTGGACATTTAGCTCTTCAGTGAATCTTAAGAGACCCCTTTGCACAATCTCATGTTTTCCATCTCCACACTTGCCATGTGTCCAGCAACTCTTTGTGGAATGCCCATGTTCCCTGCATATAAATAACTTGATAGTTTTATAGCCTGGTGAACTGAGAAGTTGCAATGAATGGATAATATGAAAGAGGCTTGCCTTGATAGGTTATAACTCTGTTGGGAAGCCAACTGAAAAAAATAGATGCTCAAAGATACAGGAAGAATAAAGGGGGATAATTTTGTGAGTAAGGTTCTTGCCTCACAAGCATCATACTGTACTGAGTTCTGTCCCCAGAGCCCATGTGGAAATGATGGGTGTGGTGATACATGCTTTTGGTCTTATCACTGTAGAGGCAGAGCTGGCTTGAATCTTTGGCACTCACTGGTTAGTCAATCTTATCTAACTTATAAGGTCTAATACATTAGAGATCATATTTCAGAAGAGGTGGATGATACTCATGTCTAGTTCCATACCACTATGAAAACAAGCAGTCTTGTCTTATACCATCTGAGATCTTTCTGTCCTCCACATGCATGTATGCAAATATATGCACATGTATGTAACACATGCATGTGCACACAAGCACACATGTACATAGAGAAGCACACACCACGCACATGCACACACACACATACACATAAACACTAAGGGGAGATAGATAACCAGAAAAAATCATTTATTTATTGGCTAAATACATCTTAATCTATGAAATGCAAAATAGGTTATTTGACTCTTTCAAGTTACACTAGGCTGAATTAACACCATGCCTGTGGATTTCCATTTATCTCTTTTCAAAAACAGGCAATTATACCATAAAGTTCAGGTCATAGAGCTTGCTAAGTAGAGTTTGTCTGGGATGCAGGTGTGGGACGAGGAGAAGCCCATCTATCACATAAAGCTATGTTAAGCATCCTAAACCCTCACCATAACTATGTGCTTCATCAGCATGGCCAAACACTTTTGTTTCCTTAAATAAAGGGAAATATTTTTAGCTACTGAGACTCTTCTTTAATTGAAGCCCAATATGTGCTTATTGCTGACACAGGTTAAAATTCTTGCTTATCCAGTATATAAAGCTCAACAGCCAATAGACTTACACTGTATGTTTCCTAATTAGCACAGACAGTACATGAAAAATGCAGGAGACATCTGCTAGGTGGAGTTTCCTATCAGTTTTAATTGATTCCACTTGTCCTGGATAGTCCAGCAGCTCTGCTGGGCTGGCTTGTCAAGATTTCTTTAATTACCAACTTTTTTTCTAGGTGAATCAAACATAATACTAATTGGGAGGTAATCTTAATAATGTTTACATTCAACTCATTGTGTTTACTAGCAGAACTGATCAGCATTGACCATTGGGATGGTTTAGAAGAAGAAATAAAACCATAACCTGTTCATTTGGTACTATTTTTTCAGGTTATATTATTGGGTGTTTATATCTCTACCTCCTTTCTAACCTGTATTCTACCCTCATCTCTTCCAAACTCTTAGCCAACACTAGGTAATACACTAAGAAGGTTAGAGGGGGAAAGGGTGCATAGCTGTCTATAGGCTGCTTCCTGCTAACTAGGAGCATTGGCTTCCTTGGGGCATTCCAGTCTTCACCATTAGAATATTTAACTTATTCTTCTCTTTATAAAGCAGCTAGGAGCAACAGCAGCCTTCTTAGAACACCCCTTCCCTTTCTTTGGGCTCTGGCATTTATTCTCTCTTAAGAATCCCCTGAATTAAACTATATGAAGCTGGCAAAAATTATGCCCGCATCTAGAACATGAGACAATCATAGTTAAAGGCCATGGACAAACTGAAGCAGCTCCATCTCCCACAACTGGGATCAAAACTAAAACATGGTCACATATCATAACTGGGTTTTTTAAAGAATCCAAAACTCTCATTCCCGAGTCCTGCGTGTTCTTAGGAGAGTTCTGAAGAGTAAAGACAGCAAATGACTCCCAGGAACTAATTTACTCTGGTTGCTTGCCTGTGGGGAGAGGGTGTGTCTTACTAAGTCTTCTTTTCATGAAGTAGATTCCATATATGAAAATAGTTTGATATTTATCCTATTTAAATGTATGTTCTTTTACATAAAAAGCCAACAACCATCCACTCATGACTTCCCCCTAAATCAGGACGTGGATGTTTTCTAGTCACTAATTGCAAGATATGCTTTTACCCAGGGGAACTTTTTCAGAACACCCTTAATCAATCTCCAGCAGGTTAGAACTGTTATTAGGGTTCCCTGCAGATTATTTTAAAAGTTATTATTCTGCCATCCCTTGGTTTTGCAAATACTAGACAATCAGCTGGTGACCTTAAGGCTTTGGTGGTTCCATTCAATACTCTTCCTCTTTTCTCTCAACACCTTGTCAAGTACACTGGAAACAGGCTGTACACCCTTGAGTTTGACTATTTATGTCTTATTGTTGATCAGTAAAAACTTACAAAAATTGAAATCAAGACCATTCCTCTATATGTTGCTGCACTCTTCTTATCTAGCATGTTTTCTGGCATGCCTCCAGAACTCAGTAAATTGCTGATAGATGGGTAAAGCTTGGAGGATGCTGTGGTGGACTGTTACAAAAATGGAGAAAATTGTTGCATTGATTCATGTTGATTTTGTTAAACACATACCTCACAAAAATGTATGGCTTTCTTTTGTTGGGTGGTGGTGATTCACAACTTTAATCCCAGTACTCAGAAAACAGAGGCAGGTGGATCTTTAAGAGTCTGAGGGCAGTCTGGTCTACACAGCAAATTCTAGGACAACCAAGGATACAAAAAGAGACTGTTCCCCAAAACCAAAACTAACCAACCAAACACATAGCTCTCTATTTAAAATGAGTTAAAGCATTGTATGTATGTATATACATATATATGTATATGTGTATACATATATGTATAGTTTATATATAAGTTAATTCTACTTTCTTTTTGAAGTCTATCTGAGATTTACTAGAAACATCCATGGTCTCAGAAAATGATCACTGTTTTATAACACAAAAAAAAAAAAAAAAAGAAAGAAAAGGCAAATGACTATGGGGTTGAATAAAGTTTGCCTTTTCTCATAGGAATTGGTGAAGGCATATTTGTATACAGGTCAATAAGCATGAATAAGCATGTAAATTCTCTTCATCTGAGTTACTGATGTCAGTTGGTCAGGAACTAAAAATGAGGCTGGAGACACAGACAATCTCATTTGAGCATCACAAGAGACTCTGAACTGAGAGTGCATACCTGCATTTCACAGACACAGATGTTTCCAGGGAGAAAGGAGAGGAGGAAGGGAAAGAGGAGAGGGAAGGGAGGGAGGGAGAGAGGGGGTAGGAGGGAGAGAGAGAGAGAAAGGGAGAGAGAGAGAGAGAGAGAGAGAGAGAGAGAGAGAGAGAGAGAGAGAGAGAGAGGAGAGAGAACAAGAGTTGACAGACAAACTATTTGAAGCCATGATCACTGCGATTTAGCAGTCAGATAGAAGAAATGAGAAAGCTCAAATCAGAGGAACCCTGGACCATAAGATCCATCAATGAATTGCCTTCCCAGTTCATGTTCTTTACAATTTTTAAATCATACTAGAATGGAGTTGGGCAAGGTTTCATTATATCTGATTTAACTCCCTGACCTTGTTCATGTCAATGATCAACAATTCAGTGAAAATCATTTTTTTTATTTCCTTTCATCAAATTTCACCTCTTTCCTCATCAAGAAATGACTCAATTTCTCACTCTAGTCACCGGATTGCAGTAATCAAAATTATAGCTACCACTTTGCTTAGCAATTTACCACATAGAAACCATTTTTCAAAAGGCCAAGCCTTATATAACACAATGATTATACTCATTTTATAGATGAGCAAACTGAAGCTGAAAGACAGAAGGCTGCCTCTACTTTCTGACCCAAATGAGTTTCCATTAAAATCTGTGCTCTCATTCAAACTAGAAAACTTTGCCCAATTCCCCCTCCTCCTTAGAAACCCTGCTGGACTTGTGTTGCCTTCCATCCTTACTGAGACATCCTAAGAGCTCTCATCCCAGGGGCAACTGACTGGGCAAAAATTTGTATTTAGTTACATGAAGTGGTTAATGTTATGTTTCAACCCAGTGAGGCCATGACACTTAGTTGCTAGATCTAGTGTTAGTTCACATGTTTCTGTGAAAGCATGCTTTAGATTAATATTTAAATCAGAAGATCACAAGTAAGGCAGGTTGTCTTCAAGCTTCTCTCTCTCTCTCCCCTTCTCTCTATCCCTCTCTCTCCCTCTCTCTCCCTCTCTCTCCGTCTCTCTCTCTCTCTCTCTCTCTCTCTCTCTCTCTCTCTCTCTCTCTCTCACACACACACACACACACACACACACACACACACATTCATATACACTCAACAGATTCTAGGGTTTCACAAATGATAATAAGTTCCCTTTTAGTAAGTTCCTAGATTCTAGTTTAGAGCCTCTGATGTGTAATGGGACATCAAGGAATAATCTAAGACCATGATGCCTGAAGTATGGAAAAATTATGTCTTATTAGCACAAACACAAGGAAGTATACTTCTTTAGTTAAGTAAGTCATTTCACTAAGAGCCCATAAAGATGCTCCTCTGTGTTGGACAGATGTGTACCATAGGTTTCCAAACCCCTAGAGCACTTTCTTTTCATATGTGGGTAAAACAGGTGGCTGGTGCATTGATTACTCGTTGGACCTTGAGAAAGAATGAATTGTTGAACTCTCTAGCTTCTGAGGATGTCAGAGTCCTTCTGTGAAACAGGCAGGCATAAAGTTTTCTTTTCTTAGCACTTTATGCCATATTTATGCAGGATAGAAAGACTAAAGCAATTTAAATGGAAAGTTCATCTGGGATCCCCCAGGGGCAATGATCTCATGTACAGTATGATTTTTTTTCTACCTCTTAGAGATACTTAAACAATGCATAGAAACAGATTTTGTTGTCATAACATTCGAAAAGCTGTAAGTACTAAGAGGTAGTGAGTGGGGGAGGGGGTGTCAAACATAACTCTATACAGCCTATAAGACCTAAGATAGATTCTGGTAGTAAAGATTTATAAGAAATTTTATGTCAACCTTCTCAAGTTTAGAAACACTACTATTCAAATTCTGCATTTTCTGAGGCTGTCTTGAGGCATCTGAATAATTAATGTCATCATCTCCAAGGTTGGGGATCATCTGCCTCCTGGAGATGGATTTCATTTTCTCACCTATAAAAATTAATGGAAAACAAGCTGATTATTTGCTCAGAGTGTGGCCCAGTGATAATGTCCTTTGCTTTCTTTTGCTTTTGGTGAGTTGTAGGCTGAGTGGAGAAGAAAGGGTTTTTAGTTAGTTGGTTAGTTTAAATAACAAAACAAAATTGTATGTGCAGGTTTGGCTATTTCTGTGTCTTTATGCACATGATGACTGCAATGTAAGAAGAGGCCAAAAGAGGGCATCTGATCCCATGAAGCTATAGTTACATGAGGTTATGTGTCTGTCACCTGTTGGTGCTGGGAACCAAATCCTGGCTCTTTGCAGGAGCAGTAGATACTCTTAACCATTAAGTAATCTCTTTAGAAATGCCTTTTAATGTGAAAAAGAAAGGCTTCAGGTGCACCTTGCTGTTGGCATGGGAAGCAGAAAGCACAGCATCCTATGTGATTGGCTGCAGCACATCTTAGTTTCTGCTTGTGTTTTGGTCCTTAGTGGAAGAATAAGAGAGGCTAGAAGAATCTCTATTCTTAATCTATTTTCTGCCAGTTGGGGCTGATCAGTACATAGATTGTTTGACATACCCCGTTGACTTCAAAGGTTATCAAATCATTAGTTGTTAATCACTGTGTTAATTGTGCTAGTTAATTAAGTACTGTATTCATTGTTACAGATAACACATTTGCCTCTAAGATGACTGCTGTAGATTTTGGGTCAGAACTCTATCTTCATTTAACTTGGACTGCCCACTATTACCAGTCTGTGAGACTCTTTACCCTTAGCTACACAAAGTGCAGAATTTCAGCATTTCTTTGGATTTATCTCCAAAACGTGTCTAGCAGTAAAGTTTTACAGCGAAGCATAGAAATCAAGAGATAGGCTGCTCATGCAAAGGATAGAAGTTTGGTTCCTAACACCCACACAATTGATCTTAACTACCTGAAACTTGAATTCCCGAGGACCTTCTGGCCTTGGTGGGCACCAGAAATGTACACAGTGCATGTACATGCCCACAGGCACGGCAAACTCCAATAGATATAAAATATAAAAGCTGATCTCCTAAAATTCCTATTTTAAAATGTTTAAAGAAGAGAATAATGGCATTTTAATTGACCTCTGTATGTTTGTTCATTTACTACTTTTTATTCAATTTTCTTTTTATACTCTGCTCTTTTCTGTTGAGAAGTTCTCAAACTATGATGCCCTGCTAACTTCATGTTACCTCCTTCCCAAAAGAGGTGCTCAGGGGAGATCAGAATGTATAGAATAAAATCAAAACAACCTCTCTCCACTTATGTGTTGTCCTAGAAGCAGCTGCTGGCCATCCCGTGCCTATCACTGAGAAGAAATGGTCCTCGACTCCCGGTCCAAAGATAAGCAGTGCTTTTGTGCCAGGTCCTTTGAAAACTGTCTTTCATTTCACAGTATCAGACACAGACCTTCTGAACCAGGCACCTTTTAACCCAGAAGCACCTGTGCTTCTGAACATCAAGAATCAGCCTTTATTCCTTTTTCCCCTTTCTTTCCAATCTCCCTTAACCAATTTTCGCTGCCTTAGACTTTCAGCTCCCAGAACTTTTATTAAGTTCGGTTAGGTGGATAGATGGGGAGACTCTGCTTGTATTTATGGGACTGTGTTATCCTCATAGACTGAGTTTTGTGTTAAATGTGAAGGGTTTGAATTAAAGAGTTTAATTTCACTTATGAGGTTTATTAATGTATGATATATATGTGTATATGATTAAAGTTAGTCCAACCATGTATATAGCTCAACTATCCAATTTAATTGAAAACTTTAGCTGTTTATTTCTCCCACTGTGATGAAACCCTTTTTTTCCAAGTTTTTCCAGGCACCCCATAAGCAAATTACTTCCATTGATTTCTAAAGCAGAACTGGTCTACAGACAACATGCTTGCTCAGCAAAGCAATTAATAACATTCACTGGGCTACTTTGGAAAACAAAAGGTTGTCTCTTTTGGGTTTGGTCATGATCCTAGTTAATGAACCCAAAGTATTTCTAGGAGATAAGGAATTATGTTGCCACATAAATGTAGAGCTAGGCCTGAGGGGGCCTTGTGAAAAGATTGACAACTGTTTTAGCTGTTTTTCCTTTAAAGAGAGTAAAGAAGCACTGTATGCTGCGAACAGAAGCAACATATTTCTCTGTCTCTGTCTCCTGTCTCTCTCCTCTGTCTCTGTCTGTCTCTCTGTCTCTCTCTCTCTCCCCCTCTCTCTGTCTCTCTCTGTGTGTCTCTCTCTGTCTCTCTCTGTCTGTCTCTCTCTCTTTCTCTTTTCTCTATGATACAAGTCATGTATTTGGTATGTCTTCCTGATTCTATTTACATCAAGTAGACATTCAGAACTCAATCTCAATAAGACTAAAGCAGAGCTCATGTACAATCTAATGTGTGGAAATTTTCAATAATTTTTTCCATCTACATAATACCATCCATATCTACACTGTCTTAGGAATGCAGCTGATAGATTACAAAAGAAGAAATAAAAAAAAATAAAACCTCATTTGTCTTCTGCCTAATTGACTTAAGGGGAACAATAATCATTTGCTATTTTTTTTTCCATCAGAGCAAGCTCATGTTGCCAAGAATCACTCTAGGAAAACAGTAGCTGACATTCAGTGCCAAAAGTAATTTGAAGAAGACTGTGTTGCCTTCTGAGTGTCGCAGGTTTTCAAGGTTCAACCAAAGGGCTTCACTTATGGTATCTGAGAACTTGTTCTACACAAAGGCAATGGCTGCTAGAAGGAACTGCATCTTACTGACTCTAGTTATTTTAGCACAATATTGAACCCTCCTACATGGATTGTGCTGTTTGAAAATGGGGATCTAAGTCAAGGCAATTTGCATTGCAAAGAGAGGATATTTAGGGCAAGGTTCAGTGTGTGTGTGTGTGTGTGTGTGTGTGTGTGTGTGTGTGTGTGTGTGTTAGAAATATCTCATAGTACATTGGTTGTGCTCCATAACTAAATCCAGAAACCTGAGGCTGGAAAGATAGTTAAGTCCTTAAGGGCACTGGAATTCAGTTTTCTGTACCCACAGTAGGAAGCTCATAACAGCCTGAAATGCTTTCATGAGAGCATCTGAAACCCTCTTCTTGCTTCCAAACACATTTATGCAAATGTATATCTATACATGCATGTATGTGCATGCACACACACACACAAACACACACAAAGTAATAAGAAATAATAAAGGCTTTGTAAAATTTTGTATCTTAAAACATATATTTGCATAGAGAAGGAATCTGCCAATCCTGTCCAGGAGATCAACCTGTCCTAAAAATATTTATAATGTAACCTAACAGCAGGGAAGACTTTTTAAGAGTTATATAGCTTTGTTTAATTTATTTGTTTTCTGTTATTCTCAAAATAAAAGCTGTGTATACTTCCGATTGTGCCACAGTTTTCTATTCAGAAAGAACACTTGTCAGATTGGTGAGTTTCTTTGCTTTGTTTTGATCTTATTCTTGGGCAGGGTCCATTATACACTTACAGGGCATCTCTCAACTCTGTTCTTAGAGATCTTTTTGAGGGAATGTCCAAAATCTTATCCGTGTGTCAACTATACTATAGTAAGTAGTCTGGCCCTTTTACTTGCATCTGAAAGAGGAATCACAGAACTGTGAAAGACTCCTTAGGGAAAGTATTTGGAGGTGTCAAGATATCTCCTTTTCTCTCTGTGTGAAGGACTGAGGTGAGTAAGAGCAGAAATGGGAAATTGTATGTTACCTTTGCAAACAGTCTCACAGAGAAACAAATAGCTTTGTCCTCTTTGCATGTCTGAAGATATGATAAAAACACCCTGTCCAAAAACAGCCAAAGGAAGAAAGATTTTTTTATGTTTACAGTTCCAGGTTACATGCCACCATTTCAGACAACTCAGAACAGAAATGTAAGTAGTTAGTCACATGACATCCATAGCCAATAGCAAAGAGTTAAGAAATAATCTCTGTTGACTTGTTTGCTTCCCTCTAGCTTCCTCTTGTATTACATTGACCAGGACACACTCTGTATTGTGGATATTGCACCCCACAATGAGCCATGCCTTCATACCTTAGCACATCAATTAACGATCAAGACAGTCCCTCACAGATGCTCCCATGGGCCAACATGATCTGGACAAATGCTTAGGTGAGACTCTTTCCAGCTGCTTCTCAGTTATGTCAGGTTCACAGATCAAAAATAAGTGAGGCTTCATTCAAAGAGAAGCCTTATATAGACCTATAAGAAAGAGTTTTGGACAGTCCCACTGCTTGCCTCCAGGTGCCTCTATCTCCTGACTCCAGCTTACTTTCATTTCCTATGCACTGTGTGGTTCTTTAACTCTTGGATCACATCCATGCCTGTTTCTACATCTCCTTCCGCAACACAGACTGTCTGTTCATCTTTTACATAGGTACCAATTATGTCTATGTCACTGGGGGTTCATGAGCTCCTGAGTTACACAGGCATCAGGAGATGGTAGAATTCTAACAGACAGAGTTTCTGGCCTAATGTCCTACCACAGAGGACAGCCCTCAGACTTGTTTCCAGTAGTTTTCACCCAACTTTGTATGTGTTTGCTTACATTGCATGTCAACCAAATGAATTCTAGTATCTTGTGCTGAGAAATATTTACTGGGCTGGAGAGATGGCTCAGTGGTTAAGAGCACTGACTGCTCTTCTAGAGGTCCTGAGTTCAAATCCCAGCAACCACATGGTGGTTCACAGTCACCTGTAATGAGATCAGATGCTATTCTTCTGGTATATCTGAAGACAGCTACAGTGTACTCATGTATAATAAATAAATAAATAAATAAATAAATAAATAAATAAATAAATCTTTTTTAAAGTCCAAAACAAGGGAAATATGTATCTTTCAGTGAAGCTAAAATAGTGGCATAATTTAAGCAAATTAATTTGGAATTGAGGGATGTTGATGATTGGCAAGTGTCTTATTTATTTTTTCCCATCACTGTAATAAAATAACACAAACGGGACATAAGAGGTGGAGAATTTGTTTTGCCCTCAACCTCTATGTTGCGGACAAGTATGGCAGGGGAATCAAAGGAGCAGGGAATCACTTGAAGCTAATCATGTTGTATTATTCAAGAAATAGGTATCATTTAAAGCTTATGTTCAGTTCACTTTCTGCAGCCTTATGATATTTGCTACAGCATTGGAATCTATTAAAATTCATATACAAGAGCCACACAATGGCACCATCGCCAACAAAATCTCAGAGGTTTAAAACTTTGTATGGGGCATATGAGACACAGATTGGATATGCTTGCTAGAGAAAGATGCTTTTGGAGGAGATGGGGGTTAGTATGGGATAACACAAGCAGAAGAGCTGAATTTCAGAGAATATCACGAAGCTAGTGTGGATATGACCTCATTTTTCTTGACTAAAATTTTTGTTCCTCTGTACCCAGCCATTATACTAGATCAGCCCCAAGGTCCATATCTAATTTAAAGTCCCCAGATTTCCAAATTTCAATGTAGATCTTATGAACATACAGGGTTTTGAAGTGTAAAACATTTGAAATAATTCATGTTCTACAGTTGTTCTGTGGTGGTTCTTCTGATGATAGGAAGAAACGATGCTTCTCTGTGCCCAGCTGCATGAATGGTAGTCTGGACATTGTCATAACTTGTGTTTGATCTTCTATTCCCCAATGCAGACATCTCTGTTAGTTAGGGATTCTGTAAAGATGTATGTGTACACATGTGCACATGAAGAGTTTATTCAACCAGCTTCCATTAATATAATAAGAGCAGTGATGAGGACCTCATAGTCTCTTAGTCCTTGAGGCTGGGTGAAGCCCACTGGATTCAGCCCCATACTGGAGAGGCTGGCAGCCCAACAGTTGTTCAATTCAAGCTGGTTATACCAGCAGTTCCAATTTGGCACCCAAAACCTCAAGGATTCCCAAAAAGCCACTGCTTCTTAGTCAACACAACAATAGAAGACTGGAAATAATGGTTTTGACATCAGAAGGAATTATCAATAGAGTAAATCAACTTCTGAGCATAATAGAAGACTAAGTAAGCAAAAGGTAAAACATGGTCCTTCTGCTATGCTACTTTCCTATCTGGGATGCTACCATAAGGTGCTTCACACATTTGTTTTGGGTCTTGCCCAACCAACTAAGGCAATTAGAAACATTCCCCGTCAGGGTTTCGTTCTTAGATGATTCTGTGTTAAGCTCACATTAAAACCAGCCATAATACTAGACTGTTCACTTTTCAGCTACTTCTGGGAGCATCAGTGATGCAGTGGGAAGATAGACCTCCAGAGACAGTGGGCAAGAAATTGTTAACTATTGAAAAATTATTAAGTCAGCCATGACTGTAACTCGAGTGATAGTAAAGCAGTTATCAATGGGAATCACATTTGTTGTAGAATTCATGACTTGGTTGCAAAAAGGGCCAGAAGTTCATCCTATTTGAGGAAAAGGTGATTTATGAAAAAAAAAATTCAACAGGGACCAAAAATTAAAATATTAAAAGAAAAGATAAATTACTGAGTATAATGTTAACTGGGGTTATCTCCTCCCCCCCCCCCCGCCCGCTTTCTTTGGCTTCCTTCTTGGCATTGGGTAAGCTTGCTCACTGAAGCAGAGAGATCACCCCAAGGACACAGTGCACTTTATCAGTGGCTAGGAACTTTATAGTGTCTCCTGATTTCCAGGCTAGGGAGAAAAGGTATTTTGGAGTTGAATCATAAGGCACTTTGAATTCTACATCAAACACTTGTTAATATAAAGCATCAAAAGACAAAAGAAGGCCATGGCTTCTTTTGATGTTTTCAAAAAACAATCTTGTAACTAATGTGAAGGATATAGTCAGAATATGGAATTACTGACAAACATGTGGCAATTGTCTAAGCACAGTTTAATATCTTTAGAAGGAGATGGGAAAATGTGGGTTCTAACCCATTGAAATAAGTGCCAAGTGTCAGCAGGTTTGTAGGTGACATTTCCATCATACACACGTTGCTGAAGTATTCTATCTTCTCCAAGTCCGGTTGTCTATGTAACTTCTGGAAAAAAAATTATAAGAACTTAAGTGTGCCAAACTTTGAATATATTTTTTTCTTCAACTCATATTTATAGGCATGGAAAATTGTCATCCAGAGACTGTTGTCTTTGGTTAAACATCATATTGAATAGCACTAATTTTCTCCTTCTATTGGCAAACTGCTGGCTGGGTAAAAAGGACCTGCAAATATTATTTCTACTATAACATTCATTATTTAATCCCAGTGGTTGGCACTGTGCTACATGAATTAATTATTCTCTAAGCTTTACTCCCTGCAACCAAACAACACCAACTTTCCCAACTTTAGTCTCAATATTATGAGCCCAGCTCTGCTCTAAACTATGGTTCTAATCCTACTTTAGTTTGTTCCCAAAGCCTACCCACAAGCAAATACATTAAATAAGGAGACACACACACACACAGAGAGAGAGAGAGGGGGAGAGAGAGAGAGAGAGAGAGAGAGAGAGAGAGAGAGAGAGAGAGAGAGTGAGAGAGAGAGAGAGAGAGAAGAGAGAGAGAGAGAGAGAGAGAGAGAGAGAGAGAGAGAGAGAGAGAGAGAGAGAGAGAGAGAGAGAGAGCAATCACACACACAGACAAAGAGAGCTGATGATTTTGCAAACAGTTCAACCAAAGCCTACATCATTTGGTAGCCTGTCTACAATGTTAACCACAAGCCAATTTCCCCCAAACGTGTCTCTTCTATTCTTCAGCAGCCAGTACCTGGCTCCCAAGCTTCTGTTTTCTAATTTGGATGAATGAGTGAACTTGGCAAAGTAGATGCATTGTCAAAGCTGATTTATGTTGTTGTCAATCCAAACTGCTTGGCTCTGCACAGAAATTATCCTTTCCTGCCCATTGTTCAGAGTTCAGAAAAACACCTTCTGTTCTATTGTTTGGCTATGGTCAGGATAGAGATTTTTCTATTTTGTTGTTCTTTTCATGATGCATCCAGCTTTCCCACAATAATAGATGAACTCCCCTATAGAGGTTTGCTGAGATCTCAAAGGGAAAGGGAGAACAGCTTTAAAAATGGACATCAGTGGGCAAGAGGTGCTGTACAAAAAATATCAAACAGCCTGAATAAGTGCCACCAACCATTTGGGTTTCCATAGTATATGTTTAATACTAATGGTGGAAGCTGATTTTCCTTTTACATTTGTAGAATTCAATGAAACTATAGGCCCCTTTTATTGGGAAGATGTATAGAGGTTTTAGCTAGAAACAAACATATTCATGTACACACACACACACACACACACACACACACACACATACACACAAACACAGAGGGACGGAGGGAAGGAGAGGAAGAGGAAGAGAGACTCATACACATACCTGTGTTTGCCCCTGAGTAATTATTCAAAGTGAAAAAGATGTAGTTTTTACATATTTTTCCTTAATATCCAAACAAATATAGGAAGGCAGAGTGTGTTAGTTAATTAGTTATTTTCTGGTTGAACTGACAAAAAGCAAATTGAAGAATGGAGAGTTTATTTCAGCCTATAGTGTGAAGGAATATCCACGACGTCCGGGGAGGCATGACAGCTGATTAAGGTAGTTAGGCATATTGCATCCACAGTGAGAAAGCAGAGATCAGTGAATGCATGTACTCAGAGCTCCCTTTGTCTTTTCAATGAAGTCTAGGACTCCAACTCAAGTCATAACATGGACTAAGTTCAGTGGGTCAGCCCACTCCAACTACTCTTATCTATGAAGTACCTCACAGATGTACTCAGACCTGTGTTTCCATGATGACTCTCATGTTCTGTCAAGTTGACAACAAAGACTCACCACCTCACAAAGCTACATTTATTTGGTACACATATATAAAGCTTTACCTACTTTGTGCGTTTAAAGACTGTTAAGTGTTGAGAACAGAGAAGTGACTAGAGTTCTTGGGAGATTTTTCATACTATTAGATCTAGGATCTGAGACCTGGGCAGAGGAGCTGTCCTTGAAAGAAAGGCTGTGGTTAATACACATACCTAGCTCAGAATTGTCTGTCTTTTGGCCAATGAACTATGTAAGTATTCTGCTGCTACTCATGTTCCTTGATGCAACCCATATTGTAGTCAATAAAACAAAACATCTTCCCTGTGCTGTGGATGTGATGGTTAGAGACAAACTGCAGGACCAAAAGGAGAATGGACTTCAATGGATGATGGTTAAGCAGCTGACACAGACAAATGATCTGTGGCCTGTGCTTAGAAAGGGTTACTGTGCCCATTTATCTTTGATCCCATCTGCATTAAGAGTGATACCATCTACATGAATTTCAGTTCAAGAATGCTAGTTCTCTCTCTCTCTCTCTCTCTCTCTCTCTCTCTCTCTCTCTCTCTCTCCCTCCCTCCCTCCCTCCCTCCCTCCCCCCCTCTCTCCCTCCCTCTCTCCCTCCCTCCCTCCCCAAACCCGCAAGTGCACATGCATATGTATGTACAAGCTTATGGAAGCCAGAGGACAACCTCAAGAGCCATTTATAAGGTCTTGCCTCCTCCCCCTATTCTATTATTCTTACTTTTATTTGACAGACTCTTTTGCTAGGATAACTAGTCAGATAGGCAGAGGGATCCTCCCACCTCCATCCACACAGTAAGCCCTAGAGATCTGCTTCCTCCACTTTTCAGCTCTGAGAATTCATGTGTGTGTCATCACACCTGGATTTTCTTTCTTTTCAGTATGGATTCTTGGGCTCAAATCCAGGTCCTTGTGCCTCCAAATAAGCACTTTACCAACTGAGACACCTCCCCAGCTGCTGTATTCAGTATTTTAAACTAATGTTTGGAATCACCGGAAGATCTCTATTTGGCAGTGGGAATGGGGATGGCAGATGACATTGCACTAAGGCCCCCTGCCTCTCATGGGACTGCTAGTATGACACAGTTTTGTTTTGTTCTTTGGTTGATTGGTTTCAGCCATGTCTTCTTCATCTCCAAATTTCTGAGTTCTACCTCTCTTCAAGTCTGATGGCAAACTGTCATTAAAGGACTGTCTTAGTTACTGTTTCTTTTGCTGTGATAAAACACAGTGACCATAGCAACTAAAGGAGAAAGGATTTGTTTCCATTTACTGTCCTATATTCCACTCCATCATGGAGTAAATTTACTTACAGTAACTCATGCAGAGTCCATGAAGGAGTGATGCTTACTGGTTTGATCATTCCTGGCTTGCTTAGCTTCCTTTATTGCACCAACTAGGACCATGTGCCCTGAGGGTGGCACTACCCCAAGTGATATGGGCCCCTTTATATCAATCATCAATCAAGAAAATGCCTTGCTCACAGTCTGATCATATGAAAGCATGTTCTGGATTAAGATTCCTTCTTCCCACATAACAGTAGTTTGAGTGTAGTTGATATGAGAACTAGCTAGCAAGGGGACCATGTGATTCTCCAGGTTTGGAACACAATCATATTCACAATGGCACCTTCTGTGGGAATCCACCATTATGGTATTAAGCCTTGAAAGTTTTCAGGAATGTTCTCCGGTTGTTTATGAGAGCCTTCCCATAGAGGGAGTGCCACAGGGTGTCATTAGTAGGCAAACACAGACAGCGCTAGAATGACAGACTGTCCATTCTAAGAGTCTCCATATAAACATGGGAATTTTTTCCTACTCTCAGAGTGTGTCAATGTTCTCCTTTGTATGTGTATGTGGGGTTTGGTGGGCAGAGGCCTTCCAGATAGATTCTACTGTGCTAGGTATAGTATGAACAAGGAAAGAGAAGAACTGCCTTGAGTTTTTCACCCTCTTCCCTTTAAGCCTCAGGGTATATAATATATAGCCTTTAATCAGAAGCCCCATTATGTCTAAGAATTCAGGCAATAGGTACTTAGTTACTTTACAAGTTTCCTGAGTTAGTTGATTTTGTGGTATCTGTGTGTGCATCCGTGTGTGTGTGTGTGTGTGTGTGTGTGTGTGTGTGTGTGTGTGTGTGTGTATCATATGCTTGCATTTATGGGTATTTGTGTCCATGCATGTAAACACAGAAGCCAGAGGGGTATATTTCTTTGAGGTATATTCTGAAGCATACTGGTTTGGCTCAACTATCTGCCTAGCAAGCTTCCAGGATCTTTCTGTCTCTGCTCACAGTTCACTAAGGTTACAGGAACTCAAAACCATGCTCAAGTTTACATGGGTGCTGGGGATTTGAACTCAGGTCCTCATCCTTGCACAGTAAGCACTCTTATGCACTGAGCTATTTCCCAGCCTATACCACTCCTCCAGTGAAATGTTTTATGCATTATTTACCAGTTATTTTTTTCTTGTCCAATTAGCTTTTGTCTCAGCCTGCGTGCTATTTAAGCATGGTTCTGAAACTTACTTCTATGGAAGTAAGCCTTGAGATTTCCTAAAATAGTATTGTTAATACATTAATTATAGTGACTCTTAAAGTTACTTTAATGTGAATATATTTAATGAATATAGATGCAATAATGGTTAGTATCAAATTTTCCAAGTCTCAAAACACGTTCTGTACCTTTGCCACATTAAATTCCCACAACACCATGAAATGGGCAACTTTACCATGTCTTTGGTGAAGGTTAGGCTAAGATATGGAGTTTTCTTGGCCAACATGGTCTCTGGGTTCTTCTGGTATACCTTGATTCTGCTGTCTTTGGATATGCAAATGCTGCTGCCAGACTATGGCCTAGAATGCCTGCTAACTTTTATAGTACTTTGAAGTGTGATTTCTAGAAGCATACAGACCCACATGAATGTACAAAATCTCTGAGTCCACACACATGATCAAGTCTTGACATAAGAGCCATTTAGAACATGCAACAAGAAATGAAAGAGAGGTGACTTGACTGCCCAGAATCATGGTTGTTGTTGAATGCATATGACATGTATTTGTAATCTCAGTGTTATTTAGAGCGATCATCTCTTTCTGGAACCTAGCTCTCCTCTTCATGCAGTACTGGCTCTGCAGAGGCCTCTTGGCTGAATCACATATGCTCAGAAGGCATCATTCAGTACAGGAGCATGTGTAAGAGTGAATGATTCTCCAGCAAAACAGAAACCATTCTCTATTAGAACCTTCTCTGGAAAGCCAACCAGTGTTCCCTGAAAACCATCAATGGCAGCACTCCCAGTGGCCTAATTATTTCCTCATGAACTTTGCCTTCTTGAGACTCGACACCTTCCATCATGGCTACACCATTTTGTAGCCTTGAAGAAAGCACTAAGACACAGCAAATAATGGCAACCGGTAATCGCCACACTTTCTTTTCCAAATAAAGTCAACATTTCCTAGATCTGTACTCTTCAGGATCATAGTTTTAGTTTCGAAGACATGGTCTCGGGCAGACCAGGCCGGTCTCCAACTCATTGTATAGCAGAAGATGACTTTGAATTCGTAATTCTTCTACTTCCTGGGTGCTGGAATATACCATGGGCTCTGACAATGTAATGTGCCTCAAGTCATAGGCAGGGCTTGCTATATATGAGACAGGTATTCTGCCAGCAAAGACACCCCTTCAGCCCTGACTATTATAGCCTTGAGGATCATTAAATCCAATGCCTTTTTGTGAGTGGTTACTGACTCCATACATATATCTTGCATCCATGTTGGCAAGTTGCTCTTGAGTTATTCTGCTTTATTTATCTACAGTTTGGGATATACTGTGGATTAACACAGAGGACAACACACTTTAATATGAGTAATAAATACATGGATGGAATCCATTTTCCTGAAGAGGAAAGTCTAGTTTCTTCTTTGACTTTTACAACAGCTCAGACTACACTTACTTTTAGAGGTGTCTATATTCCTGAAGTGACATCTTGTGTTTCTCCAATTGTGCATGAAAAAGACAGAAATTTAAAATGAGCAGTTGGTTAGGCTAATTTAAGCACTTGGGAAACATGGCATAAAAACACTCACCTGAAACTACAGAATACAATTTAGGCACCATCTTTTACTTTCTGTTTTATAATAGAAATCATAGTGAAGAAAATCACAGACTTTTTCCTTATATAGTCAGCTTGCAAAAGTTTCTTGGTAAAACAATTCAGAAACAAAAATACAATGAACTCAGTTTTTGAACTTTCTTCTCCCCACATTTCTGCTAATGAACAAGAAACAATCAGAGCGATGAATTAATTACTCTAATAACATCTCTCCTCTTCATATTCTTTTCAAGAACAAGGATCATTTTTTCCCTCTTGTATTGAAGAACAGCCAATCAAAACACAGAGGTAATTATTCTGAAAAAACGCCTTGCTCTCCCTTTTAATACAATTATTTTAAATATCCAGGGAGAGAAACTGAGGAGGCAATCAGAGAAGGAATTAATTACTCTATTAACTCTGCTTTTCCTCAGTTTGATATATTCACAGTTTGGGAAGAAGGTCTCAAGAGGTCATCACTCCATGTATCAGCCACCTGTCAGGGATGCTCCAAACCCATGCAGACAGATGGGCAGCCTCCCAATGGCTCTACTCCATCATCTAGGGTTTCCCTTTCCTTTGTTTCTCTTTTATTATTTCTTTCTATTAATGTTCTTGTCCCTGACAACTAATTAAACACACAGATTCAGGATTTCTCCACTTTTGCTGATAATATATTTTGAACAAAATCTATACTTTACTTGTAAAAGTTAACATCGTCTCAAAGAGTTGGTTCTGGTGTGAAAATGTGAGTTGAAACACTTCAAGATAGGTTATGCCTATACTCCAGTATCATTGAAGAGATAACTCTGGGAAGCACAAAAGGGAAACACTGTGTCTTAGTTAATTCTCTAGTATTCTCATAGAACAGGGTAACCAAATAAGCTTGGAAAGAAAGGCTTTATTTGGACATACATTTCCATTATGGTACAGAGGCATGGTAACAAGCAGTTAGCATGGCAGTAGCAACAGGAAGCTGAGAGGTCATGTCTTCTACTGCCTGATACCAGCATAGCTGAAAAACATGAGCTCTTGGTTCAGCAAGAGACCATTTTTCAATAGTATAAGGCAAAAAATGACGAAAATGTCATCTTGTTTTCATTCATGCAGCAGGCATGCATGCCTATACCCACATATATGTACATACTTAGTTTGTCTCTCTTTCTCTCTAACACACACATACATATAAATACACAGCCAGAGGAGTGTTATGAGGTATGCTTAAAAATTACCAGCTTGAGTTAACCCTCTGGCCTCTTGAATTTCAGGAATGCAGTCTTGTGCTTAGCAGTGAACTGAATCACAGTCTACCTGGAGTTCTTTGCGGACAAATACATCCTGGAGTTCTCATAAACACCACACTAAATCTGAAGCTCTCCTAAAATAGATTTCAAGTGGAAGCTATCTAAACTCATATTTCTGTGTCTTTATTTGATTTTTGACAAAGATTCTCTGTGACTCCATGGCTCTCCTTGGCACACGGCTACGTCAGAGAATGTGAACTCTACAATGTTCTGATGTGTGTGTTTTCAGATTGTCTCTTCTTCTCTGAAGATCAAGCTTCAAAAGAGTTTTTGGAAATTCTATAAAGCAGCATTATTTGACCAACTGACGAAGGGGGGAAATAAATGGAGAGTTAGATAGAGTGCAGCATTAGTGGAAATTTATGAGAGTGTCAGCTGTACAGGTTGAGTGTAATAGAACATCCTCATCACTGGGAAATATTCATGAAACTTTAAAAGCAAAGAGCTATGCTGTATATCCTACATGAATGGTTCAGAAAAGAACAGAGCGCAGGCACACAGAGAGTAAAATATTAACAATAAAATGGATAAAATCAGAAATGCATTCTTACATTCTTTTTACCATTTTCATTCTTGCACAACCTTAACTTTCAAAATGATTTTAAAATATAAAACGTGAATGGGGCCTCATGAGCTCCTCCCCTGACCATGACAGGATGTTGACAGGCTCTACCATGTGTCGGTCTTAATTCAGTCAACCATGACTATGGTGAGTTTCTGAGTAAAGATATTTCATGCCCAGAAGACTGCTTGGAAGGAGTCTGCCCCAAACTCCAGCTTTTACGTTCTTCATGCTCCTTCCTCCGAGATGTTCCCGGAGCCTTGAATGCAGAGGTCCCATTGAACAGTCAATAGTTAATTGTTTTTTGCAAATGAACTAGTTATTGACCTCTGCAGTGCTGCCATCCACACCAAGACAAAGTTTCTAAGAGAATCTGTATGGCAGTTAACAGATGCTTGAAGTGGGAGGCAAGACATTCTCTTCAGTGGTGTAAACACTGGTAAGTTGTCTAGGATCTGGCAAGCAACTTGTTACCTATGTAAGAAATCCTTAAACTCAGTAGGTTCATACATGCATGTATGAACACATACACACACACAGAGACACATACACACACACACACACACACAGAGAGAGAGAGAGAGAGAGAGAGAGAGAGAGAGAGAGACTGTCAGACAGAAACAGACACACAGAGACAAAATCAAGCAGACAGTAGATATGAAAGTAGAAGGGGACTAACTGAAGGAGTCAGTGAGTTGGGCACATAGTATGAGACAAAGTCACATAAGTAAATATGATCAAAATACATCATATACATGTATAAAATGGTTAGAAAAATTTAAAATACCATTGACATATCATTTTGTCCTGATTTTTCTCTTCACCAACATGAAAAGAAATTGAGTTCTGTCAGTGTCATGGTCTCCTGACTTGCGCTCTGACATTGACTGTCCAGTTGCTGTCTGAGTCCTTGAAAGAGGTAATGTGGCCTTTAATAGAAAGCTTCTGATTGGTCAACCCTCCTTTAGGAAAGCCATATTCTTTGAGTTCTTCCTTATGCAGAGGCCCTGAGTAGGCAGATGATTGTGGACTGCCCCAGCAGCCCTGGCATTATGTTGATGTACTACTCAGTAGCCACACAATCTCTCCATGGCAATGATAGGAGAGAAAAACAAGCAAGTGGAATGTCAAGAGGAGTGGCCACGGAGGCTGGGGCTTATGCTGGTGTGCTTTGTAACTAGGAGGATGGGCAGCAGGGAGCTGTCATTATGCTCAATGGGCCATGCTGAGTGTGACTAATAACTTCCTGATATTAATAAATAAAAGACTGTCTTGCATCTCCTTCATCACAGGCGATGTGCAGTCACAAGATCTATGATGGATAAGGAGAATCGCACATCTCAAATAGCTTTTAGTCAGTAACTAGTTTATCAAAGGCTCACCTTGGTAGGGAAGGAAGGCTAAGTGACTTTGTTTCTTGCTAATCCCTGCTCTGTTGAACTGCATGTTACTGTCCATATCCTCCTATTTTTCACAGCTTTCCACCGACTCACCTTACCACACTTTGGACCACCTTGTAGCTTAAGTTAAATCAAATTAAAATTTCAATTTATCATCTTCCCATGCTGAGCATCACCCCATCCACTCCCTGAGCCCTCAGTGTCAACATCCCTGTCTGCTTCCTGATTTTGTCCTGGTCCAGCTCACCCAGAAATCTGCAGCTGGACAGGAAGCAAGGGATCAACTGGGGCTTCTCCACTTGACTAGGTGAGGCATTTACTTTCTCATCCGGCCTTGTGCTGCTTCCACTGACATTTGCTGACCTTTGGTGTCTTCTAACTGGCTGATCTGTAATGTGTGATTGATCACAGGACATTCTTCCTTCGGTATTGGATTCCTTGTTTGCCACAAGGTGTCTTTTTGTTGTCATTTGTGACATGCCTGGCTAGCTGACCCTCCAGCTTTTAGGGATCCTCCTGCCTGTCCAGTTTGTCCTGGGAGCAGAGATCTCTGATGCTCACTATTATATCTATTTACGTGGACTCTGAACATTGAAACTTAGGTTGTCACTGAGCCATCTTTTCAGCCTCATTGTAATGCTCTTTTAAAACATTATTATTATTATTATTATTATTATTATTATTATTATTATTATTATTATTATTATATAGGGTCTTACCATGGATCTTTAGCTATCCTGCAACCTACCTACCTCTACCTCCCAAGTGCTGGAATTAAATGCCAATGCAAAATCTAACTCTACCTAACATTGCTATCTCTTCCTGGGCTCCTGCTAGGATTTCACGGTCCATATATGTCTTGTATTTCTTTATCATTCATGTCACTGTAACAGATGCTCAGGCTTGTTTGGATGGTATTGAAAATTTTGAGATGCATTGGTCCAGTATTTTTTAGGATGTTCCTCCATGGGAATTTGGCTCAGACACCACTTACATTCCAGAATAAATGAGTGCTGTGGGTTTGGAAGAATAAAACTGCAGAGGTAAAATTAGAGGCCATTTTTACACATCACAATTGATGAGAGATATGATTTTTATGACTTATCCTCATACACAATGGTGTCCATCAATTTCTGGGTATTGCACTTGGTGTGCTCTCTGTACAAGTTACTATTCTCCTTTTCCTTTTCCAAAACAGAGTCTTTGAAAAGAATTCAGAGGAAGTAGCTCACAGATAAAGATTTAGGACATAGGGATGATCACTTAGGACATTTACTTCCGTAATTCTTTTGCATTCTGTGAGTGAACCCTGTCCTTTCCCTTACTTATTTACTTATGTATCCAATCAATGTGAATAATTACATATATTGATTTTTTTTTACTTTGGATTCTAATCCAATATTGGTCTGTTTATTTGGTAGTTCAGACTTTTCCATGTTGACTGGTATGTCTCTTTCAAATATCACCAATTCTGTAAGGACAGGTATTGTTTATTACCTGGCACTATGGAATGTTCTAGAACAATTTTACGTCATGTGCCACTCCTATATTTGCCTATATTCCCCTACTTCTTTAAGGGTCCCATTCTTCTTTTGTTGAAGAACTTTAATGAAACAATGTCTAAATATACATTTTTCTTATTACAAATAGTCTGATATTCATCTTCTTAAGCCCTCTTGATGGCCTGACAAGGACTTTGCATATTAACTGAATATGTAAATATAGAAATAAATACTTTTACATTTGACTAACTGTCTTAAGATAAGCCTGGGTTTTTACTGATGTCTCTGGCTTGAGTCTGTTGAGCTGTGGACTGCAGTAGCTTCCCTCTCTTACTCACTGGAATGGTAAGAAGTTGGGACACCACCATTCCCTCTCATTGAATTCCTTGTTATATGGTGGGAGATTTTTGTAACTGTGCATTTATGAATTGTGCCGGAGCCAGCCAGTCAGACAACATGGAAACCATAGCTGGAGGAGCGAGGATGATTATAGGAAAGGCAGAAAGAAGATACAAGAGGCAGAGATGGAAGGGATGCTGGTGAATACTGTGCTAGCAAGCAAGTGTATTTTCTCAGTCTTTTAAAGGCAACCAGCACAAAGAATGGACAGTTCTAGGAAGGTGAATGGCCACAAACCCTTCCATAGCAAGTTGATACTCCACAGTGTCAATGTTTGAGGAAGGTATTTCCTTCAGGCTAGGACGGTCTCTCAAGGCCATGTGTGTAAGCAGAGGAACTGATCAGAGTATAACGCATGTCTTAATTAAAAACAAAGACAGGTGTCAGCAGACTCATTTGTGATTAATCACAAGCCAAAAGTCAAAGCTAACTCCAAAAGGGCTCACCACAAACTGTTAACTGTTCCCCGTGGAAAGCAACCATAGGAGCTTATGAACTGAGGTACAATGATTCCGTCCACCCATTATGTGTAGTCACCAACCCTACCAACTATATTCCCTTCTGCAGTTTTTCTGTGTCAGGACACAGAACTGAGAGAGATAGTCCACTTAAAGACAGTCGGTTCTCTTATCACAGCCCAAGTTTTTTTCTCAGACGTCAGCAGTTTTTTAAATAATCAAGAACTGCATTGGATACCCGAGGTTTCCCTCTTCTGCTAAAGGTCTTTAGGGTTGGGAAAGTTCCTGTTTTGTGTGCAGCATGTTGGTGTTAAACAGGTTCATTCTGCCACTCTCAAAATTCTCTGTGCTCCAGATATTCAGATGCCTGCCTTAAGCAAACTTAGCTTTTATTACCTTCATGATTTTGCTACTGGTAGGTTGCCACTCACAGAAATGATACTGTGCCATTTTGTAGATCAATTTGCTGGACTTAAATGTGTGACGATATGGTTTATTCATATAACTTTGCAACTTAGCAAACTTTTATTTTTCATTTTGAAATGAGATTGTCAGGTTGACTCAAACTCAACCTCTTCCTGTTTTCATTTCCTGGCTATGTATCACCAAAGACAGCTCACACCCACTTGTAACTACATCTCTAGTCAGTCTGACTCCCCCTTGTGGTCTCCTCAGGCACACTCACATGGGGCATATAATCACATAGCCATACACAGGCATGATGTTTTAAAATGTCATAAATAATTACAAGACACACAGAGAGTCAGAAAATAAACTTAGACTCTGTTCTAGTTTGCATCTTAACTGCCCTCAAGGCTATGTGTTAATGGCTTAATCTGATATAAATGGGCTTGGGAAGTAGTTGGAGTAAAGGCTTCAGCTTGCTTTTGGATGGCTCAGAATTCTACTCATCTAGAAGTGGCAGAATGTCAGGGGATGAGATTAGGATGAAGTAGGTCCTTAAATATGCATCTGTGGTCACAATATCTTTTTTCTTGGCTTCATTTCTCTTTCTCTTTGAGCTTCTGGCTTCTCTGAGGGGGCTGTTTTGTTTGTTTGGCTGGTTTTGTTTTCCTCTGCAATTTCTTTTGCATTTTGATAGACAGAAAGCAACATAGCCAACTGACCATGGATAGAGAGTTCAGAAACCATGCATCAAAATAGAGCTACAATCCTTATAAGTTGATTTTTTTAGCCATTTCATTACTATGATGAAGGAATGACACATAATCCATGTTTTCATGTTGGAAATATTTAGTGGGACTAAAGAATATAATGGAAGCTATACATCAAGATTAACTATTGTTTGTAGAAACTGTAACTGATTATAGTTAAATTACATATCAGTTGAAAAGATACTTGAAATAAGTAAAGTGAGTTAATAACAACTATGTGAATTAATTTTGCATTTTTATGATGGAATTGTTGGCAGAAAAGCTTATAAGAGGCAAGGCATATATTGTGTCTTGCTTTCAGAGGGCTTAGTGCATCATGATGAGGAGAATGGCCAAGCAAAATAGCTCAGGAAATGTTCTGGCATCAGTAGATACTGCATTCATGTGGTGCATAGACATACAGGCAAAACACCCATACAGGTAAAGTAAGGAGAAAAGAAAAAAAATACAGAAAATTTTGATTTCACATGATAAAAATGATCATCCTGGCAAAAACAACACCATGGTCAAAATCAAACACAAACATAAAAAAGAAAGACAATGAAGTATTAGTTGGTCCATGGGTATCAGGAATCTTCCAAATAATAATTTAGACTTATCAATTTAAAATTTGGGTAATTATGTTAGATCATTGTCCATATGGGATCTATTTATTTATTTATCTATCTATCTATCTATCTATCTATCTATCTATCTATCTATCTATTTATATTTACATTTAAAATGCTGCCTCCCTTTCTGATCCTCACAGATTTCCTCTTTCAATACCCTACTGCTTCTCCTTTGAGAGCTTAAGGTCCCCCTGGGCATGCCCCAAGCCCTGAGCATCAAGTCTCTGCGGGATTAGGAATATTCCCTCCCACTGAGGACAGACAAGCATCCCTTTTGTGGGGTAGATACCACAATCAGGCTATACTTTTAGGGGAAAGCCTCTGCCACAGTTGTTGAGGGACCCACATGGAAACTGAACTACTTGTCTGCTACCTATGTGGTAGGGGCCCTGGTCCAGCCAGTGTATGCTCTTTGGTTGCTGTCTGAGTCTCTGGGATCTGCCAGTTATCCAGGCTAGTTGATTTTGTTTATCTTTCTATGGGATTCCTATCTCCTTCCTTATCTTCAATCCTTCCCCCAACTTCTCCATAAGAGTTGCTGACCTCAGTCAAATGTTTGGCAGTGGGTGTCTGCATCTGTTTCAGTCAGCTTCTGGGTAGAGCCTCTCAGAGGACAGTTATGCTAGGCTTCTGTCTGCAAGCATATATTAATAATAGTGAGTATTATTAATAGTTTCAAGGATTGGTGCTTCCCCATGGGATCGCTCTCAATTTGGGTTCATTGTTGGTTAACTATTTCTTCAGTCTCTGCTCCATCTTTGTCCCTGCATTTTTTTTTGTACAGGACAAATTTGGGGTTGAAAGTTTTGTGAATGATTTGGTGTCTTTATCGCTCCCCTAGAGGTCTTGCCTGGCTACAGGAGGTGGCCTCTTCTTAGGATCCATGTCCCCACTATTAGGCATCTTGGCTAATACCACTAGCTATGACTCCTGGGTGGCTCTCTCAGAGAGAAGCTCAGAGGGCTAGGAGAATGAATGGAAATCTCTAGCTGCTGGGAGCAGCGGGGTGGGGGAAATCTCTAGGAATCAATGGTTTTCAAAAATACAAAAAGTCAATTTTACAACTTTAAATGTGACTAAAACAGCATAAGTCTCAAATTTACATTTTAAAGCAATACCTAGATTTCTACTATTCCGTGGGTCAAAAAAAAAAAAAAAGCATTTTCACTTGTTAACATAGGATCAGAGTGTAAAATGGAACAGTTTCTATGGTGACCAGTATTTATGTGTACATATAACTTTAAAAAGTGACCTCAGTTTGTCCAACTTTCAAATAGACTTCTCCTCATTTGTGTGTCTATGTGTGTGTGTGTGTGTGTGTGTTATATGCATAAGTATGCTTAGGTGTGGCATGCCTGTGCTTGGACAGTCAGAATACATAGAGTAACACCAGGTGACCTGTTCTATCTCTCTGTGCCTTATTTTCTTGGGTCAGAGTGTCTGGTGGAGCTGAAGCTAGGGTAGCGCCCAGCAAGCCAGTGCACTCATCTGTTTCTGCTCCGATGAGCACTGAAGTTACAGGTTTGCTCTTGGCCATATTAAGCATTTTCTGTGGGTGCTTTAGATTCTAAGTCTGGTTGTCAACCTTGCTCAACAAGAGCTATATCCACTGAGTCATCTCCTTAGCCTCCAAATGCATGATTTCAACCACAATTTTACACTATTAGATCAAGCACTCAGAAGCAACGAGAGCACAGGAATTCCCATATCATGGTAGTGTGTGTGTGTGTGTGTGTGTGTGTGTGTGTGTGTGTGTGTGTGTACCTGTGTATAAGCAAGTACAACAACAAAATAAAAGACTTGATATGACTGGTAATTTAAACAGTGGCTGCATAGCACCATAAGAAATTATGACCCATCTCTGCTAATACAGCATTCTTCAAGGAATTCTACAATCATGCCAGCCTAGTGTAAAAAGAAACCCTAATGGGGCATGGTATGGAAGTTATTATGAATTTATCATAATTATATCATCTTTCTAAAATATTATTTCAATGTTTCTATTGGTAACTGTCTTAGTTTTCTTTCCAGCTTTCTGTGACAACGCACCCTGACACAAGTAACTGAGTATAAAGGATTTATGTTGTCTTGGTTCAGAGATAGTGTCTGTTGTGGTGGGCCAAGAAGAGTCACAGGAACAAGAGCCCAGCCTCGACCTTCCCAGGGAGCCAACAGAGAGGGTACACTCTAAAACTCCCAAGCCCACTTCCAATGACCAGTCTCCTCCAATGAGGCACCACCGCCTACATATTCCTCAACCTTGGCAAACAGTACCACCTGCTGGAGAGTTACTGTTCCTACACCTAGCCTGTGGGGACATTTCTCACTCATTCTACATTGGAGCTGCAGTAGAGGCTTTATCCATATAGCAACTATAAAACATACTTAGGAAAAGAGAAGCATACATATGGGTGAGTGGTTTCTTAAACTGTGATTTATTATGAATATTAGATTGCTTTTGTAAGGTTTCCTTGGGATTTCTTGAGATATATTGAAATATTGAGGCATCTATTAACTTTTCTTACATTTTTTTTCTCATTGAAAATTGATACAACCTATTTGTTTTCCAGTGAAAGGTTGATGGAATATTGTTAAAGTCTTTGGTTGTCATTACAAGCATAAGGTATTCTTAATAAGAAGAAAGATTTTACAGGGAGCCAACTGAAATGAAACATTATCTGATGTTGCTCAGCAGTGGATTGCAAATACATAGTTTTCATTTATACATATGTAAGGAAAGTAATGTACTGATGTTGGGTACCTGAACATGCTGAAGAATACTTTGGGCTCTTTTACTTTAAGATTACTTTTAAACTGTTTCACGTATGCATCTGTGTGTATGTTTCTATACCACAGTACATTCTTGGTAGTCAGAGGACAGCTTGAAGAGCTCAGCACATCCTTTCATCTTTTGGGTTCTGCAGGGATAGTGGGATATACTCAGGCTGATCAGCTTGGTGGCCAAGTGCAGGAAATCCATCCAGCCTCATTTTGTTTTCTCTTTTATTTTAAATGAACCTTCTTCAGAGAGATTTAACATACACCTTTTAATTTTCCTATCAAGAGCTCACATTATTATTATTATTATATTATTTGTGTGGTGTGGTATTGTGTGTATGTGTATGTGTGTGTACACGTGTGCGTGTGTGTGTGCATGTGTGTGTGTGTGTGTGTGTGTGTGTGTGTGTGTGTGTGTGTGAACATATATTTGTCTCAGCCCATACGGTCAAACTTTTAGCAGTTAGTTCTCATCTTCCACCATTCATGTCCCAGGGTGGTGGCAGGTACCTTGCTCACTGAGCCATCTCACCTGCCCCAGAAAGCATGTTCTGTCAGTCATACCTAACATGTGTAGAGAACTGTAGGTCACTTGTGGATGAGGAAAACTTTAAATGGGGCTCCAGACGAAACCCATAAACCTACCTCCCACATTATGAGTTACTGTGTCTTGGTTGTACATTTTTAATGTGAAGTTTATAAGTGACAGTATCATTTTAAAAGTTGGGTTTGACATTAAAACCTTCCTTGTCTTTCATTTAATATATGGTCTTTAATTTATCATACAACTGGGAGCATTTTGAAGCTTAGTTTTTGGGTTTGTTTTGGTGCCTTTGTTCTCATGGTGACGAATAACATCCTGTCTCTGAGGCACATTCAGCTTTGAGTCATTTGATATTGTCTGAGGGAAGCTGTCCTAACAGCATAGAACCCAAAAAATGATGGGTAAAACACTAGCTATAAAATTAGTCAGGGTAGAATGAGAAAGTAAATCTTAGGCAATATGTTTAAAATTCAACAAACATAACAAATTATGAGCCCAAAGTTTTGCAGTTTTGCTGCTACTTATGTCCCAGTATACATCTATGGTATATTTGGGTTGTGCTGTGTGTTTGTGTGTGTGTGTGTGTGTGTGTGTGTGTGTGTGTGTGTGTGTGTGTGTGTATGATGTTGTGTGCTCATGTATATCCACAAGTGGATAGCAGTCAAAGGATGATTATGGCATCTTCCTTTATCTCTCTCCATCTCATTTATTTTAAAGACAGGGTTCTTCATTGAACTTTAAGTTCAATGATTGGCTAAACTATCTGGCCAGAAGGCCCCAGGAATCAGCAGGTCTTTATCTTTATAGTAACACACCCAGACTTATACATGCATGCTGTAAATCTGAACCTTAGTACAGGCCCTCATATTACTGAACCATTTCCCTAGCCCCTGGGCTATGCAGGCTTTGAATATTTTTTCACAAAGGCTTGGGTAGACTCTGAGCTTTGGTGGGCTATAGATAATACCAGCACACATGCTTGTTTGTTGAACAAAGGTAAGGCTGGAGGCACTGCATCTCATTGAGTTAGACATTGCTAATGCTCCACCCATCTGAAAACATGAATACAAGAACATCAGGAGAAAGAAGCATGTTTGTAATATTCCTGTGTGTTGTATGTGCCTTGCCTATGATTACAAGTGACAATGAGAGTGAGAGAATACCATATCTGCTTTATGAATGTGTCCTTTACTCAAGCTTATTCCTACTTACGAACACTACTCTTATTGCTTTTTTGATTACTATAACTATTATTTAAAATTTAAATTATACACAGTAGTTGTGTAAAAGGTTCCTTTCTGTTGTCATAATTTTTAATGTGTGGCTTGGGGACACAATATTTATCCAAAATCATGAATTCTGAGGCTGGAGAGGCTTCTCAGTGGCTAAGAACACTTGCCGTTCTTGCAGAGACCAGGGTTTCAGTCCCAAGAACATCCATCAGGTGACTCAAAATGATCCACTCCTCCATTTCCAGGTTATCTAGTTATTGCGTTTGGCCTCCCTAACCACTGCACACACCTGGTGCATAGACATACACTCCAGTCCACACATATATCCCTTAACTAAAATTTGAATAATGAATCCAATTTCTATTATGTGCCAGATTGTGACAGGAATTCTCAGTGTATGGACACTCACAAAGTTCTGGAGAGAAGGGTCCAAGAAATCTACTGAAGCAGCGTTTTCTAAGTAGGTTTGTTAATGGGTAGCACAGAGACTATGCTGAGGCACAAAAACACTGCGTTTGGCCTCCAAAAAAAAAAAAAAAAAAATGAGACGAGAATTTCCAAGAGAAAAGATCCCAGAACAACGTGGAGTACATAGGGAGAGGGTTAAGGTGTCTGATGGAGGACAGTGAGAAGAGCTTCCCTTCTCTGTCAGAAGCTTGCTTATTGGAGGTCAGACAGAAACAACATGGTGGATAGCTGCCTCCTTTCCTACTGCGGAAGAACCCACACCTGTGTCGGCCACTCTTCTCATTGCTGGGACAACAAAAGCAACCAGAGGGAGAGGGAGGAGGCTTTTTTTTTGACTCACACTTTACAGATGCAGTCTGCCATTGCAGGACAGTCATGAGAGTAAGAGAATGAGATGCTGGTCTCAGTGGGTCTGCAGTTGGGAAGCAGAGATAGGCACATGGGAGCTCAGCTATCTTCCTCCCTTGTGCTAACTCAGGCTCCTTTGAAAGGGTGACATTTAGGGTGTCACTTCTCAGTTCACTCAATCTAGAAACTCCCTTACTGACATGCCCAGAGGCATATCTCAGGTGATTCTGGACCCTACCTATCAAGCTGATGGAAGCAAACTGGAATATTTATGAATAAGATTAAAGGGACACTCCTCTCAATTTGGGGATCTAGACATCTTTTGTTTTTATAAGCCAGCCTTAAATGTCACTATATGAAATTTTCTTTGGAAATCTACAATTAAACAATTGGTCATGAATGGTAATTGCAAATGGTAATGGGAGAAGAATGGTGTTAAATAGGAATGACACATTAGTTACCTATAATGAAAAAACTCAACACCCTGAATAATAGGCAGCCAGCAGCCTTAGAAATCAAAAGGTAGTTGGAGGCAAGACTCTGAGCTGCTGTCTGCGACAAGTTACCATGGCTCTGCTTGGGAAGGGAGAGCCTCTTTCTCTCCCACTGGATGATTTTTCTTTGTCCTCCTCTTGACTTTGAATCTCCGTGTGTTTGGTATTTTTCAAGAATCAGCTTTCATGTGATCAAACTGTTCCTTTTTGATTTCAGATTCAAAGCTTTTGTAATTCTGTTCAGAGCCACAGCACAAATGCACAGTTAATGTATGGAGATTGGGAACCCAGCAGCCTAGGGAAGCCCTCAGCAGTAAGCAAAAATGTCATTCAGGAGGTCAGAGGAGTTGTAGGGAAGAATAGACATTTGGCCCTAGTGGAAAAGGGGAGAGAAATCTGCTATTCTTTCAAAACAGCTGGTGATGAGACTCTGAAATACAGTTACTTATTTGTAGAGGAAGATTGAAAGGCACTTTTATTATGTTTTATTTTTAGCTATTTATATGTTTTGGTGTGGTTATTATTTATATGAGTTACAGTTCCAGAGTTGCAGTTGTGAGCATCCTGATGTGGGTGCTGGGAACTAAAGTATGGATAATCAGCAAACATTGTTATTTCCTGAATCATCTTTCTACACCCAGAGCATTTGATGTTTCTAAGAATGTAGAACACTGGAATTCGACAATACCCACTACCTTAGGACCACCAACTGTCAGTGAGAAAGTACCTGAAAGGACCTCAGAAAGCTCCTGTTGAATCCATACCAGCTCTGTACAGTAGTTGTTCTTCCCTTTACCAGTCCCCGAGGAAAATAAGAAGCGTATAGAAGACAGTAAGTAATAACATTCTCTAGACTCCAGCAAATAAAATAAGGTTGTTCATTAAACTGAATTGTTAAGGAGTGGTATTTTAATTTTAATGACTCGCACACATGTCTATCTGCATGCAAACATGCACATGACTTCAAGGGCCCTCTGAGGCTAGAAGACAGAACTAGAGATTGTGGAGCTGAAGTTACAGAGGCTGTAACTGGATCCAGAGATGCTCAACCTGGATGCTAATAACCACGTTTACATCCTCTACAAGAGTGAACAATCTTAACCCATCTCTGCAGCTCCCCAGAAAGATAATGTCTTATCCCACTCTATGCTTGACACTTAATTCACCTCTTGGAGAAGTCATTTGGAAACTATTGTATCTTACACTGGGTATATTGCCTTTTGTTTCTTTCAAGCTCCAAAATGTACACGTCTAATTTGAATAAGCTCCCTGCCTTATGTTATGTAACTATTAGGTTTCTGTTTATCAGCTCAGGAAGAGCCTGGCCACCACCCTTTGTATGACTCTCTGAATGCTGCTATGCAGTTCGTGGTGCCATGGGTAGAGATGAAGTCCATTGAAAGTTTTTGGTAAGTGGTTACCAGTCAAAGATTTAACCTCATATGTCTATAAATAGATTTTTTTTCCTTTTTATCTATTTATTTTATGAAACCGAGTATGCCACAGTTCATGTAGAGGTCAAAAGACAACTTTTGGGAGTTGATGTCATCTTTCCACGATGTAGATCTGGGGATCAAATTCAGGCCATTGGGTTTGGCTGCAGGTGCCTTCCCCTGTTGAGCCATCTCACTACCCTTATAAATAGATAGAATTTTATATAATATATTCACAAATCATTTGCACTTGACAATGTTGGTTTATTTGTGATTCAAAAAAAGTTATGAAAGGGTAAATACCTGTTCAAAAACATGTTTGCTTATATGTTTTTGTTCTTATCAAATAATGTTTCATTGATTTTTTTAAAATAAAATTCCATTCCCGGGAATGTAAGAGTCTTAGGCAGCCAAAAAAGATAGACAAACTTTGTGCTCTTCAAATCTTCAAATAGCCTACATTAGCTAACCTTATAAGGGTTATAGCAGTACAAAAGTCCATGTACACGCTCATCTGCCCATGCCACTGGGTAGCAGTTCTTGAAGATGTTGACTGTCAGATAACCAGGCAACAACAGATTTAATCAGCTTTCCTGTGTTTTAACATTCACTGTGTGTCATAGTCATGGTGGTATTCTTGTGTGCAAATTCTTTTTTTATTGGATATTCTCTATTTACATTTCAAATATTATCCCCTTTACCCCTATTCCTATTCTCTCTCCCATGAAGGTGCTCCCTCTCTCAACCATCCTCTGCACCTCAGTACCTTGGCATTCTCCTACAATGGGAAAGCATGCCTTCACAGGACCAAAGGCCTCTTCTCCCATTGATGCCAGACAATGCTATCCTCTGCTACATAAGCAACTGGAGCCATGAGTCTCTCCATGTGTACTCATTGGTTGGTGTTTCAGTTTCTGGGAGCACTGGAGGGTTTGGTTGGTTGATAATGTTGTTCTTCCCAAGGGGTTTAAAACCCTTGTAGCTCCTTCCGTCTTTTCTCTAGCTTCCTCCTTAGGGTTCCTATGTTCAGTCAGATGGTAAACTGCAAGCATCCTCATCTATATCTATATATCTCTGACAGAGCCTCTTCAGGAGCATCCATATATGTCTCCTGCCAGTAAGTACTTCTTAGCCGTAGAAATAGTGCTTGTGTTTGGTGGCTGCATATGGGGTGGAGCCCTAGGTTAGGTAGTCTCTGAGTGATCTTTTCTTCAATCCCTGTTCCTCTATTTGTCCCTGTATTTCCTCTCATGAGTGTTTTGTTTTCCCTTCTAAGGACTAAGGCATCCACATTCTGGTCTTCCTTTGTTAAAAAAAAAGTTTTCCATGAGAAATAGTGGAAAAGAACCTTCAGATATCATTTATTGTATATTGGTGTCTAGCTCTTTCAACTATGCATAATGTTAAAAATGTCTTCTGGGAATAGGTCTGTATCAGGATGGCTGTTGAAGCCCAAGGTAGCCTTCTCTTTGACATGGGACAGTTACTAACCTGGAAATACTGCTGTTAAGTTTGGTAGGAATTTATAGGTCTCTATAGAAATCCATTAAGTGAGTCTCTAGATGGGTTTAGAAGGGCATTCTAGAATTTTCCCCATCTAGAAAAGGAGTAAGTTGGAGTCAAATATTTGTAAGATCGATCAGAGAGCTCAATTAGATGTCTTGAGACCCTAACCTAACCCTCCAACTGACATATTTATAGAAAGAAAATGTTTCTACCTATTTTTCTTTCCCTATCATCTCATTAATCTGCTCCCTCAGCACAAAAGATATGAAGTGGTGGGAGAGATGCCTCACTGACTAAGAGTGCATCTTGCTTTTGTAGAAAATCTGAGATCAGTTGCTAGCACAGGTACTGCATTTTATAATAATTATCTGTAGTTCCAGGTCCCAGGGATTTGAAACCCTCTACTGATACTTGCAAAGTATACATCCATATAGTCAAACAAATTCTAGTACATGTAAAATGAAGATCAATAGATTTTTTTTCAAAGAATAAGGCAGTCAGAATCACTGGGCAACCTGACACTTGCAACAGGGGAAGAAAGAGTAGCTATTGTGACTTGAATCCCTACTGTGTGTAATGCATAGCTACTGTGGTTTGAATGTCTACTGTTTGAGATGCATTCTTCAAAATATTAATAGCCTGACTGTATCTTAAGCTTCACTGCAGTTTTCATTGTACCTGGACAGTCATAATCCCATATTATAGATGAAAGCATTTCCCCCACTATAATGGTGAAAACTCATAAGACTTTAGGTAAATTACTCAACACTTTTCATTTAGAAACTGTACAGTTTGGAGGCAAACCTAGAGCAGGCAAATCTTAGTTGCTTTTATATTTTACTTCATTTTGTATTAACTTATAAACAAGCAATTTTATCCTGAGTAGGCAGAAGAAAATGAAAGGAAATGACCTTTAAGTAGAATCCACCTCAGCCAAATCTGCATGAGCCCTTTGGTAGGACCATGGTGTGTGTGTGTGTGTGTGTGTGTGTGTGTGTGTGTGTGTGTGTTTAATTTAGAATGTCTTCTCAAATGTCAATGGTACAGACAGAAACACTGAACTGGCATTCAGACAATCAAAATATCAAAATACATTTTATAACTTTATACATTTATTATACAAACCATCACTGTTTGGAAAATTACACTTATCACAAAAGGGTAAGGAAAGGAGTTAAGGCTTTTATTAAATTTTGGGACAGTGTGATCTTCCAGTAGGAGACAAAGTCAAAACCTGAGCAGCATCAGGGATTTAAGGTTAGATTCAGAAAACCTTTTATGGTAAAAAAAAAAAAATGTCCTGGTATCAAATTTTGACTCAAAGTTCTGCCATTTTTCAGTGGGAGACAGCCCCAGTAAGCATTCTCTGTAAAAAGTTTACTATGACTATCATTTGACTAGGAAGATGTTAAAAACACAGCCAGTGAAGTAATGACTCCCCATAAAAAGTATAAAGGAGGGATGAGGAGGAGTCAAGGGAATCAATTTTTTTTCCATTAGCATCCTGTCTTAGTCACCAGAAGTGGTATAAGGATTGTTAGGAAAAGTAAGAAGAAAGGGTTAAAGTAAATAAGAGCTCTCTCTCTCTCTCTCTCTCTCTCTCTCTCTCTCTCTCTCTCTCTCTCTCTCTCTCTCTCTCTCTCTCTCACACACACACACACACACACACATCCCAGAGGGAAAAGAAAACCACAGGAAAATAGGTCCACTAATGAATGAGGAAAAGCGTGAAATTAATGATGATCTAAAACGGCTGAGTTATTGAACTCATTTTTTAAATTTGCCCTTAACAAGAGAAATGAAGCAAAAAAAATATAGAGACAATTAGGGAGTAATGAAGACATTGCAGAAATTGTTCCGGCCAACAGAAAAAAGAGGGAATTCCTTACTTGGCAGACATGGAAGCCCCACATCACCCACCATGGCTCAGGGGATTGGATAATGTGTTTACCAGTTTCTGTACATTTATTTTTAGAAAAATGAAAGAATGTCTAACATATTGGGGAATGTACACATGATAACTCTTACAGAGGTTGTAAATTATTGTTGGGAATTTGTTTTTCTAAAGGGACACAATGAATAAAACATCCTAACCTAGACAATAATATACTCCTTAATAGAAACAAACATTCCACCCATGATAGCTAATCTTGGTTGTCAACTGGAAATGGGCCCAGCCCACTGTGGGTGGCACTATTCCTAGGTTTTCATTGTTTGATAAAGGTTTCTGAACAAGCCAGAGGTAGCAAGCAAATATGTCATCTCTGTTTCAGTTCCTGCTTCTAGATTCCTGCCTGGGCTTCCCTCCCCAAAGTTGCTTTTTGTCAGAATGTTTATAATCACAGCAACAGAAAAGCACACTAGGACCTGCCTGAGTGTAGCTTTGCACAACAAGGAGATTAACTATGGTTCTTTCAGGAGTGTGAGCAACTCATGAGCCCCATACTGCTGGGGGAAAATGTCTCTCTGTAGCAAGGATTATCTACATCTTTGTGGTGGGGTATAAATTTGTGAACCCATTTCTCTAGAAACCATTAACTACCTATAAGTCCTAGAGACACTGGGACCTCTTGGCATTCTCTTCTAGTAACTACTGACTCTTAGTCCTTGGGAGAAGGAATAAGCCTGTCCCTTCCACTGTTAAAAGCTGATGAATCCAATAGTATGCAGGCTTTCTTCAGGCCACTGCAGCTGCTAGTTGCTCAATGGAGCAGAGGTTTGCCAGCATTGCAAACTAAATGTATTCCCATCATGGCACTCATCAGTAGAGAATGGAGACTGGTATCCTACCAAGGTGAAGAATGGGAAATAGCACATCTTTGGTATTTTGGCACCTATGAGGCAGCCCTGAAGAACGGTAAAGTTTTGCTCCATCACGAATCCAAGGGAAAGAGAAAAATGAAATAGCGAGACAGATTGCCTCTGATGTGGCGAGTCACCTGACCGTTTGTAAAGTTAATCAGGGTGACTTGAAAGCAACTGATTTAGTCAGGGTTTTGGAAGCAGGTCAAAGATGGCCATCGCAATATGTGGCAAATTTGTGACATGACCGATGGGCACAGGCTGGGCTGATACTGAGTCTGCGTTTTTAAGAAACAGCTTTACTAATGATTAGCATCATGATTTATGAGTTCTTTAGAAGATTTTTTAATGGTTATTGCTCTCCTAAAAGTTCAGGAAATTATAGAAAAAACCTGAGGCAAATGGTTCACAACTGGACTGGTAGGTCAGATGTGATGGTGCGTGCAGGTCACCCCAGGACTCAGGAGGCTGAGGCAGGAGGTTTGCTTTGAATGTGAGGCCACCTAGATCTGTGAGACTCTTGTCTTAAACATATAAATAAAAGAATGGACTATGCACCCTTGAGTCCAGGGGCCTGAAAGATGGCCGCTGGGCAAAGGTACTTGCTGTGCAGCCCTGCTTGAATTCAATTCTCAGAAGTCCCGAAGGCAGGAGAGAAGTGTGCGTCTGATTGCTGTATGCAGACTAGAGCACAAATAATTAATACAATAAAGGTTAATAAAGTAAAATGGAGGAAAACTGGAAGAGGGACATCATAAAAACATAACGGTCATATTTTGATATCCAGCAGGCTACCAAGGGAGACAGAAGTTCAACAGCAATAGATCACTATTGGTTTCATAGGCACCTAATACTTTGTCAGAAAAAGAGGAAGAATTCTCCGATGAACACAGAACTTATCCAATGAGAACACAGAAGAGGCCCCTCAAACTTTAAATGCCCAGGACCATTTTATCTAGCTCTGGGACCCCAGATTCTCCCAGGACTTTCAAAAGTGCTCAAATTGCAAAGACCAGAGAAAGAAGGAACAGAATAAAATGTTTGATAAGATGGGTACATAAAACACTAATTAATGGAGAAGCATCCATTGTACAGTGTGGGGTGGTCAAAGGTATAGACTCATAGACAAGGAATTTAACGCTTATGTTGGCACAGGGAAGACCCCACTGCAGCAAAAATCTGAGAAGTGTCCCTAATGGCTTCACCTGGGAGAGCATCTGAGGAATCCTTGATGTCCCTTGAAGTTTCACATTGCATATATCCACTTTTCTGTTTGTTTTTGTATGTGTATGTTTATGTGGGCATGCATGTATCATGCTGTGCATGTGTGGAGTCCATTGGATAATGTAGCCAATCTACTGTCCCCTCTCAGGCTCACCTTTCTCTAGTCTTTTCTCCAAGGCCCAACAGCACCTCTACACAGAAAAGGGGAGATTTTTCTCTCCCCAACTCTATGCCCACTTCTTGCTGAGAAACACAGGGTGAGCTGACTAACTACAGTCATGGTAGGGCAGATAGTCACAGAAGAGCCATCTTAGACCTAAGACAACTGCAATTATACTCTGGACTTTTCTTTGCTTTTCTGCTTTGTGGCAGGCTCTTCTCCAGTATGGACAGCATCTCACAATCCTCTTGGCTCAGACTCTGAAGTGCTGGGATCACAGGTAGTATCTGCCACGCCTAGCTTGCCATACAATGCAGAACCTGGGGCCTCCTTACTCCTAGGCTGTTCATTAACAATGAAATGAACTGTTGCATCCATCCCCCCCACCCCACCCCCAAACACACAGATGTAGAGAACTAGGGGAGGAAACCCTCATAGCAATCTCTGGTCTTCCTATGCAAGTGCACACAAGTGTATATGTGTACACACAAAGATAGACTACTCATAGACACACATGTACACACACATACTCCTACCAAAGGTTTGTACATGATTTATCCATTACATAAAAGAAAGAAAGCTTATGATTTTCCTTCAAACCCTGAAACATTCAGCCCAGCAACCTCTAATGTCCTTTTTCTAATGATAGGTCAAGATAGTGTATGAATTAGGCACTGATCTTCCCTCAAGTGTATGATGCAACAATAAACTTAGGGGCTAAGACAGGAAAGAAAATGATGGAAGAGTAATTCTTGGGCAAGAGCATGGCTGTGAATAGCAATACAAGCTCAGGCAATCATTTCTGCAAAAGCCTTACAGAGCATGGGCCAGAAGGGTCCTGTACAGAGATGAACTCTGAAGCCTCCTGTGAAAAACCAAGTCAGTGTGGGGAGACCCATCAGTGCAGCAGCTCCAGAACAGGGGACAGAGCATGAATACCGGCAGTGCTTGGTCTGAACAGAATACAGTGTTGTCCTACAGTGTGGGAGGAGCTACAGTTGGGAGGCTTCTGAAGACATTTTACCTACATGCCAAGGAGACTTGGGATCCTTAGAGTAGTTCTTGGTAAGAGATCTGATGCAGGGAAGCGTGAGATACAGTTTTCACTAGGCTTCTCAGCAATCTGAGGGTTTGTGCTCAGCCATCAGGGGTACCATGATGCCTGAGCTCTCTGAGAAGCTGAGAGACTGCTAATTCCTGAAGAAAAAGGCTCTGGCTCCTCTTCTGTCAGGAAGGGGACCCAGTAGATCTCCCATCTACCTTAGAGTTGAACCGTGCATGTACCATATCTTGTCTTAAATATAAGCTCCAAGGTTTCATTTGTCCCAAGTCATCATCAACTCAAACCATTCTCTATGCCCCATACAGACCTCTATCTTTAACACTCTGTATGATCCTCAGATGGCTTATTCTGTCCTTGACTGTTCTTCTCCCTAATGAGGAAATTATAACTGCTCAATATCTGTCTGGACACATTTGCTATAATGGAAATAGAGCTGTTTATTCATACAGCTCTTCCTCTTCCCCACATTTCACCTTTTCCTTTTCCTCCCTCCTCTTCCTCATCCCCCCTCTAAATGTGTACCTGTGTATACCGAGTATACATATTTATCCCATATGTTGTAGAAGCACGCAGAGATCAGAAGAAATCCCTAGAACTGCAATTATATGATTGCAAACTGTCCTGTGGGTGCTAGAGACTGAATCCTGGTTCTCTGCAGCATTCCTCTGCTCTTGACTACTGTACTGTCTTTCTAGCACTATTGGGATTCTTTTGAATCCACTCAGGTCTTCATACCTTGCCTATCCTAAAGGACCTAGTTATTCAGATATAGGCTGGGTTATGTGTTATTGTTTATCGTGTTGGTGACTGAATCTAGGTTCTTATGTGTGCTTGGCAATCACTTTAACAGGGCGTATCACTAATCTTAGGATTTTTGGGGCAAGGTCTAAATAAAAAAACCTCAAGTCACTTTGACTGGGCATTAGCCCAGGCTAGCTCTCAAATTTATGATTATCCTGCAGTCATCCATTAAATACCTGGATTGCATCCATGTACTAGCACATATAGCATGGGTCTGGTTATAAATAGGTTTTATGTAACCCACATACAAAACTCCTAGTCACTAACATGGACCTGCTCATCAATAAACAGGGTTTAGAAATATGGCCAATCCAACCTTCTCTAAAATCAAGAAAAGTAAGCAGATTTAATTTCTTAATGCATTGATCCTCTTTTTCACTAAGACACCAAGATGTCTATGCTAAATTCACAGTTAGGACAGTTTATAAAACCTTCGAATTATACCCGAAGATGTGAATTTAAATCATAACCCCCTGTATGGTTTCAGGCTGAAGGCCCACTGAAAACCTTTGAAGCCACTAGGTGCTGAATGCTACACTGTGTTTCCTGTTGCTTGACCTCAGACATCCTTGCCCATCCCAAACTTTTACTCAACTGCTAATTCCCACTGCAGAGGGAGATTAGCAAGTACCTTGTTCTCTGACAGACAGCCCAAATCCCCAGCTGGGAACTGGTGGAGCCTAGCAATGACATGCTGCAGATGTTGTGACATCTGCCACTGCCATGACTTATTTCATGCTCTTTGGTTCCCCCAAAACAAAATGGTGCCTCAAACTATCCAAACTCAATAAACCCTTGTTCAATGGTTAAAACTGAGCAAATGCATGTTTGATCAAACGCAGAGTGTTGGTTCCTTGCTTCTAAATGAGCCTTGGGCTGCAGAGAGAGCTGTTGAGGGACATGGGGAGAACTAAGTCTGGCTAAAGCACATGCTCTGAAGATGCTTTGTGTTCATTCTTGTGTCTGTCCATTTAGTGCGTATCTCATGGCATATTGTTGTATGTAAACCCAGCATGGAAAGTCACTCGTGGCCAAGCCAGATGACTTGAGGCCATGCTAAGAACCAACATGCTGGAAGGAGAGAACCAACTCCTGCAAGTTGTCTTATTACTTTCACACATGAACATGCGTGCATACACCCAAACACGCACAGGATAAATTAAGGCCATCTTAAAGTTTTTAAGTTATCTATTTTATTTATGCAAATATTGTTGGAGGCCCAATAGTATTTGGCAATGTGTCTTTGCTCTTTTGTTTCCGTGTCTTACACATTTTTCATGTTCTTCTAAGTTAATAATCACCAATTCATTAAGAAAATCTCTTCTTGTATACATATTACATATGTTTGAGAGTTTAATAGTATGTGTTCTATTATGTTTTTCTAAAAAAAAAAGTTTAAAGTAATGAAAGAAACATCAAACTAGGCCTTTTAGTTACGGATCATCAACAATTCTCCTGTGTACACATGGATGAAGCCAGTGATAACAAGTAAAGGAAGAAATCTGCTGTTGTCCCTGTATGGAGTTCTGCTGGCTGCTGTGATCATTAGCATTTAGATCTCATCCATGCCTAAGACTGGTACTAATCATTATAGGTATATAAGGTATTGTCTATGCTCTGTTGTAGACAAAAACTTCTCCAGGAGTGGAAATGTATTCTTGGATCAAGATATTTTAAAAATTTAAAGAGAAGTGGTTCATGCAAAGAACAGAGCTTTCTCTAAATTAAAGCATGCAAATATAATCATCTAAAAGGTAGAGGGTATGTTCTAGACAAAAAGACTCTGTGAATGGTGTCCCCATGCGAACCAAGCTTCACCCTCCCTGAGTTCAGGGTACTATTGTCAGCTATTAACGAGTGGCTCACTAATGACTCTTCATATCTTTGCTGTATGAACATTATATTTGCTGAAAATGTTTTCCATTGTGAATAGACCAAAATGTTTTTATCTATCCTTTGATATCAATAGACATCCAGGTTGTTTATTTTTACCACTTGGTTACTGTGAACATTCATTGCTTGTGAACATTTGTGTTGGTTGTGACTGTCAACCGGACACATCCTAGGACTGACAGAGGGGAGAGTCCTAAAGAGGAACTATTTACATCAGATTAGCCTGTGGGTGTATCTGTGGGAGACTGTGTTGATCATAAATTGAGATGAGAAGAATCATCCTGAAGTTTTATGGGCTGGGTCCTAACCTGTTTAAAAATGGAGAAGGCTGAATAGCAGGATTGATACTTTATTCTCTCCTCTCTGGACTTGATGTGTGTACATCCCTATTGTTTTGAGTTTCTGCCTTGACTTCTGGTCAAGGATGAATTGTGAGCCCAATAAGCCCTTTTCTACTACAAGCTAAGTTGATCAAGTTGATTTTATTTATGTTATTTAATTTTTCACAGTGACAGGGATGATACTAGAATAGTGTCTACATTTAATGTGAATATTTACTTTCAAATATCATGGATATCTAATTAGGAGTAAAAATTGCTTAGTCATGTGATAACTGTTAAGTCTAAATTCAAGAGGTGGCACCACACTATTTCTTTTGTTCAATGATATTCCTTTGGAGAAATAACAAGGACACAACTTATGACTTAAAAGGTCATGGTTGCTGTGAGAATACCAAATGGCAAAGGATCAAAGCAGAAACAAGAAACAATTTAGGAGTTAGTAGCAGTAATCCAAGTGAATGATGATAAAGCCAAGAACTGGAAAATAGGAGAAGAGAGAGCTTGCTATGTGATAGAAAGTAATTCTGGCATGGAGAAGGAAGCAAAGAAATTTGCACAGATAACTAAAAGGTTATATTCATTCTCTCTCTCTCTCTCTCTCTCTCTCTCTCTCTCTCTCTCTCTCTCTCTCTCTCTCTGTCTGTGTATGTGTGTGTGTGTGTGTGTGTGTGTGTGTGTGTGTGTGTGTGTGTGTATGTGGTGAATGAATACTTGTGTTTGTAGGTGTATGTATCTATACATCTGTGTGGAGGATAAAGCAGAACATCACACACACACACACACACACACACACACAGACACACACACTTTTGGGGAAGCACACATGAGTGTGGGCACACTTAGGTACATGTATCCATGCATGGAAGCCAAAGGTCAACTTTGGATTTTCTCCTCAACCATTCTTCATCTTGTTTTTCTGTGACATAGTTTCTTCTCCTGTTGAACCTGTAAAATACTGATTCAGGAGGGATGGCTGGCCAGGAATCCCAGGGATCTGCCTGTCTTAATCTGCCTGTGCTTTGGGTTGCAAGTGTACACTGCCATGCCCGGCTTTAATGTTTTTCTCACATGAGTTTTTATGGTTCTCACAATTAGCCAAGCACTTTATTGACTGAGCCATTCCCCCCTTACCAACTCTATTTCTGTTTGTCTTTCTGTCTGTCTATCTGTCTGTCTGTCTGTCTGTCTACTTTCTGTCTGTCTATCTGTCTATCTATCTATCTATCTACCTATCTATCTATCTATCTATCTATCTATCTATCTATCTATCATCCATCTATCTATTATTTACATTACATTGGATCCCAAATATACACTTTGTTTATAAACTGTAAACACTCAAAACCAGAATATGGGTACTTTTTAATAAAGGGAAAACAGTAAAAAGTATGAAGTATAGGAGCCAAAAGTAGAGTTCCTTTTTGTATACGTTGAGTTTGTGTGGTTAGGTGGCAAGCCACTGCAGCGTTAGTGAACATCTATATACCGTGCCTTTTACTGTATAATAAGCCACTTCAGCAGTTCTAATCTCTGTAGCCCTTCTTTTGAAGTAAGCCACTGTGTCTCACCTCTCAATCACTATGTAACAAGCCACTGTGCCATTGTTTTGCATAGGTACAACTTATCTGTCTGTATAGGAAGTTTTACCTTACAGCAAAGTAGAGATGTTAAGACTGTACTCAGGGACATGCACCTCATATTCAATAGAGAAGAGGGGCCCCAGTACAGAACTGATGGAGGAATGAGCCTTTCCAAAGACTAAGCCCTAGTGCATTGCAAAATTTAAAACTAGTATGAAGAGAAGGAAATGGAAAAATAAGATGTGCCTATTAGTATAGTGGGAGGAGACAAAGAGTTTGTCCAATAAGTTAAACATGAGGTTAGAAAAATGCATCAAAATGAGTGTGCTTGCAGTGTGTGATAATTAACCCACTTAATGGCTTTTCTGACAGCTAAGAGCCTTTGAAGTGATCCAGCTTGTCTGTAATAGTCACTGTTTTCTCTCTACCCCTAGGCAAAGGGAGACTCAGTGGTTTATTTGAATACCAAAATTCTTCCTATTTTAAGCTCATTAAAAGATCTACACTTATGTTAATGCCCTGGGAACTGACCAGGCATGCTCTGCAATGCTGGTGGGAGCTGTGGTTTTGATCTCCACTGAAGTAACACAGCCCTGTGTTTTAAATGCTGAGAAAACTCAGTGGTGAGGGCAATTGAAAGACAATTTATACTGCACTAAAAAGCATACATACTATCACTGGGGCCTGGGAGAGGTTCAGAGGTTAAAAGCTGAGGACCTAAGTTCATTTCCTAGCAACCAAGTTAGGTGACTTAAAAATAGATATAACTCTAGTTCCAGCAGGATTTGATGCTTTGGGCCTCTAAGAGAACCTGCATTCACATGTAAACACCCACACAAATGTGCACACTCACACTTAAAAGTAAAGTAAAAAGATTAAGCATAATATAGGGCCAGAATGAAAGCTTAGGATAGGAAGGCATTTACGACCAAGTTTGATGACATAGGTTTGGTAACTGAGACCCACATAATGGAAAGAGAAATCTGGCATCTATAAATTGTCCTCTGGCCTATGTACTGGACCATTACCCAACTACAAATAAAGAAGTGATCAAATAAATTAAAACAATAAAGACCTTTATTCTTACCAAATATCTTCTTATATAAAAAAATTCTTCCACTTCTACACAGTATATAGAGGACTTGACCTTGCTTTTTTAAGTACATTACATTCAATTAAGAAAACAGACAGAATAAATCCTTCAAAATGCTAATGAGAAGCTCCATTACATGCAGACATGTACACACCAAAAAGCTCAACCTGGAAAGGCATATTTAGCAGAGGATTCAGAAGGAAAGCATGAAAAATGAGTCAGAAATAAGGAGGCAGAAGCAAATTCTGACCACCTACCCTTGCTCACATCCACCGCTTAACCCAGGAACCACTGCAGCTGCAGTTTATGGATTTTAGAAAATGCCAAGTGCCAGATTTCTACATGCCAAGTAATAACCGACTTAGTCACTGTGTCAACCAAAGAGAAATGAGACAGCTTCTCAGTGTGTGCCAGAGTTGGATTGGCAGATGGTCTCTGTTCCATGCTGCCTGCCCCTCTTGCGAGGCACATGCTATGATGTTCTCACGTTCCTGCTTCCTCAGCTGTCTCCAGAATCTGAGAAAGCTACTTAGCCTGTATGTGGGAACAGTCCTCCAGGGAGCAGAAGCAAAGGAGTAGTAGATACATCCCTCAGCTTTGCTTTCCCTGCAAGCTTGGTAGGGAAGTGAGGTAAAAAAGAAAAAAAAAAAAAAGGCATATGAACAAAATCAGTAGCCGGAGAGAGGAGATTCATCACCAAGGCCAACACATAGCAGATAGACTGTGTGCAAGTGTTTCCATAATTCTTTCCCTAAGGGAGACAGCGGTAGATACTCAGTCTTCTAAACTCCCAACAACAAACCGAGGCAGAATTCCCAAACTTCAACCTGGGAAACAGATAAGCTTAGAGCTCCATTAGAGTGTGGAGAAGGGGTTACTTTGGGGATATAAGTGTTCCTTTACCCAGTAGACATGAGAGCTTTCCAAGAGCTGCATAGACTGAGCCCTCTTCCCTTTTGATATCTCTTCAATATGCTCTAGTCCCTCCCAGAGGTCACAGGCAGCTAAGGCAGAGTCGCATACTCAGGGGGAGGTCTCCTGCCCTTCCACAGCACTCTGTGCTTATACACTTTTATAAATGTTATAAATGAACCAATGAACCTAAAAGAGAGAAAGCTCAACTTTCTCGGTAACAGCAACAGCCTTGAGCCTTGGTGGGCTCCTACCAGATCTGATGTCTGCAGAGGTCATGTTAAGATACTTTCCACATAGTCCTGTGGACAGTTCTCAAGGACTTAGTTTTGGTTGTTGTCCACAGATCATATTCCTTTCTCCCATGCATCGTCTTTCCTGTACTAATTCCTATGCTTGCTTTTCCAGTCAATCTACTCTATCCAAATCCATGCCTCAGGCACTATTTGGGTGAAAACCCAGACTAATACAGAAATTGCTCAACAGTTTAAATTTTTAATTATGTGTGTGTGTGTGTGTGTGTGTGTGTGTGTGTATTTCTCCCTGGGGTTGTTTGTGTGTGTGTGTATGTGTGTAGTTGTGAGAATTCATGGTTATGTGTATAGCTGTGTGTGTGTATGATTGTGTTTGAGTAGGGTGTTGTATGTGTGTGGCCATTTTATGTGTTTGTGTGTATGGGTGTGTGTATTTGTGCCTGGGGTTGTGTGTGTGTGTGTAGTTGTGTGAATTCATGGTTGTGTGTGGTTGTATGTGTGTATGATTGTGGTTGTGTAGGGTGTTGTGGGTGTGTGGTTGTTTTGTGTGGTAGGGTGTATGGTTTTGTGTGTGAGTGTGTGTGTGTGTGTGTATGTGTGTGTGTGTGTAGGTCAGGAGAGCTGTGAAGCAAGTTGGTTCTCTCCTCCCATGTGTCACCTAAGAATCCAGTTCAGGTCAGCAATCTTAATGGATTTTACTCACTGAGCCATCTTGCATGCCCAAGTTGAACATTTTAACAGATCTTTAAAAGTACCAAAACATTTCAGAGACTAATGGAAGTCACTTACTCAAAAGATTAAAATCCAAACTAACCCCTGCTACTTGACCATCAAACAATGCCAGCTGATTCTGCAACCTGAAGGTTTTCATTATGTAGTTGTTACAGATAAATAAAACATGGAGACCTAATCATTAAGTGTAATTATCTAATTTGTCATTTCTTTTGCAAAATGAAGAAAACATATGTTTCCAGTGTAACAATTTAACACCTTGAGGCCCTGAGGCAAGAAAGGGCTTAATCCTACTCTATTATTCTCTAAATAAACTTAGCAAAGAGAGGTCCTCATATTTTTTCTCTGTATATTTTATTTCCAAAAAAGATGCATCAAAATATTTTATGTTTAGCTTTTTTTTTGAGAAATAAAGTTATTTGCTTTTCTCATTCTTAGATAAGGTCCTCGCTTAAAGTCCATGCATCTGGTAAGACTATTGCAGCCAACCCTTGAAGGGTCATTTCAGATGAACCGGCTTGTACAACACAACTTCGTTTAACGATTGCAAGCACCTTACTGGACTTGAGACCATACTAACTTTATATATGAGAAGCTAGGCTATACTGGCTGCATCTTACCAATACCCATGTGTCTGTCATCTGCAGAGCAGATATGGAATACATGTCTTCTTGTCAGTGCATGGCAGGCTTACAGTACACCCTTATATGAGGTCTTCCCTGCCTATGGCCAACACCAAGGAAAGAAACAGATAATGAGCACGGGGCAGACTACTGGAGGTATGAATCAGGCCGGAGGTTCCGCCTTAATTTTAACAGTCTAGGCAACAGTAATTCCAAGATTGGGAATGGTACAGGGAGCTGGGATAGAACACAGATACAAAAGCTGTTCTTCCTGGTAACTCATAATTCTTTATAGGTCTTTGACCCTAGAGATCTTGCTGCATTTGTCTCATACATGCCCTGTTTGTTACACAGAGCTGTTGTTAAATGATACCCTTTTCCTACTGGACAAGCATCCAGATCCTAACATAGCAATGTTATAGCTTTACGTTTCCTTGTTTCCTCACTGGGAACTTATTTGTTCCCATCCCATACTAATTATCTCTGTTAAATGAACTCAAGCTAGATGCAGAGCACACAAGGTAGAAGACAGTGAGAGTTTATTATTAAGGAATGAGTGAAGGCAGTAGTCAAATGGACCACAGAGGGGAAAACTGCAGAACTGCTGCCTAGGGCGTTCACAAGAGCTAAAAGTGAGCAATGACCAGACAGACCATGATGCCAGTTCATATGTGGAGTCAGCTATATGCCCTTTTCTAAAGTGTCTGAGACAAACAGCTTTCCCTGGGGGCATTATTCTGTTTTGATGATTGGCAGGTCTACTTGGATTACATCTTAATGGGGAGGACAATGGAATGTCTTTGTTCTTCACCAGAAAGCCTTGCTAAGATTTCAATCTTCAAATCTTCCAGCAGTTGAGAAAGTTATATCTTTATCCCAGGCAGGAGAGATGAATCAAACACCTTTTGTCCCCATCCAAACTCATGCAGACTTAAGTAGCCTTGCTTTACCAGAAGTCACAGCCTTTCCTTAATGAACCTCAACAAAGCCTGGCTACCTTTACTCTTCTTCCTTTCACAAGGTATTTTAAAATTTAAGAAGGTGATCCTGAAGTTGTCCCCTCTTGGTAGGCCTTTCAAATTCTAGCAGCAGCAAATGGAAGCACATCTTTTACATATCACTTGAAAGATAGGTGCTTTACTGGGGACATAGGAGTGGGGACTGCAGATGACTGTAAGAAAGAGTCCTTCTTCAGTGACCTTGAACCTTTATTTCTGTCTAGCTGAGTAATATCCTCATCCTCCCTTTGTTGACCTTTGAAGTGAGTCTGACAAGTCTGTATCAGATAAAAAGCTAAATAACCTTGGCCTTGACCTACAAAAAAGTCAGATCATACACGACTATACTATTTGTGTTAACAGAAATTTGGGTGAGTTTGATCTTGGGTACCACAAGTTATTGGGAAAAATAAGGCTTCCTCTTTATGTTCTCAGTCCTATTAATAAATGAATTTAAGAATGGAATCAGAGGGAAGCTTGGAAACAATTTTATTAGAGTTTAAGAGAAAACAACAGGGTAGGCAAGCTATATATCTACATCAGCTCCCTGGAGGAAGTGGAGAAAGGGAAGAGAAGAAAACATTCCATATGAATTAAGCCTACAGGTTCAGCAACAAAGGTCAGTCACACATCAGATAAGCAGCCATGGGGCCGAAGGCTGGGGTATCTTCAGAGTAAAAGTAAGGACCTTTCAATTACTAGCTGCACTTCAGCTCAGTAGAAATGAGGCAGAAGAGAAAACAAAACAAAACAAAATACAAAGAAAAGCTACCATTTTTCTGAATCAGAAGTCAGAGAAGAGAGTTCTGCTTAACAGAAACTCATGATAGCTCATTACCAGATCTTGAGCAAGTTTTCTGGGAAGAAAAAATATTATTATTTTATTAAATGACCAATTATACCTCCCATGTATCTCTACACCAGCAAACCAAGGGAAGAGAAGCATGTTTACACACAGGTGTGCACATGTGTGCACACATACAAACACACTATCACCACCAACATAAAATAATAGGAATTAAAAATGTTTGGTCATTAATATTTCTCAACATCATTGAACTCAATTCCCCAATTAAGAGGCACAAGCTAACAAAAAAGATACAAAAAGGCATTCATCATTTTGCTGCATAGAAGAAACATACCTTAGCACAAATACAGACATTACCTCAGAGTTAAAGGCTAGAAAATTATTTCCAGACAAATGGTGCCAAGTTTGGGTAGCCATTCTAATATGTAATAAAATAGATTTCTAACCAAAAGTAATCCAAAGAAATGGAGAAGGACACTTCATACTCTTCAAAGAAAAATATACAAATATGATGCCTCAATTCTGAATATGCTCCAAAATGCAAAGACAACCATACTTGTAAAGGAGACATTACTAACCTTTAAACAATACATTAAACCACACACATTAATATTGGGATATTTCAATACCCTACTGTCACCAGGGGACAGGCTGTCCAAACAAAAATTACACAGAAAAAATGATGGAAGAAACAGATGTTATGAAGCAAATGAACCTAACAAATATCTGCAAAACATTTCACCCCAAAACAAAAGAATATGCCCTCTTAGTACCTGCTGGAACCTTCTCCCAAATTGACCATATACCTGGAATCTCTCTCTGTATCTACTAAAAAAATTATATTTGAAGTTTAGCTAGAATTATAAGACAACAAAAGGTGACCCAGGGAATACAAATTGGAAAGGAAGAAGTCAAAATATCACTTTGGTGAAATGATAGTATATGTAATTGACCCCAAAAATTCTACCAGAGAACTCCTACAGCTGATAAACACCTTTAGCAAAGTGGCTATATGCAAAGTTAACATTTACAAAAATCAGTTGCTCTCCTGTATAGAAATGACAAACATTCTGAGAAGGAAATTAGGGAAAGAACATCCTTCACAATAGAAATAAATAATATAAAATATATTGGTGTAACTTTAACCAAACATGTGAAAGGAAACCTGTCTGAAAAGAACTTTAAGTCTATGAAGAAAGATACTGAAGAAGATATCAGAAGATGCAAAGATTCCCTATGCTCATGGATTGGTAGTGTTAACATAGTAAAAGTGGCCATCCTTATAAAAAGCAATTTACAGATTCAATGCAATTCCATCAAAATGCCAACACAAATCTTTACAGACCTTGAACGAACAATATCAAATTCATGTGAAAAAAAAAAAACAAAACAACTCAGGATAGCTAAAGCAGTCCTGTATAATAAAAGAACTTCTGGAGGTATCACCATCCCTGATTTCAGGCTGTACTACAGAGCAATAATAATAATAGTAATAACTGTCACATGGCACTGGCATAAAAACAGACAGATTTTGCAGTGAAATCAAATTGATGAAGCAGAAGTAAATCTACACACCTACAGATACCTGATTTTCAAAAGTAAAATGAAGCCAAAACCATACAACATTAAAAAAAAATCTTCAACAAATTTGTTGGTCTAAGTGGATGTCTGCATGTTGAATAGTGCAAATAGACCCATATCTATCACCCTGAACAAAATCCAAGTGCAAGTGGATCAAAGACTTCAATATAAAAGTGGATATACTAAATCTGATAAAAGAGAAAGTGGGGAGTACTCTTGAATGCATTATCACAGCAGGGGAAATCTTCTTGACCAAAACACCAACAGCTAGGACACTAATATCAATTAACAAATGGGGCCTCATGAAACTGTAAAGCAAAAACACCATCAGATGACAAAACAGCCACCTGCAGAATGGGAAAAGTTTGTCACTATCTCCACATCTGACAAAAAGGCTGATACCCAAAATATAGGAAGAACTCAAGAAACTAGTCATCAACAAACCAAATAACCCAATTAAAAAATGTGGTACAGATCTAAAAGATTTCTCAACAAAGGAATCTGTAATGATTGAGAAGTAAATGTTAACACTTAAAGAAATGTTCAACATCCTTAGCAGGGAAATACAAATCAAAGTGGCTCTGAGATTCCATCTTAGACCCATCAAAATGACTAAGATCAAAAACTCAAGTGATGGCTCATGCTGGCTAGGGTGTGGACAAGGCGAACAGTCCTCCATTTCTGGTAGAAAAGCAAACTTGTCTAACCACTTTAGAAATTAATTTAAGGGCTTCTCATTTCCACCTCAAGACCTAGCTATATCATTCCTGGGCATATATCCAAAAAAAAAAAAAAAAAAACTCCATCATACCACAAGGATGTTTGCTAAGTTATGTTCATATTAGCTCTACTCATAATAGCCAGAAACTAGAACATCCTACATGTCTCTCAACTGAAGAATGGACAATGAAAATGTGGTACATCTACACAATGGAGTATTACTCAGCCATTAAAACCAAGGACATCATGAAATTTACAGTCAAATGGATAGAACTAAAAAATATAATACTGAGTGAGGTAACCCAGACCCAGAAAGACAAACATGGTGTAAACTCACATATCAGTAGATATTAGTCATAATGTAAAAGGTAATCATGTTACAAACCACAGATCCAAGGAAGCTAAGAAACAAGGAAACCTCACAGAGAAAGGAAAATAGATTAGACATCAAAAGTGGATGGAGAAAAGGGAATGGGTTGGGGAGGGGTAGAGATGGGAACTGGGGGGGATGAGGTGGTGAAGGACGGAGGGAGAAAGTACTGGGAGAAACAAATGGAGGGGGTGGGAATCTTGGGGATGAGGTAGAAATGTAGGACAATGCAAACTCTCAGGAATCTCTGAGAGTAATTCTAGGTAAGGCTCCTCACAATTTAGAATATGCAGCCTGAATTGAGCATCTCCTATAACTAGGCAAGACTTCCAATAGAGGGATTAGGACACCAACCCAGCCATAAAACCTTCAACTGACAATTTGACCTGCATGCAAAATGTGCAGGGGTGAAAGGTGGAGCAGAATTTGAGGGGAGGGCTGACCAACGATTGGCCCAGCCTGTGACCAATGCTATGAGAGAAAACCTATCCCTGACACTACTGATGATATTCAGCTACACTTGCAGATTATAGCTTAGCATAACTGTCACCCGAGAGAGCTCACCTAGCAAATGGTGGGAGGTGATGCAGAGACACACTAAATTGAGCTTGGAGATTCCTGCAGTAAAGGGGCAGAAAGATTCAAGGAGACAGAGGGATCAAGGACACCACATGAAAACCTACAGAATCAGTTAATGCGGGGACATAGCAGCTCATAAAGGCTGAAATGCTAACCCAAGAACATGCATGGGATGGACGTAGGACCTTTGCACATATGTAACAATTGAGAGCTGTATCTTAATGTGGGACTCCTAAAGTAGGAGTAGGAGCTCTGAAAACTGCCTGCTTTCTAGATCCCTTTCTCCTAACTGGGCTGCCTTTTATGGCCTCAGTAGAAGAGGAAGTGTCTAGCCTTACTTAACATGCTAAGGTTGGTTGATATTCATGGGAGAAGACAGGGAGGAAGGTAGGGAGGCTTGGAGAAAAGGAGGCAGAGGAAACTGTAATATAAAGTGAATAAATAATTTAATTAATGAAAGAAAGGAAGGAAGAAGAAAGAAAACCAAGGGAAGAAAGAAAGAAGGAAAGAAAGGGAGAAAGGAAGGAAGAAAGGAAGGAAGAAAGCAAGGAAGAAAGGAAGGAAGAACCACGGATGTGGGCCTGAGATTGATGCTAGAACACTTCCATAGCATGTACAAATCTCTGGATTTAATCCTTTGGAAAGAAAAGTAATACCAAGAAAGATAAATTTATCTCATCTTCACAAAAATCTAAAGACAAAATACATAAAAAAAGGTAAGGGTTTATTTGCTGCAATAATGAGAAATGCATTAGAAAAGATAGACCTTAGGACAAAAATAATTAAAAAGTAAAGCAATGTGTTCTATTGTGATGAAAAGTGCATTTTATGAGGATAATATAAAATATTAGATATTTATCTCAATAAGAAATCACATGCAAATATCTATATAAATATATATCTCTATACCATCTATATCTATATTATCTATATCTAATCTATATCTATTCTATATCTGTATCTATATCATCTGTATCTATATTATCTATATCTATATTACCTATATATCTATATCATCTATATCTATATCTATCTATCTATCTATTTATCTATGTTTATGTCTATATCTATCTATATATCTCAATATATCTATATTTATATATATTTAGAGAGAGAGAGAGAGAGAGAGAGAGAGAGAGAGAGAGAGAGAGAGAGAGTAAGAGAGAGAGAGAGAGAACACAAACAGAATCAAAGGAAGAAATACACAAACAGCCAGTTTTAATTCCTTCTTTTTACAATAATTGGTAACCCAGAGATAGAACTCAGCATGTATATAGTATGTTTAAACAACACAATTAGCATAAATTACTTGCCATCACTATGTCTTTCTTAGAAATCAAAACCTTTTAGATGCAAGACAATACTTCAAGATATCATTGTATTATTTTCCCATGTATATCACACACACACACACACACACACACACACACACACACACACTCAGAAAGGTTCATGTGTTGAATGAAGTCTTGGGTCTCAGCTGCTGGCACATGACTCTACAGTTCTAGGGACAATGACAGGAGCCATTCCTCTGACCCAAGTTTTAGTGGTGGGCCACTCTAGGTGGCCTATTTTACAGCCCGGTAAGTCAGTGACATTCCAGGTGACTCCAATTATAGCAGTTGTTTCCAAGGCTGACCCAGGAGGAACCCATCCCACATCCACGGTATTTGAGGACTTTTTCTATTTCATTTCTTTCGTAGGGCAGTGCGGGTATTTTTCACATTATTCAGCCACCCAAATAACCAACAAAGAATTTGTCCCTTTCAAAGCTAAACTCAGAGCTTGCATGGAGTTGGTCTGCTACAGCCCATGGGGAAGAAATGGTCTCAGTGCACCATGTGCTCCACAGAAGAGATAATTTTGAAAAGGGGGTATTTGACCTCTCCCCTCACTATAGGGGGAAAACTGGTAAGGCATGTGCTTGCAGAGAGAAGTCCTGATGAGGGGGTTCCTGAAAGGAAGTACTCTCAGAAGCAAAATCCAATCAGAATCTGGGCTGAGAGCGCAAGTCTGCATTCCAGATCATTTCATTTTGAACCGTAGGTAGAGTAAAAATGACTGCCTGCCCACATGCTCAGACAATGTCTCATACAGGTTCAATGCCGCTTCTGCTTTCTAGGCAGAGAAGCTGAGCTCAGGTTGCACAGCTTGCTGTGTGTGCAGCCTTGGGGCCACTCACTCAGCAAGTTGGTGAAACATGGGGCTTTGGGTTTAAATTAATTTTCTCTGGAAATTAAAGTCTTTTCTTTTGTAAAGGGTGCTCACCAACCTCCCCCAACATACAGCACCCTTCACTTCTAAACTCAGCTCGCAGATCGTGATACATCCCAGTCTCTCTTAAAGATGTGCACATCACTGTTATCAGTTTGCTTTAGTAAGAGGTCAGGGGAGAAGTGCTCCTCATGTAAAATGTGATGATAACTCTAAGTGCTATGCTTTTAAAAGCAGGGTGTCTGCCAAGTTCCCCAGCAATTTTTCCAGCATATAATTAAGTCCTCATTTAAACCATGGTCTGTATTTGTGTGAAGAAAGATGTGAAAACTCAGAAATAGAAGTTGCTGTGGGTTTACTCCCCAGTCCCATCCCCTTTGTTTTAAATTATACATTGGATTCTGGTTTTGACAGCTAGGATTTTTAAAGTAACAGAAGTGGGTTTGTTGTAGTAAGGTGGTAGTCAGACGGCTGGTGTGACCCTTCTAATGCAAGATCAAGATATCCCTGGGTACCCCACAACATCTAGTGTGGAATGAGAACGGGAATAGCTGTGGATGGAGAAAGTGCAAAATGATATTGGCACTGAGAATTGCTGATGGCATATTTCCTGGTGTCTCTGATCTGAGCTGCGTGCCTGTTGCCAAGTTTTATGTCCTTCGCCTTCGTGGTGGCTGAAGCTTACGTGTGGGTTGTGTATGCAAGGCAAGGAGACAATGTAAGATCAGGATGTCAGGTCTTCATTGACAAAGCTGCGGATGATGTAGGGAACTGAAGAAAAATAACATAGAGGGATGGATAAGAGCCATCTTTGACTTTTAGTGGAGGGAAAGATAAGGAAGTGTGTGTGTGTGTATGTGTGTGTGTGTGTGTGTGTGTGTGTGTGTGTGTGTGTGTGTGTGTACATGAGAAGAGCTAAATAAATGGGCTATCCTCTATAGATCAAGGATAAATTTAAGCATATGCGATTAAAACTACCTACATATAAATATATGTGTAACTAAAACTAAAGGTCCTTGGACAGAAAAGAAAACAAATACTCTCTGGAAAAGCATAATTAAAGCCTAAAATTGAAGAGTCTTACAGAAAGGAGATGTCAAGAGGGGAGATGCCAAGACAGCGGCAGCAGCCAGAATTAAAATTATGGACAGCATTTAAGGAAACAAACCACGTAGGGCCAGTCGTGAGGGGAGTTCTTGTCATCAACAGAAACAGGAGGATGGTGGGCTTCGCAACTCCTTCCCTGAAACAAAAGCAAAGTGCCCACAGAAGAAGGCAGTGTAGTAGACACCAATGACTAAGAAGCAAATTCAGACACATAAAGGCCGCAGTCCCTTAGTGTGTCAGACACTGAGATCTCATTTGAATACAGTAATGACGCTGCGTAAAGGGAACATGGCATTGGGGTCTAGATGGCTCTGTGGATACAGGATCTGTCACCGAGACTAACTAACTAAATTTGACCACTACACCACATACAGATGGGACAAACTCCTGAAGTTGTCCTCTATCTCCACACATCACTGTGGCACAAACATATCCCCAACATAAATTAATTTAAGCTTTTAAAAGAGGACATGATATAATGTGGTAGGAGAAATATGAAGTACCTCCCAAGATAAGCTGATACAAGCATAAAAGGTCAGAATAGTTACTCGAAAGTTCTTACATGATGTAAGTTTTAATATACAAAATATGCAAATAATTGAAAAGTTAGTTAAATTTTTAAAAAATTATTCTAAATGAATTAACATGTTTATGTTTGTGGTCTGGGGGATGGTGTCAAAACCAAGACTTTACATGTGCTAGGTATGCGTTATAACATTGAGTTAAGTTTCCAGCCCTTTCCCTTCTCACTTCTTAACATGGAAAAAACAAAAGTGCAGGTGTGAGAGGGAGAGGGAGGGGAAATGAAAACATGATCAGGTATTGGGAAGGGAAACAGGAGAGAATCCCTGAGGGCCAGCAGAATGAATGGAAATATGTAATCTCAGGGGGTAGGAGATGGAGGGATCTTCTAGAAAGTATTGGAGACTTGGGAAGAGACAGACTCTCAGCACTCAAAGGGAGGGACCTTCGATGAAATGTCCTACAGTGGAGAGAGGGAACTTGCAGAGTCCACCTCTAGTAGAAAGACAAGGAAGGTATCAAGTAGAGGGAGGGATGAGGTTGCCATCCCACAGTCAAAAATTCTGGCCCAGAATTGTTCCTGTCTAAGAACAGCAGAGACAAAAATGGAGGGAAAGGCAGTCCAGTGATGAACCCAACTTGAGCATCCATCTCAAAGGGAGGCTCCAAGGCCTGACACTATTACTGATGCTCTGCTGTGCTTACAGAAGGGAGCCTAGCATGGCAGTCCTCTGAGAGACCCCACAAGTAGCAGACTGAGACAGATCCTGACCCTCAACCATTGAACTGAAGTTGGGGACCCCTGTGGTTGAATTAGGGAAAAGCTTGAAGAAGCTGAGGAGGAAGGAGACCCCATGGAGAAACCAGCAGTGTCAACTAACTGGGACCCCTGAGATATCTCAGACACAGAGCCAGGCAATATAAAGAGCTGGTCTGTGGCCCTCTACAAAACAGGACTAATTTTCAAGAGACTTGAGGCCCCAGGGAGTGAAGAGGCCTGGTTGGGTGGGAAGCATCCTCTTGGAGACAGGGGGAGGAGGAATGGGAAGAGGGACTATGGGAGGGGGTACCTGGAGAAGGATAATAGATGGGCTATAAAAAAATAATAATATAGCCCCTAAATTTGTTCATAAATAGGATAGTATATTATACTTGACACACTTGCATGTTATACATTTAACTCATAATAAATGTATCTCCATAAAAAACATATCTTTTCCTTGTGTCGAAAACGTTTTCGGGTCTTGCCAGTGACTAGTTGAGATTCACAGTACGTTGCTGTAGTCTGTGGCCATGGGACTGAGCCACACCATGCAAGTTCCCCACTGCTCTCTCGCTGTAGCTCAGTCCCGCCCTTCCCTGCCCTCCCCGTCTCTGTCCCTTGTATCTATTCTCACTGTCTATGAAACTAGCATTCATAGGTCACATGTAAGAGATGCTATGGTCCAGTGGGTTTCCAGTGCCAGGCTCATTTTACTTACTGCCCTCCAGCTTATGTTTATGGTCCAGGGGATATTCCCTGGGTGTATTGCGTACCTTCCTCGCCCATCCACACACTTAGCTCAGCTGTGTTCCTGGGTCTTGTGCTCATTGCCACAACCAGCAAGAAAATTCAGATACTTCAGTTCAAATGATTTTAATGTTGGGAATTGTTTTTTTATGAGAGGGAGAGAAGGAAGGGTAGGGGTAGAGAAAAAGGGGAGGGGACAGAAAGAGGGGGAGGAATAAAGGGTGAGAGTGCTCTTGCTTGTGTTTGGTCTATCAAGTGACTGAAGCTACCCTCAGAGGTCAGAATCCAGAATTGGTCATAGGATTCCATGGAGTTGGAATTGCAGAGCAGTTGTGAGTCTCTGCTGTGGCTGCTGAGAATGGAACTCTGGTTCTCTGAAAGAACAGTAACTTCTGTAAATGCCAAACCATCTCTCCAGTCTTTCGAAGTTGGGGTTTTACAACTTGCTTCAAAGAGGTCCTCTCTTTTCTGGAGTTAGTGTTTATAGTTCTTATGCATTGCAGAATATAGTCTTTAAGTTGTCATGCCCTGTCATGAGCCTCTGTATCCAACCAAATTTCTTGTTATTCCCCATGTAATTAATAATGCCAAATACATTTATACATATTCATTTGGATATCTTCTTTCATTTCTTTCCCATATTTTTATTTTTATCTTCTAAGGATAGAAAACAACATTTTCTAATCATAATTTTATTCATGTTTAAGTCTTTTCCTATGTGGCTAGTGATCTTTGAGTCGATTACAAAATCTGCTTACATAACAAAACTTTCCACCAACTTCTATTCCATTCCAGTTCAAAAGGCCCTTTCAGAGGCTGGGGTTTTGGCTCAAAGGCTAAGATCACTTACTTCTCTTGCAGAGGACCTGGGTTCTGTTTTCAGCACACATGTGGTAGCTCACAGCTGGGCAATTCTAATAAAGGAATTGTGTAGCAAATTGAAGGGTGTGTGTGGGGGGGATGTTAGTAACCGGTACCCAAACTACTGAAGCACAAACTTGCTGGAGATATCCGTAGACCTGCAGTCAGGAGCTGGGGAAGAGAAGAGATGTGGCCAGATTTTATAACACTGTATTTCAGGGGTAAATGATTTACAGCATTGTTTTGATGGTATACCAACAGTCCAGGTGTGTATTAGAAAATTACTTAATGAAAATTTGTATTTTCATAATCCTCTAGGTTACAAATATAGCTTATTCTACCTAAGGTTACTATAAGTCTTCTCTTTCTCTTAAGAAAAAAAGAAAATCTCTCTCTTTCTCCTCCCCCCTCTGTACCGTGTGTGTATGTGTCTGGATGTGTGTGTCCTTACACATTCATTGAGACCTCTCACTATATGAATATTGTTATGCTATGGCAAATACATTATCACAAAGGCCATTTTAATATAATATAATATAATATAATATAATATAATATGTAATATGTAACGTGTAACGTGTAACATGTAACGTATAACACATAACACATAACACATAACACATAACACATAACACATAACACATAACATATAACATATAACATATAACATATAACATATAACATATAACATATAACATATAACATATAACATATAACATATAATATAACTTGACATGGTATTTTCAAAACTGCTAAATCCCCACTATTAACTACAGCAGTATATGTAAAGTTGTTTTGTTTTCTAGGAGACAGTGACAATGACAGAATTCCAACTCACTTGTCACTTAATAACTTCTCTTGCTTCCATGTCTAGCACTTATTTCTCGTCCAGTGATGACACAATCATTAAGGAAATGGCTTAGAAATTGCTCACGGAAAAGTTATGACATATTAAGAAAGTAAACCTGTTTTTATCTGTTTGTCTAAGAGGATTTTTTTGCATAAATTTCTGATACACCGTGTCACATCCTGTCTTTGTATCCATTATACAACAATATGCTTTTGATATCTGTTCATGAGAGAAAGTATTTCAATTTCTCTGGCTTTCTGGGTTCCTGAATAGAAGCAGAGAGAGAGATAATATTTAGTACTGAGTTCTTTTTATTCACCCCAGGAACCCAGCTAATAAAATGGTGCTATTCATAGTTCAGGTGGTGTGATGGTTAGTATTAATTATCAATTTGACACAACCTAGGATCCCATAGATGGAAGATGGGCCTGTGTGTATGCCTGTGTGGGATTGTCTTGATTATATTAATTGAAATGGGAAGACAGCCCACTGTGGGCAGCACCATCCCCTGGTTGGGAGCCTGGACTGTGTGTAAGTAGAAATAATAAGCTGGACAGCAGCGTGCTTCACTCTGCTTCCTGATGGTGGACATGCTGTTACCAGGTGCTTCAAGCTCATGCAGCCTTGACCTTCCATCACTATGTTTGTAGCCTTGATCTGTGAGCCAGATTAAATAAAGTGTTTTCATCCATTCGTTGCCTTTGTCAGAGTACTTTATTAGAGCATCTCAGGAAAGCCTAGAAGCTGTTCTAATAATTTCCCAAGTCCTGGGACTCCAGGGCAGAGCAGATTAAATAAGGCTGTCACAGACCAGTTTAAGGCCCAAAGCCCAGTCACCAACTTATCTAAACACCTTGCGGTCTAAGTGCCTCTGTTAGGACTCAAAAGACTGGCCTTTTTGAAGTGTTTTCTTGATGGTCCATAGACAATAACATGAAGTAAATACAAGATCCCTGGAACAGAAACACCCTTAAATAATATTCCCTATATACCAGATATTGGGGACGGAAATCAATGGAGAAAAGTATTTACCTTACAAATATGGGACCTGAGCTCAAATCTCCAATAGTCTCGTGAAGGGTGAGGTGTGACTGTACTTGCCTGTTTGGAAGCCCTGAGCTGAAAATCTGCAGAGGGTCAGGAGGATGCTGAGAGCTTACTAGACAGCCACCCTAGCCAAGACAGCAAGCTTCTGATTCAGTAAGAGAATCTATCTGAGGGGAACAGGGACAGTCATAGAGGGATGTGACCAATGTACCTGCTCTAGCATCTTCATGTAGCACACACACACACACACACACACACACACACATACACACACATACATACACACAAACATGTACACACACAGTCAAAATCACATGCCACAATAAGCCTAGTGACAGCCCACAGGGATCTTCATGTCTCCTTCAAAGGGTGACTTTGTGGTTCCTAATATCCTCACCTTGCTAAGGGGGCTTGGGCTAATGGCGATGTCCTCAGCAAGTTTTTTTTTTTTTTTTTTTTTTTTTTTCAGCTAGAGAGAAACTTTTAGAAATCACTGCTCAGGCATAGCAATCATGACTTGTTATTTTTCAATTTAATTTTAGTGTAAATTAACTTATCTCTGTGCAAGAAGCATTAAAGCTAATAACCCCAAAAAGGGGGATTAAGATTAGAAAGAAAGGCTGTCACTGACAGAGCTCATTAATGGCCTTTATCACTGCAGGCTGATGAACTACATGGGGGATAATTGGCCTAATTATAATACATTTGTTTCTTCAGCCAGGTATTCTTCGAGTTCCTCTCTACTGATTACTTGTGGATCTCGGTTTGGCCAATTAGCTTTCCTCGACACTCCATCCGTTTCCAAAATTGATAGAAGGGAGCTCAGATGTCTGCTGCTGTCACTGTACTTGAGTCCTGGGAAGTCAAGAACTGCATAAAAGAGGCAAAACTAGGGAGAAGGGGAAGATGGCTTTAACTTAGGGCAGGGAGCACAGAACCAGACTCTCGGTGAATTATTATCACTAGTGAGTCAGCTTTTAGGTGGAGTGGTTAAATTGTGTTTGAATTGGATCGGGTGGGAATTGCCTATAATCCCAGCTTTTGAGGGACTGAGGCAAGAGGAATGGCGTGTGTCTGAGGCTAGCCTGAGCTATAATGCACATGACAGGGAAGCCTGGTCTGTAGGGTAAGATCTTGTCTCAGTTAAAAAAACAAGAGCAAATGTATATGAAACAAAGGAGCCCCCAGACTCCTGATATATCCTTGCTATGAATGTATACATTTTCTGATTATTAAAAAGTGTTTTAATTATATTTTTATGTATTTGGGTGCCTTGCCTACCTGTATGTTTGTGCACTATGTGTGTGCTAAAGCTGAGGAGGCCAGAAGATAGAATTAGATGCCTTGGGACTGGATTTCCAGGTGGTTGTGAGCCTATTCAGGTCCTTAGATCTGAACCTGAGACCTCTGGACATAGAACAAGTGCTCTTAACCACTGAGCCACCTCTCCAGTCTCACCCTAGTGACCTTTATTTCCATGAGAAACAAGAAATCTCTGACAATGGTTTAACAATAACAAAATAGAAGCTGAATATTCATACACACACACACACACACACACACACATACATACATACATACATACATACACTTGATCTATTCTCCAAATCAGAAGAATCTGATTTTTCTACTATTTGTAAATCACTCAGTGGGAGTCGTTTTATCGTTGCAGATGTAAAAGATGGTGACACACTCACAAAGTGTGTACTAACAGTATGTCCCTTCCCTAGTCCCACAAAGTCTCTGTAGCACTCTGTTTTCATGTGTCCCATGTCCGATGTATGAGTTTCATGTAGGAATAGTTCTAATCCTGTACTGGAATCTAGATATTGATGTTTCCATCTGAGCTTTTATAGACCATCAGAACTGACCAAATTTAGATCAGTGAAGAAAAATACTGTCTACGTGAGGTCATGGTCACCTGACCTTCACTCACCTGGTGTGACACTAAGAGCCACCATGTCACTGGTCCTTCCCTGTTGATTTAATCACTGAGCCAATAATAGTAACAACAACAACAACAGCAGCAGCAGCAGCAACAACAACAACAACAACAACAACAATAATAATAATAAAAGTTTATCAGGTGCTTATATTGGTGATATGGCTTGGCAGTAAACAGTGTCTGTTGCCAAGACCAGTGAATGACCTAAGTCCAAACCCCAGGCCTCACTGAGTAGGAAAGAACAAACTCCCCAAACCACCCCTTGCATACACAGAAGGTAATAACGGCACTAGAGCAGTAACTCGGACTTTCAAAGCACTTGCTTCTCTTTCAGAGGAGCAGAGCCTGATTCCAAACATATCAGGCAGCTTAATATCCTGTAACTTCAGCTCCAGGGGGTCAGACTCCCTCCCCTTGGCCCCACAAATACCTGAATATATACACATACAGACACATAAATAATTAGATATATCTTATATAAGTCAATAAACAATCCTCTATTTATATATTGTATCTATTCAAGTTTATATTTAATTATATTGTGCATTTACTATGCATTTAATATATACTTATATATTAGTTATATTCATATGTTATTAGCTGTGTTAAAAATGGTTGTTAAAATGATGCAGGACTGTAAGCATTCTCAATCTAAACTTAAGAAAATTATCACAACTGTGTCAACAGATGAATATTGACCACTGTCAGTGAGATTCTCTTTACCTCACCGAGCTCGGTGGTGTGACACAGGATGAATGGAGAGCTGTGATCATACAATTATATAGAACTGATTTTTGACCATTTTTAATTTGTAAATTCTCTATACACTACGGCTAATAATTAGCTAAGCACTTATTTATTAAGTGCTTAGCATTCAGTGCCAGGAACTAATGCCCAGACTATGATCAGAGGCAAGATGCTGCCAGAGAAAGGGTATGTTGGGAGAGATGAACGGCATATTAATGAGCCTGGTATGGAGATATTTCCAGAGACTGTCAATTCAGAGATGTAGCCAATTAGTATAGAGAGAGACATTTACTTTTTGGAGCATATTTGTAACGGGGCAGATTTGATTCATGTCACTCAGCATCACAGCAATGTGCTGCAAACCACACGTCAGCACAAGAGTAAACACGGACACCCAGGAGTCTCTGACATTTTACTTCCTTTAATACATACAGAAATGAGCCTTGCCTGGCTCATCAGATAGGTCTCTGTTTGAGTTCTTCTAGAACACCCCATAGGGTTCCCCATACAGTATGGAATGTTATTCAGAATAAAACTCTTTAATTTTCAGCCAAGCAGGGGCTGTAAGACACTATGGTAAATAAAAGACATAGACATAAAAGGAGAAAGATGTCTTGGTCACTTTCCTATGTGGGAATTTAGAGAAAATCTCCATGTACAACAGTTACCACTGGAGTTTGGGAGCTCTGGACTAGAGGACTAATCTGAGGCTGAATGACAAGTATTGCAAATACTGAGCCACATTTAAGCAGAAAAAGTAAGTTACCTGAAGGTTATACAGTGGGAAGTGGGCTTAATGTAGCTCAAAAGTGCCCTGGCTTAGTATGCAGGGGGCCCTAAAATGAATCCTCATAAATGCACAAATAAAGAAGGAGGGAGGGAAAGAGAGACAGAGAGAGAGAGAGAGAGAAGGAAGGAGGGAGGGAGACAGAGACAGACACACACACACACACACACACACACACACACACAGAGAGAGAGAGAGAGAGAGAGAGAGAGAGAGAGAGAGAGAGGGAGAGATCTGCAAAGCCATCCAAAGTTAATTCATACAAATACAAAGCAGAGATTAACAATATATGCAAAAGGCTAAGATGCAATTGTTAATCGAGTCTTACTGGATGTAATGAGTCAGCGTGATACCCGCAACTATAAATTATATAACCAGTGAAAGTTGTTAATTCTTCTGCACACCAAATACTGTGACTTCAAAATATGGAAAGCTTAAACCTAGTGAAATTAAAAACACGAAACCACAATTCTTTAAACTTTTGTTTAAAAATTCTAAAAAAAAAAACCCGTAAAAAATCAAAGTAAATAGATAAGACTGTAGAGTTTTTGGTTAACAGCAATTTGAGTAAAATATGAAATTGTAATGCATAATTGGAAATGTTTTTAAAAATCTATTAAGCAAAAATAATACCACTCTAAATTCCCTAAAGTTTACATGAGATCTCTTTGAAAATTAGCAAAAAAAATAATTAATCCAAGTAACTTCATTTGACTAAAAAATACTGCCTTAAAATTTCGAAAGAAGGACATTTTTTTCCCAAAATAGGTGCTCCCCACCCAAACTCAGAGTGAAGCTAAAGTCAGTTTCAGAGACAACATCTCTTTTATTTAAATCCATGAAGCAGTTGAGAAATCAAGAACATTTGTGAAATAGCACATTTAAAATGTAAGAGAAGAGAAAAAAAATCTCTGGAAAAGAATTAAGAGATGTAAACACCAAATACTTATAAAGAAAATTATTACAAAAAATGATTCTAAAAACACAGCTCATTCTCAGAGAAACCTGACACCAAGCTGGTCAGTAAGCAGAAGAAGAATCTTGAGCAATTGCAGAGGGAAACCAGAAATACAGAAATGTTCATGGACAAGGAACAGCAATGGCAGGGCCTATCCTCACCATTATGTAAATAAACTTAAAACCTTACATAAGGAAAATAATTTCCCAGAATTTTCCATGACAAAGTATTTCCTCAGCAATAACCCCCCTCAAAAATATTTGAGAAGAATAAAAGAAAATATAGCTATCCTAATAACTACAGAATATATTAAGAAAGTTTAAAAATAGCTGCAAGGTGTGCTCACAGTTGCATTCTTGTGCTATTTAAACAGGTCATGGGGAAAGGAAATTTTACCAAATATGTTTAGTCCTGAAATGTGCTTGGTGGCACACAATTTTAATCACAGCACAGAGGAGCCTGAGGCAGGAGCTTCTCAAGCTTGGGAGAGATAGAAATACCTGTTCTCACAACAGAGAAACAAAGAACAGAAAATTGCACCTTTTAAAATAATATTTTTTTTTTTGTTTAGTTTCTGTACTTTGAGTGGGTATATGTTTGGGCATGCACTTGGCACCATGTATGTGTGAAGATCAGAGAACAAATTAAACTAGTGGCTTCTAATCCTTTGTTATGGATCTCAAAAAATTACTAAAGTCTTAAAGCTTCATGAAAGGTACCCTTACCCAATGAGTCACCTTGGGCTCACAATAAACAAACAAATCTAATGGAGAACAAATACCATGATAAACAAAACACTAAATAATAAACAAGATGGTATGGTCCCAAATGGCAGCTGTTACAAATGGGAAGAGATGGTTGGTTCAGAGAAAGAAAGCTGAGCTGAAAGAACTTGATAAAGAGATAGGGGTGCTATGACCACAGGCAGCCATGATGGATACTGAAGGGGAAAATGAGCACTTGGGTCTGAAGAGGAACTTACCAGGAGGGATGCTCCTGTGCATCACTGGCTGTGTTACAGCTTGGTCCTCCAGAGAAAAGTCCTTTGCTTCAGAGTAACAAAGGAAATTTGAATTCTTCTATGTTTCCAGAGAATGGTAGAAAGTTCCAGATCACAGGAACTTTCCTGCCTGGTAACAGGAAAACATTGAAAAGTGCCATCTATAATGCCAGGCTACATTGGATCTGGATTGCTGAGGGGATAAAGAAGGCAACATACACAAACAACACACACACACACACACACACACACACACACACACACACAGGAGAGAGACAGAGACAAAGAGAGAGTGACACACACACAAGAAAGATATAAAGAGACACAGAGAGACAGAAACAAAGAGAGATATAGAGTGAGTGATGGAGATAAATAGACAGATGGACAGAGATAGAGACAGAAATGGAGACAGAGTCTGAGAATGAGGTAGCAGGGGATGTCACCTAAGAGTAATCACAAGCAGAATGTGACTATCTTAAATTATAGAATTTATCTTAAGATTTCCTTTCGACTGACATGATCACTGTTCCTTCTTTATTTTAATTTTATTTACTTTGCATCCTGACAGCAGGATCCTACTCCTTGACTCCCAGCCGCCTTCTCCCATCCATTCATCTTCCATTTCTCTGGAGAAGAGGCCAGCCTCAATGCATTTCAGCCACCTATGGCATATTAACTTATAGTAAGACTAGGCTACTCTTCTCTCATGGCTAATCAAGGCAACCTAGTAGGAGGAAAGGGTCCCAAAAGCATTCCCACTTTTTGGAGTACCACAAAGCTATACAACTGTTATATATGTGCTGAGGGCCTAGGTCAGTCCCACAAAGACTCCATGGTTGAGAGTCCAGTCTCTGTGAGCCCATAAGGGCTCAGGTTAGTTGATTCTATGTGTTTTCTTGTGGAGTTTTTGACATCCCCCTCCTACAATCCTTCCTTTTCTACTTCAGTACGAGTCCCTACTCTCTGCCTAATGTTTGGCTATGGGTCTCTGCATCTGTTTCCATCAGTTTCTGGGTGAAGCCTCTTTGACAATATTTGGGCTCAAGGTTAATTTATGAGTATAGCAGAATATTATTAGAAATCTTTTCACTGACTGGTTTTTTCCATTTGTGTTTGGTTCTATCATGGGTCACTGTGCTTTTCAGTTTCTGGCCCCTGATCTCCCTGGTATCAGGGGTGGGCTCTCTCCAATAGCATGGGTCTCAAGCTGGACCAGTCATTAGTTGGCCACTCCCATAAGTCTGTCTTGCCTTTATCCCAGCACATCTTGCAGCCAGGAGAAACTGTAGGTCAAAGCTTTTGTGTTTGGGTTGGTGTCCCAATCCTTTACTGAAAGTTTCTTCCTGGTTACAGGAGATGAAATTCCATTTAGGATCTGTATCCCATTGGGAATGTTAGATAGAATAACCTTTAAAACCCACCTGTAGCTAGCAGCTACCATGCTGGATAAAAGAGAAATACACAATAGGTGATTCTCAAAGGAAACTTCCAATGAAATTGTCCTTTCTGGAGGTATAGGATAGAGGCTAACAAAACACTAGGGCATCTTAATTAGGGGTTTTCTATTGCTATAATGAACTCCATGACCAAAGTAAGTTGGTAAGAAAGGGGTTTATTTGTCTTAGACTTCTATATCACTGTTCATCATCAAAGAAAATTAGAACAGGAATTCAAACAGGGCAGGAACCTGGAGGCAGGAGCTGATACAGAGGCCATAATGGGTATTGCTTACTGGCTTGCTCTTCATGAAGTGCTCAGCCTCCTTTCTTATAGAACCCAGGACCATCAGAGATTGACTCCACCTCACAATAGACTGGGCTTTCTTCACCAATCACTAATTAAGGAAATGCCTTACCAGCATGCTTACACCCTATTTGTATGGAGGCATTTTTGTAATTGAGGTTCCCCTCCTCTCAGATGTTTATGTCAAGTTGACATAAAACTATCCAGTGTGGCAGCCTAATTAATAAAACTTGATCATCTATGCACTTGTAAGGCTAGAACACAGGGAGACGGAAAGACATGTGTTGTGTCATCTCTGTAGGACTTGAGCAAACACAGACCATCCATGTGACCACACTGTAAAACACATCACACTCCCCTCATCTGGCTGCTGTGTGAAACACATGCTTACAAAGCAGAATCTGAAGCTCATAAAGATGGGGACTTTCCTAAAGTCATCATACGCCAAAAGATTGAAACTGGAGGTGAAGTGTAGCCCTTCTAAAGGCAGGCCCACTGTGTTTGTAAAGAACGGTCGCCCAGTTCTCTCTCAGCTGGGATCTCTTGTGATCCTGTGGTGCCTGGGTAATGGGAAGCTAATTTGTAGTCTGATGGGGTTTATGGGTTCTGGTTGTTGTCAAGAATTCAGCATGCAGACATCTAATAATTAATATTGGTTCTCATCCCTGCCAGACTCGATAAACATCACAATGCTCAGCATATAGCATGCAAATAGAAAAGGGTAGAAGTGTGGGTAGTAATGCACTGCTTAAAAAATGATGATGATGATGATGATTAATAATAATTATTATTAATTATAGTTATCATAATAATAATAATTATTATGGTTATAAAGTACATTAGAGAGCAGAAATTTGATCGAATTTCAGATGAAGATGTATCTACACAATGCTGTTCATGCCAGTGGCAAATAATTCAGTGTGTCATATGTGAACCATGAGAGAGGTTTTGGGTACCTCACACAGGACAAAGGAGCAAGGGTCTGGTGTGCCTAGACACTTTACTGCTAGACACAAGCAGGATATGAGGGTAATTATCACTCTAAGTGATGCTCTTTGTGTTTGTTATCTACAAATGAGCATTAGTCTGAAAAGATGACCTAGGGAATGGAGAGTACTCACCAGGGCAGTGTGAGGACGTGAATTCAATCCCTAACACCCTCCCAAAGGGCAATGCATAAGGTTTTCACTCCAGGCCCAGGGTGTGGGATGCAGAGACAGGTAGTTCCCTAAGACTTGTTTAATGATAATGTTATAGAAAATAAAAGGGCAGGATGCTTGATGCCCTCCTTTGGCCTCTTGTGCTCCAATATACCACCTGTACAGCACATACACAGTAAATAACAGGGAATGAGTATGGGAAGAACATTTGTCTAACCCCAGAAATAGCTAGACTGCAAACTCTAAAGGGAAACATTCCCTAGGTAAGCTACAGTTGTTAATTCCATTGGATAAAGCAGGTGTCCAGTGACAGGAAATGTGAGGCCATTTGCCAGGGGCTGCAGAAGCACAGAGCACACAATACACATAATGTCTTTACTGCCATTCACAGTGGTGGAAGTGACATTGGTGCTAAGTGTGGTATAAGGCCATAATGTTCTTCTGCATTGGTATTAGTAAAAGACCCATGAGTACAACAACTATTTTCTCATATTACATATATATATATATATATATATATATATATATATATATATATATGTGTGTGTGTGTGTGTGTGTGTATGTTGTATGTATGTATATATGGGAATATATATGGATATATGAGAATATGTATGGATATGTATGAGTATATATGAATATATACATATGAATATATATACATATATACATATACACACATAAGAATATATATGAAATGCTGTCCACACACACAGGGACTTTTTTGCATTCTACACAAGCACTCTACCATATATCTATATTCATTTTTAAGTGTAGGAATTAGAATATCACATTGATGGAGGGGTGGGGATTCATGAATGCATCATTTTTCAAGAGTGATAAAGTACTTTAGGCATAGCTCAGAGAAATACTGAGTGGACAGCAATGAGACCTAGGCTAAGAAAAACAGAGTCATGGACTAGGAATCCAAGAAACTGGATAGCAGTGTTCCATGGTACAGATTATAAGGAGAGGGCTTCCTTTAGAGCATATTCAGTGTCCATGCAGGCAAGGACAATCTGCCTTCCTAAAACATTATAAAAGTACTATGGGATATTTTAAATTTTTATCATATATTAACCTGTTTTGCTGTTATTGTTGGTTTTAATCACAGAGTCTCAGTGTGTAGCTCTGGCTATCCTGAAACTCACTACATAGATCAAACTGGCCTCAAACTCACAGAGATCTGATGATTTTGTCTCCTGAGTACTAGGATTAAAGACATGTGCTACCACACCCATAAAATTGTGTCATACTTAGGGATGTGGTTATAGATGTCAGTGCCATGTACTGAAGTCAAAATAGCTCAACTCTTACCAAAGAAGGCTCAACTTAACAGTAGATAATTATATAGATGTCTATAACTGGACAATGTAAACTGAAAGAAGTTTAAATTTTGAAAAATATATTTTATTACTATCTGTATATACAGGGGCTTCTGCATGTCATGACACTAGAGTCAGGGTACACATCAGAAAAGAACATTAGGGAGTCCATTCTCTTTCCACCATGTGTGTTTCAGGGATGGAGTCCATGTTATAAAGTGTAGCAGCAAGTGCTCAGCCATCTCCCTGACCTCTTATTTGGTTTGTTGAAATAGTTTGCTATGTATCTCATACTGGAATTGAACTGAATTTCCACAGGGTCTGTGTGATGGGGAAGTACTTAGAGTCATAGATTAAATAACTGGACTCAAAGATGTTGCAATCAAAATCCACAGACGGGCCTCCTCCAAGTACACAAGCCTAAAGAAGAAATGGGGAACAAGAAGAAGGGACTTGAAAACTCTGAAGTGACAGAGAAGTCTTGAGACAATAACGCACACATCTATTCTTTCTATCTGAATAATATAGTGTCAAGGTTTGAGTCTCCATATAACCATACAGGTGACAACTCTGTTTAGGCTTGCAGCAATATTTTCAAATAAGTCTCCCTGATCCAAGCACATAGAAATTTGCTTCATAGTAAAGCAGTCATTAACTATTTCCTTAAGTGTTTAGTGAATAGAAGGTGTGTGTGTGTCTCTGTGTGTGTGTGTGTGTGTGTGTGTGTGTGTGTGTGTGAGAGAGAGAGAGAGAGAGAGAGAGAGAGAGAGAGAGAGAGAGAGAGAGAGAGAGAGAGATTTTAGACTCAAGAACAAACAGTTGCAAGGTGAAAAGATACAGTTTAAGTAACAAAAAATATGTATACTTTGCTATTGTTGAGGTAGTATATCAGTTCCTTTTTGTATCTGTCTTATAAAGTTGATAATGGTATCCGATAAATGCAGGCCTAAAGGAGAATTTTCACCACACACCACTGGGCATGTGCAGGACAGACACTGTTTGTAGGACACCCACAGAACTAACACAGACATGTGAGGCTCGCCCACTTGTGGCCTGAGGAGATTTAGAAAATAATCTGATGGCTGAAAGGACTAATCTACAGGGTGAGGTTACAGCGGGACACATAGTTTATCATTGTGTTAGATAATAGCTAATGGAGGGTTGGGACTGTCACCGTCTACTTCAAAGGGATAAACAGCTGCGACAGCCAAGAATTACTTCAGTTGATATAAAAAGACATTAAGCAAGACTACTGAAGGTAAACTGGAAAAAAAAAAAACTTATCTGGATAGCAGAAAATGACCAAAGTTCCTCTTTGGAGTCCAGCTCACATATCAGCAAGCTGCGTTTGCCTTTGTAGATCTCTTTCATCAATGGGGCTGTCTCCAGAGACTGCCACTGCTGATAACACTTAGCACAACCCCATAGGTGCTCATCCGGACTCAGTGGCTTACCACTATACTTCAAGCCATAAGGGGAGAAAAGTGATAGCAAAATACATTGTTCTTCCCCAGATATCAAACTCTGACTTTTGCTTCCTCCCTCCATGAACATATTCCAGTGTCCTTGGGGATAGCTCCTGTAAGTGTGTGAGTGGAACTAATTGAAAAGATCAGATTTAATAGAATTTAAACTTACTGAAGGGGGAGATACTTTTAGTTACGGTAGTGTCAGGGGAGATGAGTCAAGACCATGACAGATCTTGAAAACCAAATTACTGGAAATGCCCTGAAAGCCCTGAAAAGGCAGGTATCTGATCCCATTTAACCAGACAGAAGGTAGAAAGCAGTCAATATAGTTTTCGGTAGTGATTTTTTTTTTTAACTCAGTTACTTTTTTTCAGGCAAATAACTTTGATTTCAAAGTGAGCGAAAGAAGAAAACTTCTTCCTCTCTAAAGGTTTATCTCCAAAGTCTAATAGCTTAAATTGGAAACATGCTTCACTCCTAAACATGGGTGCACAGAACCCACATAATATTTCCGGGTGTGGTGCTGCCTGCCTACAATCCTACTCTTGGGATGCTAAGACAGGCAGAGCTCTGGCACTCTCTGGCCAGCAGCCTCATCTACACAGCAAGTTCCAAGTCCATGCACAACCCTCTTGAGAAAACAAGGCAGAGAACATCTGAGAAACCTACCCAAAGTTGACCTCTGGGTGCCACATGCACATAACACACTCATATCCTCACAAAGCATGAACGTGCAGGCACAGGCACAGAATGACTGACCGTCGTGACATCTTACTTCAGATTTGATGAATGGCATTTACTTGAATAAAATATGTCATATCTAATCTTCTGCTAAATGAATGAATAAGTAAGTAAATAAAGAAAGAAATTAGTAAGTAAATATATCAGGTTAAAAATTACCATGAGCAAGCTTTTATCTTCAGTGGGCTTTGAGCACATTCTAGCCAGTCTTCAGCCATGTAATTCTCTTCTCATGTTTCCCAGAGGTACCTATTTAAGATTTCTTAAACACGGTGGACTGAGTAGGTATCTGATAACAAGAGAAGGGTCCTGTGTTACAACTTAGAGCAGCCCATGTGCTCTTGATTTTGTTTCTTGTCCTGGTTTCTAACTCAAAAGTCTCCCTGGAGGTTATGATCCGGACACTTTCATGTGCTGTGTCTTTCCATCCTGACATATGAGCTGTTTGTGACCCAAGGAATTCTTCCAAGATTTTGGGTTCTGTCTTTCATTAGTACTCTGCCAAGTTGGGCATTTTCCTGTTAGTCACACTTTACCCTAGACAATTAATTGCTCATTTGCCAGAAATAACAAGGTGACCTTGAATCTCTGGCTCATGGTTCCTGCTTAGAATCACCCAATGCATCAGCATCAGCATTTAGAGCTCCATACTGCTTTGTTGTGAGGGGCTGCCCTATGAATAAGGGTGCATTTAATGGACAACCCTGGCTCATATGTAAGATGCTAATAGCAAGCTACAACCCACTCATGTCAGGATGAAAATTCACAAGGATTCCCTTGTACAAGGAGGAAAAATCCCACAGGTTCCCAAACTAGGAACCATCATCATGTTAATTCATGGTCAAGGAGATCATTTATTTTTATTAAATGAAGAACCAGGTATCACCTAATTGGCTCGAAAACTGCCCTTAAACATATCAAACCCACAAGCAACAGCACCCTAGCATCTCCCTTACAACTCCTGCAACCGAATAGTCTACTTCCCTTCTGGCTATTGCTTCTGCACGTCCACACATGGTCTGATTCAGGCTTTTCTGACAATGTACTGTCCACGCAGCACCCTGAGCTGGCCCTATGTATTCAGGTCAGTTCTTTATCTATTACAAGCAGGTCTAAAACATTTTCAGTGTATGTGAAATTGGCTGGTTGAGGTCTTTTGTGAAATTCCCCCATCGCATTGTTCCCCATAGGAAAGGACTCACACTGTCTTTTCTATCGTTAGCACCTGTGAGACAGTTCCCCCTAAAGGTCAGTCTGAGGGTCCCCAACATGCTGCAATCTCATTGGTTTGGAGGCTCTGTAGGAAAGTTTAAGATAATATAAGCATCGGATGATATGTGTCTTATTTAACATGTTGGTACTTTAATTCAAGGCAATGTGCTGTGAAAAATCTAAAATCATTTCTAATCATTATTTTATTTATTTTCTATTAACAGCCACATGAAGCATGCCATTCCTATGATAGAGATAAACAACAGTCTCTGGGCTTTGAAGCTATGCTGATATCTTTAGCTTTAAAAGTAATCATTTATTCCCTATGCAAGTCTTCTTCATAGAGGTGCTGTTTTGTTTGCATAAAGAGCAAGAAATCTCACCTCCTAACCATGGTCTTTGCAAGAGTGATAGATAGCAGGCCCTGGAATATCCAGGCAGAAGAGATGCTCACACTGTAGCAACCTGGTATCTATACATCCCATCATATATACGCACTTTCTCTTCCTGCCACACTCTTTGCACATCTCTACTGCCCTGGTGAATGTTCATGAGCTGAACTGCCATGCTTAATGAGTATAGACTGGTCTCCACAAGAGTACAGAATGAACTAGCAGTTGCTTCCTTTCTCGGAGCTTACTTCAGGGCATAGCTACTGGGAACTGGACTTTGTTTCCTGTTTTCAGAGGTACCACCTAGACAGGAGGTGCAGAGGCAAAGGAACACAGTTCTCTGTGGCTCAGCACAAGGTGACAGGTTCAAACTGAATAAAAGGAACCACCTATGTCTTCTCCTAATTCCTCAACCATGGATGTAGTTAATCACTATCACGGACTATGTGGCCCAAAGAGAAGTAGATAAAACCCAGATACATACAAAGGAAACTTCAGTGAGAAATGCAGACACACCAATGTCTGCGCCCAGGTCAGCACCTCACTGAATGGGATGCTCTCCACAGCCTCATCACTGTAAAGATTGGGGAGCAAATAGTGTTTATTTCAAAGAGGTTAAAAATGAATGTCTCTGTCCTTGAAGTCAAGGTTGAGACCAAGGCTAAGATGTCTCACTTCTATTCAAGGGACTCACAATGAAGATGCTTGTATGTGGATTTATCTAGTAACTTACTTTAAATTTTTTTAAAAAAAATATTTCAGCTTTTTAATAGTTTTTTATTGAAAATTGACATTTTAAATATATTCTTGGAGTACAGTTTCCCTCAATCTATTCCTTCTAGCTTTTCCTTACTCCTTCTCAGATCCACCAAGTCTGTCTGCCTCGCTCTCTCCCACCTCTCTTTCTCATTAGAAAACAAACAGGCTTCTGAGGGATAAAATAAAATAGGTTATAATAAGGTAAATAGAAATAAAAACAAAGCAGAACAGGGCAAGACAAGCAATGAAAAGAGCCCAAGTAATGGCACCAGAAATAGTATAGACAGAGACCCATGTTCACATGCTAAAAATCCCACAAAACACAAAACCAGGAGCCTATATATATATATACCCAAAGAATGTGTAGGGTAAAAAAATGGAAAAAATATAAAAATAAAAAAGATAGAAGAGGAAGGAAGATGAGGAGGGAGAGGAAGAGGACGAGGAGGGGGAAGAGGAGAAGACCTTATATGACATTATGAAACAATGATGCTGTTGAATATTTTTTTTCCATGGACCATCTACTTTTAGGAATTCATCCTACCCTTAAGAGTAGTTTCATGACAGAAAAGATATATTTCTTGAAATATAATCTGTGGTCCCATGAAATAGCTCAATAATTAAAAGCAGCTACAGTTGAGAGTAAGGATCTAAATTTGATCCCTGAAAACACACATGTAAAAGAACAGAACCAAATTCTTCATGTTGATCTCTGACCTCCTTGTGGGATCCACAGTATACACACCCATAAGTTTACACATATGCATAAGCACTCATAAATACATTAATTAAAATTTTTAGCCAATGAAATATAATTTGCATACCATATATTTCAACCTTAGGGTCAAATTTAATGTTTTTGCTATATTATATTATTAAGGTCGAAGTAATATATATATATCTTAACACTGTAAATATATTTATTATATTTATATGTAAATGACTCATATGGTATTTTATGTTTTTATATAATAAATGTCTCTCTATATATTCATATGTATACAGGCATAACATATAAAAGTTTTACAGTTTGAATATTTATATGTAATATTCATACATTTATATCTAAACAAATCATATGGTAATGCATATATACATATATATGTATATGTATATATATATATCTATATAGACTATATAGTTATATGTCTGTATCTATTTATACATATAAACATGTATTAAAATGGTTTGTCAGTTTTCTTTTTCCTTTTTTTTTTTTGATCAACTTTATTTTAAAAAACAAAGATAAATGAACAAATTTTAAGCATTTTTGCATAAAAGTATACGAATACATTTTTGTCAGTGCTTGGCTTTTTTTTCCCCAAAGGTTTGATAGTGTGCATTAAGGTCTTACTAGTTACAATGAGCAAAAAGTACATGTAAAACAGGATGTAACCCGGAATTGGTCAGTTTTCTTGGTGTGTAAGGATTGAGCATAATGGTTTTTTCCTTTCTTTTCTCTTTTTTTTCTTGAACTTCACACAGTCTGTGAGTTGTTTCTGGGGTGTTCAGAGATTTCTGGGCTTAGTATCCCATTTTTCTGTTTTTAAATTTTGAGACAGAGTCTCACTGTCTCAAACGGTCTTGAATTCACAGTCTAGTCCTGACTGTCCACGAACTTTGAACTCATCTGTCTCCACTCTCCAGGTACCTTGGATTACATACCTGTAATGCTACACCTAGATAAGTTTCTGTTAAGTCACTTTTAGTAAAACAGGGGTTAAATATTAGATGGTATTATAACTTTTACTTTCTGTAGCTTTCCCTCCCCTCTTCACTTTGAGCAGCGATGTTTGAGGTTATTATTTTCTCTGTCTAAAACTTTGATCCTGTTTCATAATGACCCGCCAGTACTAATCCCTTAAGACTTGCATAAAATGGTGGTAATAATTTTAGTCTTTCTGTAACTATCCTAACTCTTCACCAAGTGTCCCCTTTGCATCATGAACATCTTCGGTGGCGTTCCCCAAATGGAGCTTCAGTCAGGGAGTGCATGTTGCTACATTTTGCATGTTGGTGTCAGACATTGGTCTGTGACTGACCCATTTTACTCTTAACCACTGTGTTCTACAGTGGTCACTACTGAAGGGTCTCACCCTCACCAGTACTCTGCTTCTAGGAATTAAGTTGAGCTGTGCACAGAGGCATAGAGACAAAACACATGTTACATGGCCTATCTGTGAAGAGTGAAGACTTGAACTTCAAGCAGCCATCAAACTCCTCCCAGCAGTGTCAGATGCTATTGATATTCTCAGGAAACCTTTCTTCCTGGAATCGTAGTCACGTTCATCCACAGTGAGAAAATAACTCATTGCACTGGAGGGAAGTCCCTGCCTTCCCCCCATCTCCCCATTATTCTATCCCCTGGCCCATCCAGCTGACAGCAAGCCCTAACTTCATGTCTCACACAGCCTCACTTTCCAGTCTATGAGAGTCTGTGCTGAACACATTTACTTTTGTTAAATGTTACTGGACATTTACTGCTTGACTGGCACCCTGAGGGTTAATGTTGTAAATCTGTCTGCCTCCTCTTGGTAGACCTTGACTTGAAGGTGGACTTTTTATTATAACAGTCACCAGAGAGATAAGCATGTTACCCAGTAGTCATTCTGAAACATCAGTTCAATAAAGACATGAATATATCCTTATTAATTGCTGGTGACAATTGCTGTCTTTGGCTTCCATGATGGCACTCAAGTCATTCTTCTTCCTGCTTGTGGTTTTGTGTTTTCTTCTTACCTTCCTGTATATCCCTGTCTTAGGAGAGAGGTTGGTGGCTTTCTCTTGTGGATCTATGTTCCTTGCTTACCATCCCTAGCTATGGCCTTGAAGGAATTAGTTCAGCGAACCCAGTCGTGTGGAAGATGATGAGTATTCCAGTCAGGATGCCTGTGCTTCTATGTGGGGGTGTGTGCAGGTGTCTGAGGAGGCCGGCAACAGTGTTGGATTCCCTGGAGCTTCTATTACTAGTAGTCATGAGCTGCCTGACATGGCTGCTGGGAATGAAACCCTGGTCTTCAGGGAGAACTTTAAATAAGTGTTCTTTTTTTTTTTTTTTTTTTTTTTTTTTTTTTGGAACAGAATACTTTTTTATTTTTTTTTATACATTTTTGTCAGTACTGTTTTTTCAGACATTAAAATAAATTTTACATAAAACCATGTCAATATGTTTTTTAGTCAGTACTTGATTTTTTTCAAGGGCTTGACAGTATGCATTGAAAACGTACTAGTTGCAATAAGCGTAAAGTACATGCAAAACAAAACGCAACATGGGAATAGTCAAAGTCTTCTTGTTTTGTGAATATATGTATATTTTTTGTTTTCTTTATTTCTTGGACTTCATACAGTCTGTGAGTTGTTTCTGGGGGAGTGCAAGCCTCTGGGGTTAGCATCCCACTATCAGTGACTGCATATTATGTCTGTTCTTTTGTGACTGGGTTATCTCACTCAGGATGATCTTCTCTAGATGCAGCCATTTTCTTAAGAATTTGGTTAAGTCATTGTTTCTGGTGGCTGAGTAGTATTCCATTGTGTATATGTACCACAATTTTTGTATCCATTCATCTTTTGAAGGACATCTGGGTTCCTTCCAGCTTCTGGCTATTATAAATAGAGCCGCTATGAACATTGTGGTGCATATATCTTTGTTGTGTATTAAAGTGTCTCTGGGGTATATGCCCAGAAGTGGAATAGCTGGGTCTTCAGGTAGTACTATATCCATAAATAAGTGTTCTTAATCACAGGGTTCTGTCTCCAGCACCAGAACTGGTTTCTTAGGAGCATTTTACACATCTCATGTTACAAACCATTTTCATCCCAGTAAATATGGCTGAATGTTAATAATGTAGGAGTACTTTGGCAAGTGATACTCAATGATCAAAGACACAGGACCTGCATATGTTCTTCCAGACGTAATGTGGTTGTGTCTAAGGAAACATATCATTACAGAGGAATCAGACAAAATATAAAGCATACACATGTCTATATTCAAGAATACACACACATAATGTACACACAGGCAGAGTTCCTAAAAGATATCTGTCAATTAGGCAAGGCACCCTTTATACTAACATAGAAATCTTTAAGTCCTGATCACACCCATAGTATGTAATAGAAGAAATAAAACCTGTCCCATGGGTGTGGAGACTTGAGGTTGTCTCCCTAGGCCATACATTAAGGTGGACAAGGCAGCCTGCTCTTGGTGTCTCCAGTACAGCTACGGCAAAGGGAGAAAGTGGAGAAGGAGACAACTCAGATGCTTGGGGGACATGCTAGTCTGATGTAAGCTGATAACAAGAGAACCATCTGGTGATAACAGCTGGTACTCTCCTCTGACTCCCCATGTGTCCTTACACACACACACACACACACAGAGACAGAGAGAGAGAGAGAGAGAGAGAGAGAGAGAGAGAGAGAGAGAGAGAGAGAGAGAGAGAAAAGAGAGAGAGAGAGAGAGAGAGAGAGAGAGAGAGAGAGAGAGAGCTTCTATTGTGATGAAGCTTGTGAATTTCTGTCTTTCTATAGGCATTCATCTCTCCTTGACTGCAGTCTCAAAAGAACTTCTACAAAGATTAATCACATATGCACACTCCCAAGAAAACATAAAAACTAATGCTTTTATTCAATGCTAAACCTCAAAGTTCTTCCTTACCCAGTCCACCTGCATTTCATTTAAACTAAATGCTGTTCGCAGCACTTGAGTAAATTTGAAAGAATGTTTCAATTGAGATCATCTAGATGGCATCCGGAGTCTTATCTCTGTCTTCTGCAGTCATCCACTCAAGCACCCACAAAGAACTTAGCTGAGCATTGAGTCAGCCTCCTGTGCCAGGGGAGTATGAATGGCACCTTCTATCATGTTCAATACATTCCAAAGTATTCAAGGACCTTTTCAATTGCAATTTCTATTAGACAAGAATGATCTTTTCAGCATCAGAAGCAAAACAGATCTAAGTCAGACTGGTAAGATCAAAATCGTCATTATTTGACTCTTCTTGAGTTTTCTTGTAAGAAGTTTAATGTTTTAAAAGTATATACAGCCAGTTTCTTGGAGATCAGTCTTATTTTATTTTTTTCATTATTTTAATTATCACTCAGGAAAATAATCCCTACTTTGATTTTTCTCTTTTGGGGGATTTAAATCCATCACCATTCCCTCTTGTTCACAGTCTATTTGGATTCTAAAAATGCCTAGACTTCATTGACAGAGACAAGAGTTTTCACCCTGACTGTGTGTTCCGTCTGCATGGCACCTTTGGTTTGCCTTCTGGTTCTGTTATACCATCATGTTCAGACTTGCTCAGTAGAGCAACATCTCAAAACTTGGGCCTCCAACTTGTTAAGATGCAAAATGGCAGATTTATGGCAAGTTCCAGAGTTGAGTGTGTCTGTCAGCAAGCATAGAACCATATATGCCTTTCACTCTAATAACTTTGAGGATCTGCAGATGGTGTTTCACTGCATACAAACATGGATGGTTTTGGTGTTTTATTGCAATTATTTATTTAACTGAAAGTAAATCCATTCTAGTCTTCATTCTTTTTAAATCAATGTTATTAAAGGATTTTAATACAGATGTACTAAGATTACTAGTATAGATGGGAGTATATTTTACACAAGGTTATAGCTAATGTGTGTTACGATCTAGGTCATTCAAATGAATACACACTCAACGGATAGGAGAACTGTCCAAGGTTATTTCAAGAAAAAGAAATATTTGAAACTTACCATAATTCCATTATAAACTCACTTAACTTCACTTTTATTGTACGATGAGCTCCACTGTATTGTTCACACTTCCTCATAGAAATAAGGAACTTACTGTCCTGGATACGACCTGAGCTGTCGAGTTAATGCACTTAACTGTCTCCAAGGGGAAAGAGGCTGCAGGAGAAAGTAACAATGCACTGTCAGCACTAACCGGGAGATTCGTCATGCCTGACTATTCACTGTTATCCAAAAAGAATCTAATTTATACCTTTTGCCTCCCACTCTCTTGAAAGCAGTACAATAGGAAAAAGCTCTTTTCGGGGAGCTATTGCAGATTGGCCATCAGCATGCTGAAGGAGTCCTTCAATCTGAGCATGCACAAGCACTAAGAGGCCTCCTTTCTCGCCTTGTGAAGCATGGGTAATACGCAGAATGCTGACTAGCAGCCTTGCCAATCTGGCACCTCCAGATGGTGGGGCGATGCAGATTTACAAATTGGATTGCTACCTTTTCAGAATGTATCATACATTCCCAACTCATTTTTCTCCTTACTATATGCCTCATTAGGTGGAAAGTTTCAAAGATGCTGGATAAATTGTGCATAAACTGGCAGCCAGGTGTCATGAATAACTTGACTCAGCCTCCCTAAGACTCTGATTTATGCATGGGCATTGTCTCGAGTTATCAGATTCCATATCAACATTCTATGGCTTTGAACCATTGAAAACTTTAATGTACATGTATGATCCCCCCTCCAGTAAAAGATGAAAATATTTGATTGATTGATTTAGAAATATTAAGTACATGTTCTCATTGGATGCTATGCCATTAAGCCTTTGACACTTTGACTTGAAAGTTGGAAGTAGCTAAAAACACAAATGGTGAATTTTCACTTTCCTTCAAGGTATGTAGCAGGTATTGAATTTAACACAAATGTATGACTGTATATATGTCAGGCACAATACATAGACAAATTACTATCTTGTCCTAACATGGAATAGTTATATATTGTAAATTAAAGTTACAGAGTCACGTCGCATTCCGTGGGTTCTCGTGCAATTGATAAACAGGAAACCTGTATTGGTTCTTTGAGGTTTTCACATCATGAGCACCAATCCCTCTCATCTCTCCCTCCCCTCTTACCCACCTTCCACCTTGCCAACCTCCACCCCAGCAGAGATTAAAAAGTCGTGATGTGGAAGCTGTAGCATGTCACAGTGTGACGCACAGCGTACCCTTTTGTTCACATTTCTTTGTTTGCACATGTTTATTGCAATGACTTGTTGGGCTGCCTTCTGCTACACTATCAATCCTGGATCTTCTCTGGGACTCCTGTCAGATATCCCGTTTATTGATCTGTGTCATGGAGATCCTGTAGTTTTGGGTTTGGAGGATCAGCCCCTTAATGCACTCCAGCAGTTTATTGATGGGGTAAATGTTGGTGCAGGCCAATTCAAAGCCCTGGATCTGGGCTTTAAAGTATCTGAGATACTCTGTTTACCATCTCTCCTGCTCCCATACCCTAGTGGGCAGGCTCACCACAACCCCCAGACAGAGCAAGCTCTACCTAGCTATTAAAAAAAAAAAAAAAAAAAAAAGCCTAACTAACAAGTGTGCTAAGCACTTGAGCATTTTACCTAACTTTAATTATTTTAATTTAATTTAATATTTTATTTCAATGTGTTCTTCAGGATGTAGAGCTCTTGCAAATTAAAAATTCAAACAGATCAGAATGTACATAGGAAAGGATTAGGAAGAATAAACAGAAGGATCAATTTTACACATACAAGTAGTAGTTTAAAAAGTAAAGCCTTAATTTGATGGTCTTTCAAGCACAAAAATTAAGAGTCCAATGGAAAATAGCAACCATAAAGAACATAAATGCCTTAGAAATCAGTGCTGCCATTACAGAAGCATTTCAACATTTACTACATAAATTAATTAATTAATTTCATTAACAATTAAATTATTTATCTGTAAGGTAAATTTGTAGCATTCTGATAATTCATATAAAATGGCAAAGGACCCTTGCCAAGGTAATTTAATCCACCTTGCAAAACAACTTTATCCCAGATTCAACTCTCTAACAAAACTGATCATCCCCATTGCAAACCTATTTTCTCAGCAGTAAATCAGAACATGTTCCTGCTTCTGCATTTGACTCCATGGTTTCTACAGGTCTGCAGATGTGGACATCAGAAAGCATATATGGCACACAGATATTAGGTTTTACCCCCCAGAAAAACGTGCATGATCCCATTAAATCATATTCATCTGCATCTAATCATATGAACCAGAATCTATTAAAAAGCGTGTCTGGTGGTGACCCCCCACTGTATTCCAGTGCAAAGTGAAACAGTATATTAATTGTAGAGGTTGCTTCTGTTGTGGAAGGAGTGGGCAACTTGGAATAGACATTTAGAGGGCTGGGGAAAATAGTCCAGTAATGCTCTCTGTCTCTAATGAGGGTGCTAAATGGGAAAGGAAAGGAACAAATGAGGCAGGGATGATGAAGCCATCTAAAGAGAACTTTTCAGAAAGAAGGAAATGCTGGCGTAATTGAAATAACCTGCTCATCAAGCAGCTAAATTAACAAAATACTGTCCATGAGTACACACACTGAAACTCCACAGCTGAAGATGAACAGGAAGTATAAACCTTCTGAAGAGTCGGAGAAAGCTACTCGCAAAGAAACTGAACATCGACTATTATCTACAATCTCTGCAACATTGGGTCCAGAGGGGGCAAAATGCTCTCAATATCTGAAGAAAGGCAATCACTTTGAACCCAGCATTCTGCCCCCAGTCAAAGGTGAGACCAAAGGTTTACTCCTTAAAGAGATTAGGGTGTTTGTTCCTTGTAATTTTTTGCTCGTGTTTAGAAAAAATTACTGACCCCTTCAAACTTTCTCATTAGGATGTAATTGTTGCAAAATTAAAGATGGTTTAGAACAGAGAAAGGGCATAATCTAGAGCAGTGGTTCTTGTCCTGTGGTCACAACTCCTTGTGTGTCATCCGTCAGATATTCTGCATGTCACATATTAACATTACAATTCATAAGAGTAGCAAAATTATAGTTATGAAGTAACAATGAAATAATTTTATGGTTTATGAAGAACTGTAATAAATAGTAGAAAGACTAGGAAGTTTGAGAACCACTGGTCTATAGTAATAAGAGTCCAGCATAATATAGACTAGGCGAACTTTTTTAAAAAATAGGCTTGACGTATAAAATCACTGAAATACCAGTATAATGCATGTTGCCAGCTTCACTGCATGGATCCAACTACTCGGTTTCATTGTTTTATTGATGAGTGCATGTGTGTAGCTGTACTAGTTTGAGTATGGTCACTGCTATATGTTTTTAAAAATCCAAATATGGCACACGGAGTCTGATTGCTAATTCTCAAAATATAAAGCACTCTATGAATGCTGCCAATGTGAGCTGTAGCATCTGTAGTAACCGGAACTCCAGGGAGTGTGCAAGAGACAATAAAGTCCTGTCCCTCTCTCTTTCCTAGCAGGAAAGTGTAAGGAAACAAGTGAGAACCTAAGAATGTGAAAGTCTGAACAGATGCTGCAGTGCATCTAGTAAGTGTGAGAGTTGGCGTGAGAGATAGAAAGTCAGCTGGGCAGGCATATATTGCATATTTTGAGAGAGAACCAGAACTATTCTTTAGGAAATAGGACTTACATTTTACTTAAAATTTTTACCTTTGAGGCTGAAGCAATAGTGAATCAGTGGTTAAGACTTCCTGATGCTCTTGCATCCACCCGTGTCTGGAGATTCACAATCACCTGTAACTCTAGAATTGGTGCCCTCTTATGACCTCTGTGGCCACTTACACAAGCATGTGGCAGACACACAGACATAAATATGTACACTCACATAAATAAAAACAATTACAGATTTAGAAAAGAATCCATCCCTGTCTTCATAGTTAACATTTTATTTAAACATCAGTTTTTAATCTCTAAAGCCAAAATGAAATGGTACAAATATTATCTCAAAATAATGCTAGTAGTCAAAAATTGTATCATATATAATTTACACAGATCTTGTAATTTTTTTCTAAAAACACATGTAGTCTACTTATAATTTAATGTGGCCTGGAGATATTCATTAATAATACTTATTTTTAGCCCTATCAGGCTTTCTAGTGAGGAAGGCTGAAAGATTAAATTCTACTAGTAGAATTAGCTTGTTCCCATGATTCTTCACTGTCTACTCTTGGAGTCTGTAGCTGTCATATACTCTTAGCTTGATGCCAAGAGCATTGAAACGAATGCAATATGTAGATATAGATTTAGAGGTAGATGCAGAAATGGATAGATAGATGGATAGATGGATAGATAGATAGATATATAGACAGACAGATAGATAAATGATAGATAGATAGATAGGTAGATAGATAAATGATAGATAGACAGACAGATAGATAGATAGATAGATAGATAGATAGATAGATAGTCAGACAGACAGATAGATGGACGTATAAGCAGATGGATAGAGAGTTAGATAAAGCAGGATGTAAAATAACAGGATACTGTCCTAAAACTGGGAGTTCAGAGATGCATAGTTTCTGGATGCTAGGTAATATCTGGGAACTCTGATTGTTGCGTGGCTGGATGCCAGAGAATCCATCAGACTCAAGAATGAAGCTCAGCCTCCTTCTCTAAGCTAACACTGAGAACCTACTGATAAAAAAAAAGTAAGCAGATGCCCATACATCGCCATGAACAGAAGGTAATGACATTCACACTTTAAAAACTGCAAGCAGCCCAGTTGTGGTGGTGGTTATGTTCTTCTGTGATTTCAGTTTAGATATCATCTGTGACAGAGCTGCCACCATCGCTTGTCTGGGCTTTGCTCCCTTTACAGGGACTTGTAGTCTGCAGCTCTTGGTGCTTGGGCTGATCTGTTTCCTATTGCTTATTTCTTTAGATTGGTCTATAGAAAATTGTTTAAGATTGTATGCAATAGTTTTGCTAAACTCTTATGAGTGGCAAAAAGAGATTCTCTTTGAAGACAGAGCCTCACTAGGTCACCATGGACACCCTGGAAAGCATTATCTATACCAGGCTAACCTCAAGCTCCTGACTGTGCCTCAGCCTCTGCCCATCCCTACTCCAGTCTACACCCCGTATCCCCACACCTGCCCCACCTCTGCATGGTGATCAGGACTGAAGTTCTAAATTTCCACTCCTCATGCTAATAGAGATTTTTTTTTTTTACTGAAGTATAAATTTCCCATATACGTATTGATTCAACCATTGGTTATTTCATTTAGACAACCTTTGTCTTATTTTCATGTCTGTATAATATGCTATTGGTAACTACATCAATCTACTTCTACAGATTTCTCTTCCCTTCTGAGCTACTTATTTAAATTCATCTATAATCTTATTGATTGTTCTAAGTAACACATTTTACAGTTACTATTTTACAGAATCTATTTTCATCTTGTTTGACATTTTAGGTCTGAAATCAGCCTGATTGGGTGTTAATCATAGTCTGGATCATTTATTAACACAAAAGCAGGAAGTTTTCAAAAGTAATTTTGGAAAATGAAAATTATTTCTTCAATTCTGAATTCTTGGAGAGAGATTACGTTATTTTTTTCAATTTAAAGTATGAGGTCCATTTGTAAAAATTGACCCAGTCCAGTTCTCTATGTGTGTATAAAATTTCCAGTTCACTTTTATCACTATACCATATTGTTGGAATCAACCTTACTATTTAACAGAGACATCTTGATGCTCTTTAACATTTAACATCTGAAAGTATTTTGGTACTGGCTTGGTTTTTTGTTTATTTGTTTGTTATTTTGTTTTTTTGCCATATGATGGATTCTCGCCGAAACTTCATATTATACTGACATTTCAATTAGCATCTCTTTCTGCTAATCCAAAGTTTGATTCCTTCTAGAATTTCTAGACAGTAGTCTTCTGATGGGAAATCTTTTAGCCATGTACCTTTTAATTAAGTGAACACGATCCACTCTAAGGGAGCTGGGAAATTAGCATCATCATAACAATGTCTTCCTTCTTTCTATTGCTAGTTTTAAGTCTGCAGAGCTTCACTTTCAGGTCTTGTTACTTTTTTTGTAGGTTACTTTTCTTAGCTCATACAATATATTTAAACTTGTTTCTTTCATTCATTCATCCATCCATCCATCCGTTCACTCATTCATTCATTCATAAGCCAAGGTCCTTTCATGTTAGTCTCAAAGTATATATTCCTGATTCTGTTTTCTATGTGCTGTGATTACAGATGTATAGGTTAAGCTAAAAATTGGTGTGCTTTGCTTGTTTAGTTTTTTTTCTCCACTCAGTGTACATGTAGGTTAATAGAACAGTAACACAATCAACCCTTTGTTTTTCCTTTTCCCATAACAAAGGCTTTTTTATTTCTTATTTTTATTTTTGGTTATTGTCAGAATTAACACTGTCTAAGCAATGTGAAACACATACAGTATATAGAACAATATTTTTTAGAGTTCACTTGTTACCAGTTTACATTGTAAGGCAAGGGTCCTTACCCTGGCTTATCAGGGTATTCTTGGTCATATATGGACATCCATACTGTGCATGAATAGGTGAATGACATCATCATTGCTGTTCTGAGATGTTTGGAAGCAAATTATCTAGAGATTCTGTGCAAGGAGCATAATCATGCACAAAGTACTGATGCACCTTTGCCATGGGTATATATGTGATCATATGAGAGTATGATACATGCATGTGTACCTGTTTATGTGGAGGGGCATACATGCCCATGAGTATATTTGAATGTGTTGCATGCATGTAGAGACCAGAGGTGAATATCTAGTGTCTTACTTCTCCACTTTAGTTTTTTAGAGATGATCTCTCATTTGGACCCGGAGCTCACTGATTGGCTAAAGTGCTGTCAAGTACACACAAGCATTGGTCTGTCTCTGCCTTCTTGGCACTTTGATCATAGGTCACACTCACAGCTTTGTATGTAGATGCTGGAGATCCAAACTCAAGTCCTTTTGCTGGACTGGCCACCCCCAGCCTCAAGACTTGTGGATTTCAACTTTGCATCCTGGTATGTGCTACCATACTTTTGGTGAATCATCATTTCACAAAAATGACCACGATTCCTTTGAGCTATGATACCCTCCTTGGTATACACATATACACTTAAAATGTGGCAGTCAGGCCCTTGCCTTTGCAAAATAGTATGCCTCAAAGTCATCATTCTGCTGAGATAGTCTCATCAGAAGTTGCTTGATGTTTAAAAAGATACTACATTTAGGGGTTGGAGATATAGTTCACGGTCAATAGCACTTCCTTGCTTTTGCAGAGGACCTAAGCTCAGTTTCCTGTCACCCACATGGAAGCTCATAACCAACTGTAACTCCAGTTCCAGGGATGTGGTTCTCTCTTCTGGACTCTGTGAGCACTGGGCACATCCATGGTTTACATGTGTGTATGCAGAATGGACACATATGTTAAAATAATAAATAAATGTTTAAAAACATTTAAAAAGTATAAACTTTATCATGTTAAGGTTACTTTGAATCAAATGCCAATAAACACTTTTACTGAAAGGGCAACTGAGCTATGAAATTTGCAAAATTAGAAATGCTGACATTTTGAGAATTTTTTTTTATTAAATTCGCAGCAGCTCTTGAGTTACAAATGTAAAATGGGCACAATGTGAGTGTACAGCTCTAAACAAAAAGCCCCAGTGTACCTGAAGTCAGCTCAGTGCCTGTGGCTCTCAGAGAGCAGTGATGCTCTGGCCTCACTGGTTTACAAAAGACAGAAGAAGATAAAGATTTGAGAGCCTACCATGCAGATGCTGGTGGCCTTGCCAGTCAGGATAAGATCAAAGCCTTAGGTAGCTCAGTTTCCTGCTTTTCTTTCAGTACACTTGTTACTGAGTTCTGATGGCCGAGCTGTCCATGGGCCACAAAATCCATGGCAAGTGTCTACAGTGGATTATTACAAACTCCATAACAAAGATAAAGGAACTTGGAGAGTTGCTAATGTCACATGCCATGTGCAATTAAACTAATAATAATAATAATAATAATAATAATAATAATAATAATAATAAGAAGAAGAAGAAGAAGAAGAAGAAAATAATAATAAATAATGATGATAATGATGATATAAGAGTAACATATTAAAAATCCCTCCCTCCTTCCTTCCTTCCTTTCTTCCTTTCTTCCTTCCTTTCTTTCTTTCTTTATTTCCTTCTTTCCTTCTTCCTTGACCAAGCTATTGTTGAATAGAAAATTGTTCAGCTTCCATGAGTATGTGGGCTTTTAGTTGTTTTTGTTCATCAATAATGAAGGCAAACCTTATTCCATGGTGATCTGATAGGATGCTTGGGATTATTTCAATGTCCTTGGAGCTGTTGAAGACTGTTTTCTGACCAACTATATAGTCAATTTTGGAGAAGGTACTGTGAGGTGCTAAGAAGAAAGTATATTCTTTTGTTTTAGGATAAAATGTTCTATAGGTGTCCATTAAATCCATTTGGTTCATAACTTCTGTTAGTTTCACAGTGTGTTTTTGTTCAGTTTCTGCTTCCATGATCTGTTCATTGATTAGTGTGGAGTGTTGAAGTCTTGCACTATTAGTGTGTGAGCTGTAATATATGCCTTGAGCTTTAGTAGAGTTTCTTTTATGAATGTGGGTTTTCTTGTATTTGGAGCATAGATGTTCAGGATTATGAGTTCATTTTGATAGATTTTTTTAATGAGTGAAAAGTGTCCTTCCTTTGATGACTTTTGGTAGAGAATCTATTTTATTTGATATTAGGATGGTTACTCAAGCTTGTTTCATGGGACTATTTGCTTAGAAAGTTTTTTTTTCCAGCCTTTTACTCTGAGGTAGTGCCTCTCATTCTTGGTGAGATGAGTTTTCTGTATGCAGCAAAATGCTGAATCCTGTTTATGTATCTAGTCTGATAGTCTATGTCTTTTTATTGGAGAACTGAATCCGTTGATGTTAAAAGATATTAAGGAATAGTGATAGTTGTTTCCTGTTATTTTTGTTGTTAGAGGTAGACTTATGTTTGCGTGTCTTTCTTCTTTTGGTTTTCTTGCAAGACAATTATTTTTTTACTTTTCCTATGGTGTAGGTTCCCTCATTGTGCTGGAGTTTTCCATCTATTATCCTTTATAGGGCTGAATTTGTGGACAGATATTGCATAAATTTGACTTTGTCCTGGATTATCTTGGTTTCTCTATCTATAGCAAATGATAGATTTGCTGGATATAGTAACCTAGGCTTCCATTTGTGTTACCTTAGGGTCTGTATGATGTTTTTCCAGGATCTTCTAGTTATCATAGTTTCTGGTGAGAAGTCTGGTGTAATTCTAGTCAGCCTGCCTTTATATATTACTTGTCCTTTTTTTCTTACTGCTTTTAGAATACTTTCTTTGTTTTGAACATTTGGTGTTTTGACTATTATGTGTTAGAAGGAATTTCTTTTCTGGTCTAATCTATTTTGGAGTTCTGTGGGCTTCTTGTATGCTCATGGTTATTCCTTTCTTTAGGTTAGAGACATTTTCTTCTATACTTTTGTTGAAATTTACTGGGCCTTTCAGTTGGGAGTCTTCACTCTATTCTATACCTACTATCCTTAGGTTTGGTCTTCTCATTGTGTCCTGGATCTCCTGGATGATTTTGGTTTGGAGATTTTTAATTTTTACATTTTCTCTGACTGTTGTGTCAGTGCTATCTTCTGACCCTGAGATTGTCTCTTCCATCTCTTGTATTCTGTTGTGCCTATGAATTTGGACCTCTTTCCTAGGTTTTCTATTTCCAGGGTTGTCTCCCTCTTTGTGTTTTCTTTATTTTTTCCATTTTCACTATTAGATCTTTGATGATTTTGTTCAATTTCTTCATCTGTTTGCTTGTGTTCTCCTGTGTTTCTCTGAGGGCTTGTGCTTATTTTTCTGTGTTATCCTGTATTTCTTTAAGGGAGTTATTCATGTGCTTCTCAAGACCCTCTATCATCAGCACGAGGCACAATTTTAAGTCAAATCATGTTTTTCTGGTGTTTCGGGATATACACTACTTGCTGTGGTGGGAGAGCCAGGTTCTGATGTTGCCAGGTTGTCTTGGTTTCTGTTGCTTAGAATCTTGCACTTGCCTCTTGCCATCTTCTTATCTTTGATGTTCATTGATCTTGTTGTCTCTAAATGGAGCTTTTCTTTCCTGTGTGATTGTGGGCCATGGCATCCAGAGGGAGATCAGTCCTGGGTGCTCAGCTCTCTATGAGCAGGGAGTGAGTTCTAATGGCGAATGGCCCAGCTATAGCTCTGGGTGCAGATGGAGACCTAAAGAGCACAGACTCAAGCAGTAGTGTGATACCTGTGTCCAGAGAGTTCCTGGAGGTCTCTCTCCAGACAATCAGTGGAGAGAGAGTGTGGGCTTAGTAGGGAGAATGCTACTGTATCTCCTCTGGGTCCTCTGTTCTCTGCATGCAGGTCAAGTCCTGATAGCAGTGTGCCTGCTCTGCACGTGGCTCTGGGGAGAGATCTACCATACAGTTCTTATTACAATTGCTCTGTAATACAGCTTGAGATTGGTGATTCTGATTCCCCAGAAAGTATTTTATTGTTGAGAACTGTTTTTGATATCCTGTTTTTTTTTTTTTTTTTTTTTTTTTTTTTTTTTTTTTTTTTTTTTTTTTTGCTATTCCAAATGAATTTGTAAGTTTCTCTTTCAAACTCTGTGAAGAATTGAGTTGGAATTTTGATGAGGATTGCATTGAATCTACAGGTTGCTTTTGGCAAGATGACAATTTTTACCGTATAAATCCTGCGAATCCATGAGTATGGGAGACCTTTCCATCTTTTGAGGTCTTCTTCAATTTCTTTCTTCAGAGACTTGAAGTCTTGTCATACAGATCTTTCACTTCCTTGGTTAGAGTCATGCCAAGGTATTCTATAGTGGTTGTGACTATTGTGAAGGGTGTCATTTCCCTAATATTTTTCTCAGCCTGTTTTTTTTTCTTTTCCTTCTTCTTTCTTTCTTTCTTTCTTTTTTTCTTTCTTTCTTTTTTTTTTTTTTTGAGTAGAGGAAGGCTACTGATTTGTTTGAGTTAATTTTATATCTAGCCACTTTGCTGAAGTTGTTTATCAAGTTTAGGAATTCCCTGGGGGAATATTTGGCTGTTACTTTAGTATACTATCATATCATCTGCAAAAAAAAGTGATATTTTGATTTCTTCCTTTCTAATTTGAATCTCTTTGACCTCTTTTTGTTTTCTAATTTCTCTAGCTAGGATTTTGAGTACTAGATTGAATAGGTAGGGAGAGAGTGGGCAGCGTTTTCTAGTTCCTTATTTTAGTGGGATTGCTTCAAATTTCTTTCCATTTGGTTTGATGTTGGCTACTGGTTTGCTATATTGCTTTTACTATGTTTAGGTATGAGCCTTGGATTTCTGATCTTTTCAAGACTCTTAACATTAACAGGGTGCTGAATTTTGTCAAATGCTTTCTCAGCATCTAATGAGATGATCATATGTTTTATTTCATTTGAGTTTATTTATATAGTGGATTACTTTGATAGATTTTCATATAATGAACCTTCCCTGCATCTCTGGGATGAAGCCTACTTGATAATGATGGATGATCATTTTGATGGTTTTTGAATTTGGTTTACAAGAATTTTATTGAGTATTTTTGCATCAATGTTCATTAGGGAGATTGGCTTAAAATTCTTTCTTTGTTGGGTCTTTATGTGGTTTAGGTTTAAGTGTAATTGTGGCTTCATAGAAAAAATATGTAGTGTTTTATCAGTTTCTATTTTGTGAAATTTTTTGAAGAGTATTGTACTAGGTATTCTTTGACTGTCTGATAGAATTCCACACTAAATCCATATGTTCCTGGGCTTTTTTTTTTTTTTTGGTTGGGAAGCTTTTAATGACTGTTTCTATTTCTTTAGGTGTTATGGGACAGTTTAGATGGTTTATATAATTCTGATTAAACCTTGGTACCTGGAGTCTGTCTAAAAAAAATGTCCATTTCATCCACATTTTCCAGTTTTGTTGAGTATTGATTTTTGTGGTAGGAGATGATGATTTTTTTGAATTTCCTCTGTTTCTGTTGTTATGTCTCCTTTCTCATTTCTGATTTTGTTAATTTGGATACTTTCCCTGTGGCCTGTTGTTAGTCAGTCTAGGGGTATTATCTATCTTGTTGACTTTTTTTCAAAGAACCAGCTCCTGATTTTGTTGATTCCTTGAATAATTCTTTTTGTTTCTTCTTGGTTGATTTCAGCCCTGCATTTGATTGTTGCCTTCCTTCTTCTAGTCCTCTTGGGTAAATTTGATTCTTATTTTTCTAGAGCTCTCAGGTGTGCTGTCAAGCTGCTAGTATATGCTCTCTCCAGTTTCTTTTCCAAGGTTCTCTTAGATATAAGATTTCCTTCTAGCACTTCTTTCATTGTATCCTATAATTTTTGTATGCTATACCTTCATTTTCATTAAGTTCTAAAAAGTCTTTAATTTCCTTTTTTATTTCTTTCTTGACTAAGTTATCATTAAGTAGAACATTGTTCAGCTTCCGTGTGTATGTGACTTTCCTGTTGTTGTCTTTTGTTGTTGTTGAAGACCAGTCTTAGTTCATGGTGATCTGATATGATTGCATGGTAATATGTTAATCTTCTTGTATCTGTTGAGGCCTGTTTTGTGACCAATTATATGATCAGTTTTGGAGTAGGTACCCTGAGGTGCTGAGAAGGTATATTCTTTTGTTTTAGAATGAAATGTCCTATAGAACTGTCAAATCCATTTGGTCCATAACTTCTGTTATTTTCACTGTGCCTCTGTTCAGTTTCTGTTTCCATTATCTGTCCATTGAAGAGGGTGTGGTGCTGACATCTCCCACTATTATTGTGTATGGTGCAATGTATGCTTTAAGCTTTAGTATAGTTTCTTTTATGAATGTGTGTGCCCTTACATATGATGTGTCCTTTCTTATCTTGTTTGATAACTTTTGATTGAAAGTCAATTTTATTTGATAATTAAATGGCTATTTCAGCTTGTTTCTTATGGCAATTTTCTTGGAAAATTGTTTTCCAGACTCTTACTCTGAGATATTGTCTGTCTTTTTCACTGAGCTCAGGCCCAGACCAGAAGAGTGACTATATCACTTCTTAAACCACAAGAAACAGTTAACTTTTCCTTTCTCTAGTTGCTTCTGGCTGTGCATTTGTTTACAGCAATGAGAAGTGTAACAAATGTAACCAGTAAGATGGAAGATTCAGAGGAAAACCCTGTCTAGGGACTTGTCAAAAAAAAAATCCAAGATTGAACTGCTAAAAATCTATTTTATTGGAAAACCTTAGCTACAAAGACTAGTCCAATAATACAAACTTTATATCTCATTTCCCAAAGTTTTTAACATTATTATCCAGAGTCTAAATGGAATGTGGAAAAGTCCTGACACAGGTTAAAAAAAAAAACAAATAAACAAGAACATTGAGTGGGTGGGGAACTGGGATTTCAAACTTCAGAAATAAAGTCAATGGAGCTTTGTTTATAGAAAAAGAAAAAATATAAAATAGGTCACACACAATACACTTAAGTGATGGTGGTCAGTACATTGCTATTACAGCTAGAAAGAAGTTTGGCTCACAGATGATATTGTATTAATAAGCCAGAATCAAAAATTTGCAGAATATTATATTATGATGGTTTGAATTTTTTTCTAAAATTTGTGAACAAGATTAACCAAATCATTTAAGTGGTTTTCAGACACTGAATATTTAATCAACATGGGGAGATTCAAATAATAGAAACAAAAAACGTATTGACATTGGGGGCAGTCTGTGGATTAGACAAGATCTGTAAGCAGAGTTTTCTTTCTTTTCAATAGAACCTTTGACATTCACTTTCTTGAACCAGTAAGAATGCATCACACTTTGACAGGCTAAGAGAGGGAAGAAAAGTCAGATGTACTCTTATAAGCTTGCCATTCAAGCATGGCGGAGCCAGAGTTAGGTGGATCTGGGGGCTCTGCCAGGGTTACACAAAACAAGTAGACAACATCTAAAGCATAGCACCTGGGGTTGGCTTCTGGTCTCCACATTTATGCTCCACCAAAAGAGAGACAGCAAGAGAGGGAGGGGGAGAGTGAAAGAGGGAGGGGGAGAGTGGGGCGGTAGAGACGGAATAAGATGAAGGCGAAGGAGCGGGGGTGAAGAAGAAAAGCAACGATTATCTCCAGAGATCTACAGAAGCACATTGACTTCATTGCACATCGATTCCTGATAAAACTTCCTACTAATGAAAAGTAGATATTGCCATTTGAACTTGTTTACCTTGAGTCAGATGAAGATGTGTGTTTCAGACCTTAAGGACAAGGTCACTGTCATATACAATTCAGGGCAGACCAGTGACAAGGAAGAGTCCAGAGGATCTTTACAGAGAAATTAACCAAGAAAGAGCACAGGCCTTACTAAAAATTGAGCTCCACTGTGTTCACATTGTTTCTGACTCAAAACATAGTTACCAACTTGTGTATAATAAAAGGAAAAGAGAAGTCATGCAAGTTTACAAGTTAGTGAGGACAATAATATTTTTAATTATCCCAGGGATGCATTTAAAGGGACTGTGCCTGAAAAGAGAACTGGACACATTAGCTGGTAACAAAGGCATAAATAATTAGCACCAAAATATTTGAATACACAAAGTTGATTTTAAGACACTCTAAAAGCAAATTATAAATATTTTAATAAGGCTCAAGCACATAGCTCCATGACCACACTAAAAAGAATATGTTAATAAATACATAATATGCCTCATTTAAGGGGCAGGCAAAATTAATATTTAAATGTATAATTAACACCAAATTAATCAATGTATTTGATTTTTGTCTGCAAAAAAATGATTATGAATTAAATACAAAAATCTATAGATAAGAATATCCAGAAGTGTGATTGTACCCTGCCGCGTATGAAGGCATAAAGCTTCAGTTGAGTTCTTTTCCTAATAGTTTAGGAACATACTCCTTAAAATGGAAAAGAAAGTACAGAAATAGCTTCCAGTAAATATGGAAGAATAGCATAAAATGAGATTTGCAATTCAAATCAACTAAAGAAAATGGATTAATTAACAGACAGTGGCAGACAAACATAGACCAATTAAGGCCAATTTACCTCACTTCTTGCTCTAAAGTAAAATCGAATAAACAATGATTTATAAAAATATGAAAATATTAGAAGAAAATCTGTGAGAACTCAGAGGCATGTAGGATCGAGAAGATGAATCTGCAGTATGTCTTAAAGGGACATAAACAAGGCTGAGGATGTAACTTCATGGTAGAAAGCGTGGTCACCACACACACAGCATGGGATCCATTCCCAGCCTTGCTTAAAGCTGGATATGGGGGCATACACCTGTAATTTCAGTGCCTGGAAATGGAGGTGGGCAGGGAAGATGTTTAAATTTATCCTTGGCTACACAGAGAGTTCAAAGCTAGCCTGGGCTATGTGAGATTCTGAGAAAACAAATATATACACAAGATAATATAAAATATGGAAAAACATAATATGAATGGGGGCAACAAGCAGAAAATACCTGTTTTAGCATATATGTTTATGAGGAAATTAATTGCAGTTTTGTATTTATAGATAAACATCCATTCATCATTGATGAAGAATAGACTTATTTGTGCATCTAGAAAAATGATAAAGGATATGAAAAGAAATTGTGAAGAACAAATAGAGAAATGTTTCTAAAATAAAATAATTATAATGCATTCACAATTATACATGTATATTAAAAGAGCAAGGAGATAGAATTTCTCATACAGCTAGGTAGATTGTAGATTATTCAAGTGCTGATACCCTATGGAAAAAATTTATCTGTGCTATCCAAGTTGTGACAGTATAGATTTTGCTTGGAAATTTCGTCATTGTATATCTAGATTTTAAATGCGGGGTCTTCCTGACCCCAACTACACTTCCAGTCTTCTTCCTACTGTCTGAAAGCTGGCATCTGATTCAGAAGAAGCAACCACCCTTAAATTAAATATTAATGTCTCTTTATCATTCATTCAAATACCTACTTCTTATTGCGTAATGAAATCAGGGCTGTCCTACTGAGACTTAGGCTTGGAACTATGTTGACCTGGGAGTGATTGATTAAGGTAGTTTTGGCATATCCTTTCACCCAAGGAGCTGAGCCTATTCTCTCTGGTTAGCAAAAGCAGTTCTCCACTAAATATCTGGGAGACACACCTTGACACAGAAGCCATGTTGCCCTCAGCCTCTACTTGTCCTCAGTTCTCCAAGTAGACCACTGAATTAATTACTTTTCTCACTCCTGTGGTAAAACAGAGAGGCCACCTAAGGAAGTACAGGTTTATGTTGGTTCACAGCTCGGGGGCTACTGTCATTCATGGTGGGGAAGACAAGGGAGCAGGGCTTAGGGCAATTGGTCACCTTGTATCTGTACTCAGGAAACAGATGAGTGATGTGCAGAGCTTGCTTTTGACTTTGGGCTTTTCAGTCAGTCCAGAGCTCCAGCTGACAAAATGGTGTCCCCTGCCATTAGAGTGGGTCTTCTCACTGCACTTAACCTAATCTAGAAACCCCCAGACATGCCCAGGGACTTGTCTCCTAGGTTAGCCTAGATCTTGTCAAATTGATAATAAATACTAATCAGCACAAATCACCTTTTATACATACCTAAAATAAACATGTAGACAACCAGCAAATAAAAGGTGGAATCTCTGGAGGAAGAATGGGGAGATAAGCAGTGTATTTTCCAAGGGAAGACAAAAACTATTATCTTCCTGCAGTAGCTGATGTCTGGAGACAGCTCTGCAGTCCCTTATCTTAATCTCCAGGTCAACACAATTAGTTTCACCCTGGGGAAAACTGCTTTCTTTAAATTTATATAACTTAACATCAAAACCTAGGAGTCAGCAGAAGATACATTTAGATTTATGAAAGTATTCTTGTAATCACCCTAGAGAATAAAGACAGATAAGCTGGGTGTTTAGTTATCCTGAATCCACACCGAAGGAATGCTTTCACAACTCTGAGATGTGCTCAGTATGATGGACTGGTTCTGGGAAGCAGATTAGATAATTCCTACTTGTGAATGTCTGGATGTATTTAGGACACTTGCATCTAGGTGATCAGAAAACCCAGCAGACATTGACCCGAAGAAACAAGAATTGTAAAGACTCCTGCAAGAACAGAGCATAGGGCAGGTCCTAGGACAAGCTAATAGATGGCCTGCATGCTGTCAGAGCCAGCAGCCATCTTCCAAGGCTAGTTGAAGGCAGCTGGCTCACAGGAGTCAGGGCTGTGAGAGGAGGGGGTTACTAGACTTGTATTTCTGTCTAACAGTAGGGAAATATTTCTTAGAATCACTACTAACACCTTCCAGTTATTCCCCCTGGCCCACTCAGTATAGGGAGGAAGGGAAGCTCCCAGAATATAGAAGCCCCCTCCTAACAAATTGTCCTTGGATGACAATATTCTGAAAATGCAGAAGAGATAGAGGTGTTACCACACATTTGTAATCCCAGCACATGGGAGGATGAAATAAGAGAATCACTTTCAAGTATAAGGCAAACCTGGGCTGTATATGGAGAGCCACAGTGAGACTTAAGCGGAAAAAAATGAATACAATTAAATAACATACATAGAGGCATAAAAGCCAACACAAAACTGTGTCTATTTTAACTTTATGTCTTCTATTCATATATGTGAGCTCTTGTCTAAAATTATGAAAAACTGTGCATTTTTCTTTACTCCCCACACAATAACTTTTCTGAACACTTTATGTTTTCTGTAATAAGACAAGTATTTATGCAGTTCTGATGCTTTTTTTTATACTTTTTAAATCCAGGGTACCAATGTTTCTAGCAAATTCCTAAACATCCCTGTGATTAAATACACAATGTGTCTCAGAGTTGGCTCCTACCACATAATGAGTAAACCTCTCAATTAAGTAAATCATGAGATTTTACTAATCAATATTTTCATTCATGCTTTTTGAAGGAGGCATTTGGTTCAGGAGTTTTCCACAGTCTTCATTAATCTCAGAAACTCAGGACTGATGAAGCCCAATAATTTCTGAGGGGAAATCCTCCATAGATTTATTTGACTCATTCCCATTGAAATATATTGGTTTTCAGAGGAAATGTCTGTTGGTTCCCAATTACGAAGATTGTTCAGACACTGTATGTATTTTTCAAGGGATTTAAATGAATTTGAATCAGCTCATTAGGTTGTAGTCTGGAGCTGAACATAATGACTCATAAATTAATATGGTCTACCCTGAACTACTCCTGTCTAAATCACTTTAATCAAGGGAAGATTCACGCTTCTCCAAGGGACACCCGCATTCAAATGAATTCCTCAACAGTTCATTAGGTAATGATGCCATTGCATTCCCTGGGTCAGCAAATGTGTTGCTACTTAGCTTTGAGAAGAGACCGACTCTGAGCAAATATACAGGAGTTTTCTATGTGATTGGAATTCATACGTGCACGAAAAGAAAACATCATCCTTCTGAAGTGTTCCCATCAGAGATAATGGCAGTGTTCCAATTGTAGCCCACCCCTTCTCTTTTCTGAGCTCTGCAGCCTTTTTTTTTGAGGGGGGGTTTCTGTTTTCCAGAAGCAGTTGCCATATCAAGTGCTTATAGCATCTTTCTGACTTGCCCATTAAAAGGGGATCCTAACTGGACTCCAGCTGATACACAATGTAAAAGTCATCGTTAGAAATATTACTGAGCTGGGACAGATGCTAAAGCTTGGTGAGACTTAATGCAAGGCTGTTCCAGCAACCAGAAACCACAGACATGATGGCAGCCCCAAGGCATAGCAGGTGAACAGTCTCACAGGTGTCTGTTGCTGTTCTTGAACTTGTTAACAACAGGCAGTAACAGAATGGCAGACTGAGGGCTGAGGGAGCTGAGGATTTTATCAAATTGAGAAGTGACCTTTGAGAGCAACCTGTTCCATTTTTCCTATCAGTTTGTTAATGAACCTGAAGTCAATTCCAAGTATTGTCTGTTGCAAATAGTCCTAAAGTGAGCATGAAATACAGATTTTTTTTCATCTAGGTTTTTATTTTAACAGGTACCTGTATCAAGATGATTTCTTTTTCTGGTAGATACGTTTTCCACACAGTTATCCATTTACCTTCTGGTCAATGCTAAAAGGGGTTGGCCATTCTTTAGGCCAAGACTTGAGTATTTTGTATTTTCTATAGCAGCTGTTCTGACTCAGAAAAGACTTGTTGTTTTGGTATAAGTTGCTTTTCTCCAATCATTAGTGATATTGAATACCTTCGTGTCTGTGAGTGGTCCTTTTTTTTTTTCTTTTAAATTTTGTTTATTTACTTTTATGTGTATAGGTGTTTTGCTGTGTGTATCTTTGCATACAGAACATGTGTCCAAGGAGTCATAAGAGGACATCAGAAGCCCTGGCACTGGAGTTACACAGTTACAAACTGTGTGTGTGGTTGCTGGATTAGAACCATGGTCCTCTAGAGGAGCTTCCAGCATTTAAACACTGAGCCATCTTATTCAGGGTGGACCTTTATTATGTCCCATTACAAAATATATCCGTTCAAGTCTTTTGCAGTTTAAATATTTGATGCTATCGAGTTGCACAAATTTGCTCAATAATTTTGGTTCTAAAGCTTCCTTTGTCGATACAATTTTAAGATTGTTTTTTCCTGTAGATCTTGCCCTCTGCTGTAAAAGAAACATTGGCTGTTTGATTTAGGGTTTTTGTCTGTGCCATTGGTCTTATGCCCACAGTGTATTGTTAAGAGCAATGTCAAAGATATCCCTGCGTTTTTACACAGGTTCTATTGTTTTAACTCATCATTTAAGAGTTTGCTCCCTTGGTTCTCATTGATTAAATATATTCTGTGCATTGCATTCTTCAATTATAAATAGGATTGCCTTTTAAAATTCATTTACAGATAGTTTCCTGTTGATGTATCAAATCAATATGGATTATTCCATTCAAATTTTGTCTTTTGTAACTTTACTGAATTTTTATAGAAATTCTAACAGTAGTTTGCTACAATCTTTAGCATTTTTGTATCTATAATAATGTCTCTGCAAGTAGACATAAATTTTACTTGCTTATTATCTATTTTAAATATGATTTTCTTGAGTTCATTGCTATGGCTGGGATGTCTGATAATCTGTTAGGCAGAAATGTAAAGTGGGCATCTGTGTCCTTTGTATTAAAAGTTATCCGTTACCTATAAACGAGTCTAATGGCATCCTTTTGCTGAGGTACATTGCTCCTTCATTTATTGAAAGACTGACTTGTTGGAAATGGGTTTTAAGGCTTTGAATTAGTACACTTCCCCAAATCAGGAATTAGCCCATCCAAATGCTGAAGATCCTGGTCTCAATTAGTTTTTGATTGATAAATAATGAGCCAAAGGCTGAGCACATAGACTGAAGTGTGACCTTTGGACTTATGAGGACTAGGAACTGGAAAAGAGGAAGGTAGATATCACCAGGATGGGGAAGAAGAAAATACCAGACCTAAAGACCCACTGACATGTGAGAATCAGGAAAATGGCCACATGGGCCACTTCCCCAATTGCATTTAGGGTAACAGAAATGAAATATAGATTTTTAGAAATGTTAACCCAGAAGTACCAGAGGGGAGTGTTTGTGAGCAGTGGGAAGGATTAGAACTGGCCAGGCTTTGAGTTAGTGGAGGCATTTAAAATTAACTGGTATGTGTGTGTGTGCATGTGTGTGATTTGCAAATCCAGTGTGAGACCCACTAGGAGCACAAAACAGTTTTAACAAATTATCACTACATTAACTCATCAAAAGATATAAACTTTTGTTACATAGTTTTCTGAACCAATTAAAATGGCTTTATGATATTTATCTTTGATTCCTACTGTCTGACATGCTACATTGACTGTGCTATAGATACTGAGCTATTCTTGAATTTCTTGAATTCCTCACAGCAAGACGAATAGAATAGAATTGCAATTGTTGAATACTCTTGGATTTGTTGAAAATATCTTCATCTCTGTATATCATCATCTTTGACCTATAGTTTTCTTTTCTTATAGCATCCTTGCCTGGCTTTGACACTAAGACATTTTGTTGTTGTTGTTCTTCTTCTTCTTCTTCAATATAGTATAGTCATTAAGAAGCATTTGTGTTAATTTTTCTCTAAGTTGAAATTCAACAGTAATCAAATTTAATACTGAAAGCAACATGTCCTAGAATATTGATTTCTGAGAGGTGGGTAGTACTTTTGCTTCTGTTTTCTTATATGTTATACATTGTCAGAGAGTTAAAATTTCAAGCACATACTAAACATACTATTCATTGCATGAGTCTCAAGTATCCATTGGTTTATGCTAGGCTGTTCAGCTTGCTGGTGTGTCTTTCATATTTCTGTGGAATCATTTGTTCTTTCTTCTCCTCCATTTCTAAATTTTATTCAACAGGTATTCAATTTGCCTTTGTAATCCTATGGGTTTGTCAATTTTATTTACATATCATTATATTTAAACAAATTAACCGTTTTTGTTTTTTTTCAGTTAATGCACATAAATATATTAGTTTCTAAATCATGTGTTTTTGCTCTGACCTTTATCATTTTCTTCTTTCTAGTAACTAGAAGAAACTTAAAAATAAATTTATTCATTTATTATTAAATTCCTTAAGATATATTTTAGTTTTATGCAACTATGAGATAAATACCCTGAAAATAAGTAATCTAGGAAAAGAGTTTATGGTAGCTCACAACTCTGGCTATCATCCATCATAGTAGGGAAGCCAAGGAAAAAGAGATTTAAGACAGCTGGTCGCATCTCCACCGTGGCATAGAAAATAACCAATGCATACAGTAAATAATTTATTCAGAAATACATTTCTGGTGATGTATAATTTTATTTGGAAATGGCATTTCATATGGTTTTATTCTTATAGAGTTGATTGAGACTTTGAGGGCCTAACAAATGAATGCTCATGAAAGTATTTTACTGGACCACTGATGATATGTACTCTACTGCTGTTGGGTAGTTGGTCTATGTGTGTTTGCTAGGGAATTCAGTTTTAAATAAGGTTCCAGCTTGTCAAAGTGTTGGGCACCTATAATCACAATGTTTCAGAGTTTGGGCAAGGGAACCACAAATCCTTGTTCTGCATAGTATGACCTTGTCTTAAAAAACAAGGTCGTACAATGTTGTCCTCATATACACAAAGCCCTGGACTCCATTTCTAGCCTTGAAAATAAACAAACAAAAATAAATAAATAAAACTTGAATCCAGTATTTCCTAATTTTTATGACTTACTTACTGATTGTTGAAAGCATCCCTGTATATGAGCATGTCAGTGTGTGTGTGTGTGTGTGTGTGTGTGTGTGTGTGTCTGTGTCTGTGTGTCTGTGTCTGTGTGTCTGTGTGTGCACAAGCACATGTGTGTGTGCTCATGTGCATAGGCCAGAGGAGAGCATGTACACATTTGTATTTTTACATTCTTTCAGAAGCTGTCTACCTTGTTTGTTTTGAGACAGGGTGTCTCACTGGCCTACAGGCCACCCTTTAGGATAGGCTGGCTGGTCAGCAAGCCTCAGAGATCTGCTCTTCTCCTCCTTCCTCATGTTGGCACTGCAAATACAGGCTATTGCACCCAGAAGTTGTTTAATATGAGTTCTGGGATCAGGCACATCCTTGTGATTGTGAAGCAAGCACTTAGCCATCTGTGTTATTATTCTCACCTTAGTTTTCTGTTTTGAGCCACTCTACTTAAAGAAATTTTGCATATTTGGAATATTTTAAATTTGACTCTGTCCTCACCCTCCATTATGAGCTTTATGTGTCCTTGTTTGAAAATGCTGTTTTGTGTTCTCAGGAAAGAGATCCTGCATCTAAACTTCTTGAGCACTTATTTTGTCTAGGAGTTGAAATATTGAAGCAGCTGAAAACTATTTTTCATAAGGAATGTGTCAGCTTAAGTGCCTAGGCTAAGCTCTGGCAAAGCTTCCATGACCTAGAAAATGAGGAGACACAAAGGACATGTGGCCCTTCTTAAAATTGTAACTTAGTCTTGATTAAGGTCATTGGATCCCTGATCTCTCTGCCTAATGTAAGGAAAGACCATGTTGTTGAATTGGTCATGACCAGGAGTAGGACCTATGCATATTTCAATATCTTTCAATTTCCAAACTTGCAAATCATCATGACCATCCTTCCAACCTATAATTAATAATCTAAGAAAAATACAGAAGACCACAGATGCTCAAGGATATAAATAGGATTTTAAAATAATTAAGAAAAAAATTCATAAATGTTTTATTATAAGACAAGGGTAAGAAATGTTCGACCATAAATTAGCACTTATAAACAAATAAAATGGATATTTTTTGAGCTCAATGATATCAGCTTCTCTGTGTTGTTCTTGGAATAAAATCCAGACCTATGCAGGCTATATCCTTAGGTAACATAGCTTAAATTAAGACTTTTGGACAGACATGGTACATATCCCAGCATTCAAACAGCTGAAGCAGGAGGATTTTTTTTTTTAGCTCAAGGTCAACCATTTTCATATGACAGGTGTTGACAAGCAAAAATTCCATAGTATGAGCATGTCTCATGAATACAAACACTTCGATGTGTAAATTTAGGATTAAAAATAGGACACAGTCATAAATGTTATGTATAAATCTCAGATACTGGAGAAATAATAAATTGTAATGTAGAGTAATTGAAGATGCACAGCCGATGTTGAAGAGAAAGGGCTACTGAGGGGCGTTGTAAGAGACCTGCAGAATTCTGAGTCAGAGGCACAGGACTGTAAACTCAGGTACCCAGGAAGGTACCTGAGGCGAGAGGTTAGTCCTCCTGGGAAACTTGATGAAACTGACTCAAAATAAAAAGGCAAAGAAAGTGCTGAGGGCAGAGCGTGCAATAGCATGTGAGAGGTCCTGGGTGTAACTTCACCAGAAAAAAACGAACAAAACCAAATGTCAAGCACATCTAAGCTTTCCTATGTTTGGACCAGTGCATCTTTAGAAGGAGGATAGAAAATGCAGAATACAGCAAAAGATATAATTATGAGGCAATGATTAGATTACTTCAGAAGAGGTGGATGAATGGACCCAAACTCAAAATATTGCCCCAGGTCAAAGCAATGCATATTCAAGTCATCCTACAATGATCAAGGTTGGAGAAAAAGTTTTAGCAGCTGCCCAGGAGAAATATGGACCACATACTTAATGGAGACACGCCACTTCCAAGTAGCAGAGAATAGAAAATGAGGTAGAGGACAGAGATATGGGAAGTGTTGAAATTAAAAAAATAACAAATCTTAAAACATGCATGTGTTAAAATTAAATATATTCACACATCTCATGAGAGAGGAAGTAGTTTAAGCAATTAACAAATGGGTAAGATGTTGATAAATATCAGCAGAAGTAAGTATTTTACAAATATATGAGATTTTTATAAATATCAACTGACACCAAAATTTGAAAAAGAAAAGAAATCACTTTGCAATTATCAGGTACATGAACTAAGTCACCATCAAAATCATCCAAGTGTGAAAGGAACTGATTCTACTAAGAAAACTTTATGCTAATTAATTTGGAAAATTATGTAAGATATATTTGAGGGGCCGAAAAACAATTGCAAAGCTTGGTAGAAGAATGCATTTTAAAAAGTTAACCATTTCATTATCTAGTAAACATTTTTACTATTTTATTAGAAAAACTCCCAGGAAAAAAATCTATTCCCATGTGTCTTCAACCATGAACTCTTCCAAATATCTGTGGAAAAAAAATGATTCTTAATACCAAATAAATACAAAAAATGAGAGAGAGAATACCTCTGATGTCTTATATAAGACCCTGGAAATCCACAACTGCAGGAGAACATTATGGGAAAGGATACTTACAAAGTTTCCTTAAGTCACATAAATGCAAGCATTCACAGTACAATCCTAGAAAATCATACCCAACCACACATAAATAGGATAATATATCACGAAAAGTGTGGTTTACTCCAGAAGTATAAGGTCGGTTTAACATTTGGAAAAACACATGCATATGTTCAGCAAAAGATGTGCACATGAATATTCAAAGCAGCAATATTCATAAAGTCAGCTTCAGAATTACCCAGAGTGCTACCCACAGTAGCATGGATAAATAAACTAGCATTTTCACAGAATACATTCCCACAGAGTAGCAAGGATGAACCAGATTCTCACAAATGCAGAATGGAGCAAGGCAAGGCAGGATGGGAAAGCATCCATTAAAAAAGCAACTTACAAGAAGAACAACAAGTGCCAAAACATAGTAATCCTCGGGCTGAAAGTATAAATGATATCTGCACTGGGGTGGAAAAAGTATCATGACCAGAAGGAGCCAAGGGTATGGGAAGGGCAACATCTATGTGATGGCACATGCTTCTGTGATTATCTGCATTTTCATTCATCTCAACACCAAATTAGGAAACAAATGTGTTTTAAATTGAAAAGAAGCCTACCTGAAAATGCTTCATCTCTGCATCATCTATCTATGTAATAGTACCCAATTCAAGCTAATTTAAATGTGTGTGTGCATGTGAGCGCATGTGCGTGCATGCACGCACACGTGTGTGTGTGTGTGTGTGTGTGTGTGTGTGTGTGTGTGTGTGTGCGTGTGTGATGGAATTAAGTTATGTTTAGGACCTATTGTTATATGCTCATTGTATATACAGAGAAAAATAGTACACATATGAAATAAATAAATAAATACACATGCCTAGGTGCAGAGGAATGAACAAATTCTTGAAAGGGAACCAGGAACCAGGGAAATTACCCAATGGCTGAAAGCACTTTCCATATAAACACAAAGACAGGAGTTTAGGTCCCCAGAACAAACTTAACTGCCATGTAGGCTAGGTGGCCTGCCTGCTATTATAGACTAGGAAGCAACCGACAGAAGATGTCCTGAAAGAGACTAGCCATATTCTTGACCTCTGGCTGTAGGACCCAATCATGAACAATAAATAAATAGCAAGGGCATGGTATGGAGAAGGAGCCTCAAGCAGAACATCCCATAGGAAAACATCACAAATTTCAGTGTTGAATTGTGAGGTGTGTTCTCATATTTGTGTGTCTACTTAGGTGTTTGACACTTGTGGAAAACAAGTTTAGTTTAGGCATAGATTCAAAGTCTGTCTATTATGGCAATAAAAATTCTTCACATAAGAAAAAAAAAATCACAATTCCCTGTGTACCCGATCTTTTGGAACATCTGGATAGCTGCAGAGCATTCTAAGTCTGCTTTTCTCCACATCCAAAGGTGTTGACTACTCTCATGATAGCTCATAATAGTTAAAGTCATACATGGGTCTAAGGAGGAGCTGATCATTCCTCCTCTAACTCCTTTGCCTTCACCACTACATGAGGAAGAGAATAAGAAAAGCTGCTTCTCTGACATCCCCCCTACTGAAGATTTTATCCTATTGTTATTACACACTTAACTGCAAACAATGCAAAAATCACTAAATTCCAGAAAAGACTGAAAGTAAGAGAAAGTAATAGTATTAATTGAATTTCTTGGGTCATGTGCATGCAGAGGCCATGTCTGGGCATACCTATTTAAGTGAACATACTTGTAGGATCCGCATTCTTCAAGTCAGAGAGTATACTTTCTATCACATTAGAAAAAAAAAAAAGGACCCTCTCTTGTGCCCTTGACATATTCAATATTTTACACATAGACCAAGGTGTGAGCCTATATTAACATTGTTTTATTCTCCACATAGGTTACATTTAGCCAACCTGGTTCTTCGGCTTCAGAGATGTATGGGATCTGTTGCCATGGAGTACATCCATGATGAAGTATGAGCATCCATTACTAAGTTTACAGAGATATGGATGAGGTAAGTTCCTGGCATTTGTGATCATGGGAGTCAAAATCTGATGTGTTCTCCTTTCCTCTGTAATTTTTCGTGGAACATTTCTATGAATTGCCATCTGGTTTGGTATGTAATAAGGTTTCTAGGTTCTTGGAAATGTTAGGAACTGTTTAGAGTCTAATAAATTAGCCACAAAATAAAGCCCAAACCTTTAAACTACAACCATCAAGAGAAGCCTGTGTTTGAGGGCCCCTTTGCTTATGAAGATTGTCTAGATAGCAGTCAAAACCAGAAAAGAAAACAGGCTGCAGCATGGAAGCCCCCCTCCCTTGCAAATAATGACTTTTGCAAAATAAGAGACTTTCATCTGCATAATTAAGAAAGCCAGTCATCAGAGAGCTGTGTGTTGGTAATGATCAACATTAACACTGAAGGCTGATTTCTCTGGTCCATTTTGTCTCTTTCAAAAAATTAAAGGGAGGAGAGAAACTGTAGTTTTCTAATTCTTGTTGAATTCCTTACAAATATAACATCCTTTCAAATCACTCTTGAGATATTACTTTAATTGCCTCAAATAATTGAGCTGTTTTGCATATACAAAGAGCAGATTACTGTTGGCTGCGATGGAGCTTCCATGCTCTGTTGAAAAGAAGAATCCCAACAATCAAGCAGTCACTGATTAGATAATACGGTGCTCATTACAAAGGATAAATCCCAGCACTGTTAATGTTCTGTGCATCCAGTATTAGGGGTTGCTATGTGTTATGACCTTTCTTCTGTCCAGTATTGCAGAAAGTCACAGTAATGCCTACATCCCTCCTGCTTTGCCTCTCTGTCCATCCTCTGCTATGTATGCTGTCCATCACAGTGGCGTTCTGTTGGAATACCATGGGCCACATGGCTGGCTTGGCTCTAATTTCTATGACACTTCATGGAAACTGAAAACACATACCTTGTAGCTGAGTTGTTTTCTGAGATAGGGCCATTCACATTCACCTGTAATTCACTAGGGAGGTTATGCTACCTATCCAGTGAGCTCTCAGAATCTACTGTTCTCTTTTTCTCTGTTTTTTAAAATTCTTTCCATCTATGCCCATTTTTTTATACATAGATGTGGAGAGTCAAACTCAGGTCCTCATATTTACACTGTAAACCATGTACCAACTGAGCATCTTCTGAATTTGCCTTCAGCTCCTTCAATTTATACATCATAGAAAGATAAGGCATCATTTACAGTACTCATTTTTTCCACTGTGTGAATTTTTGCTCATGACCTAACAGATTATATGCCCCTTAGCCAGCTTAATACAGATCTTTAAACCATGAGTAGATATAAAAAAATATTATAGGAGGTGATACAATTATTCTGCTGCTGTTGATGCTAGTGGTGTTGGTAATGATGGTGGTTGTAATGACAGATGGTTATGATGATGGTGATGCTGCTGCTGCTGGTAGCAATGATGCTTGTTGTAAGAGTGGGGATGATGGTAGTAAAGACAGTTGTGATGCTGGTGATACTGATGCTGCCAGTAATGTGAAACTGGTAATGATGCTGGTAATGACACTGATGATGGTGCTGGCAATGATGATGCTGGTGATAAAGCTCAGCTTATGTTATAAAACCATCTTTTTGTAAGAAGCTAGTAATTCCCAGGTGCTTTTAGAATCTGAGCATGTCATAAAGAGTTGACCCCATCACCTATGAACAAGTTCAAGGGAGAAATAATATAGCTCACAGAGTAACTTATACATTAAAACATAATTCAAATACTAAATTTATAATATGTCATTAGGTTTGTAGACAATGTTCTTGAGGTTCCAAGAATCATATTAGATCTTGCAGGTGAAATTTCTTTTCACAAGATTATGCCCAAATCCTTTCTCTAAGCATCATGTCTTGATCATGTTCCATCTTCTGGCAAAGCAATGGGCCATGGAGGAAAAGACAGTGCCATATATAAGCCAGTGTGTGGCTTATGGAAGAAATGCTCAGAGTCAGTCCCAGCATCAGCAGCAGGGGTATAAGGTTCTTCTTTCTTATTCATTCTTTTTAAGGCAGTGGAGGGGAAAGAGCATCAGTGGAGGGTAGGACTTGGTCTTACTAGATAATTAGGGTTGCTGTATAATAAAAAGTTTACCTATATAAGTCTAGGGGACTTGAACTCATGTCTCCAGGCTTCACTTCAAGTTCTTTTGCCTTCCCAACCACATCTTGACATTCCAGAATCTTTTCTCAAAGGAACTCATCAGGTGATTTTGTGTTTTAAGTGGGAGAAGGTTACACTGGCAGATATAAATGGTTTGCTTCATCAGGGAAGACAATGGATTAAAATACAGAAAAGAGAGGAACATAGGAGAAATGGTAAAGCCAAAAAGTTATTCACATTAAATCCAAACAGAACACAGTGAGCGGTGGCTTGAGGTGAAAAATTGATTGACAGGTAGATATATGAATATGGGAAGTACTGAGTGTTTTAAAGCACAGTGTTCATATGCAGATACAAAATTGGGTTAAATGATGACTAAACTCAACATAAATATGATGTTTGCATGTTCCCAAACTTCTAACCCTAAAAGATGCCACATCTTTTGGATCAATCTTCTGGACCTAAAGATGCTGCATTGGCCTCAGGCTAATGACCTGTGAACATAGTAACAAGACGGTGGACCTATGGATGCTTCATCGTACAAGCTGCTGAGTTTAAAGATTCAAAACATTGTTTCCCTGTGGTGGAGTGTGTTTCTTGGACTTTGGATGAGACAGGAAGTGTTTAATTCTATAACTACCATTTAACTATATGACCTTGACTAAATTACTGAATTACTAATATCACCTCTACAAAGTTATACCGATGTATTTTAACATAGAATAATGCAGTCATATAAAATACATTTTCTTGTCAGTTTCTGGCTAGCCATTTTTTTTTTGTAATACATCTCGCCTGGATTTAGCTAGGCCCCAGGGAGCAACTTTTGGAAAAGCAGTTGCAAAATATTGTCCCAGAAAGCTGAAGGAGCCCAAGAAGATCTGAAAGACTTTCAGGCAAAGTAGCATAAAAACAAAAAGTAATGTGACCCTTTCTTACATGTGAGGGTCAAAGTATGTGGAGGTGGTAGATACATCTGTGTGTACATGTGTGCACATTTTTTGCGAGTCCCCACTAAGACCAGAAGACAACTTCTAATGTTAAGCCACCTGTCCTGCCTACTTTTTAATATTGTATTGCTTGGTTGATTGGCTAATTGACTGGTTGAGATGGGGTTACATTTTCTAGCCCTGTCTATCCTAGAACTATCTATGTAGAACTGGCCACCCTTAAACTTGCGAAAATCCTCCCACTTCTGCCTCCCTCGTGGGTACTGATGCCACTAGGCATCTTGTTTTCTACAGTGGGATTGCTCACTATAATGTAGTACTTAGCAATTATACTAGGACTTCATGCTACTGAACTCATGTAATCTGTATATCTCTGCTTCCCCAACACTAGGACTACAACTGTAGGTGCACCCATTAGGTCCCCGTACCACAAGGCTCTCGAGGCAACCTCTAAGGACTCAGGCGAGGTTCACTCCACTGTCCCTGCTGCTTCTGTCCCAGGTGAATACAACTTCCCAGTGTTTCTTTCCTCTGCCACCCGGCACAAACATGACTCCAAAGCCCAATAGTCTTTCAAGCAGGTTTACATATTAAGTTCTCAATCTACAAACCCTCTACACAATAAGATTATATCCAATAGACAATGATACAAACTGCCCTTCTATATGAGATAAAATGATCTACATAAACCCTTAAAATATTCATATCTACCTACTGAAAATTAGGACCGCCTGGATCTAGATCTTCCTTCTCAAGCTCCATCTTGATTCTCTCCAGAATCTCCTCTCTACCTCCTGCCTCTACTTTTGCTCCTTGACCTTTCCCAACCCATCTCCTGTCCAATCATGTATTGCCTTAACATAAATCTACAGGCCACCATTTCCAGCTTCTTATATGGAATCTGGGAACTGAACTCAGGTCCTCATGAGCTTCAGGAACTGAGCCAGTCTCCTGGCCCTTCCTTGAAAATGCTTCTTGAGGCTGAGTCTTTTACCTAAGACACTCAGAGAACCTGCAATGGGAGTGTTAGTGAAGGAGAAAGGGAAGAGCTGTAAAGGGACCTGTATGGCTGTAGTCAGAGTCTTAGCAGCTTTTCCATGTGGTATGTAGGACCCAAGTCCAGCAAGGTTGGCAGCTTGATCTGTTGGCACAAGGAAGGTTCTGGAAGTTGTCCACATCTGAATTGAAAACAAACCAAAAGAGCAATGACTTTTCTTTCTTCTTCTGTCAAATAAAGTCACTGGAATCGCCTTCCACTTCCCTGCACTTTTTAAGGAGGTAATTTGCATACTCAAGTGTGATGGTGAATTTTGTTTTGCATGGCTTGTCTAGATAAACAAAGATATTACATATGTCAAATTGTCACTATATCTAATATCTTTTGTTTAATGTGTCCAAGAACATAATTTTTCATTTGAGCAATTTGCATATGCATATTGTCTCATTATCTTTATACAATACTGCTTGGGAAGGCTGACTCCTAAATAGATGATGGGGATACAATTAACAAGATAAAATCTGGTTTTGATAATCAGAAATTTTCCTAAATGTATTTACATTCTGCCTCATATAATGAATCATTAAAGGAAGAATAAAGAACTGATCAGAAAGGTTGTATAGCTTCTTAGCTTTCCTTTTTTTTTCTTCATAAGGCTTCTAGAAATTACTTTGTTAGCCACAAGTTGTTGTGAATACAATGTGAAGGAGTAGAAAGTAAAGATGAACAGCCCAGCACTTAGGATAATTAATTAAAGTCAGTAAGGTACTGAATATTTTGTTTGCTTTAAAGTGGGGATTTACTAAACCTACAAGCATCACTATAATATCATTGTTTTATGAACTGTATTTTGTTTAAGCACTTTCTTAAGATAGGCTTAAAATGATACTTAATGTGAATTATAAACCATTGGAGAGGTAACAGTGAGAATGAATAGAATATCAGCTATCCATTTCTCAATCATTCCACAAGTAATAATACCTGATCACATGTTACGTGTCAGGCACAGAGTCATAGGCAAGAGTAGAATAACCATGCTTACAATCCATGTTCTAGGTAGCCGAGGAAGTGGCACTATTAGAAGGTGTGTCACTGTGGGTGTGAGCTTTAAGACCCTCATCTTAGCTGCCCAGAAGCCAGTATTCTGCTAGCAGCCTTCAAATACAGCTTTGAAACTCTTAGCTCCTCCTGCACTATGCCTGCTTGGATACTGCCATGTTTCTGCCTTGATGTTAATAAACTGAACCTCTGAACCCGTAAGCCATCCCTAATTAAATGTTGTCCTTATAAGAGTTGCCTTGGTCATGATGTCTGCTCATCACAGTAAAATCCTAAGATACCCATCTTACATGTATTTTAGAAAGGCAGTTGGTGTTGTCATAAGCATGACCAAAGCTACAAAGTAGCACCTTGACAATCACAATGATTCCTTGATCTCCATTTGTAAACCTTGAATTGCTGCCCAACACATAAAGATATGTACATATTACAAACCTGTCATATTCAGAAACGCTTAAGGGTGCTATGCTTGAATCAGGATTTAAGCCAGGTACAGTTTATGTCCTACCCAATGCTTGTCTGGTTAGATGAAAAAAATTTTATAGATTCAGAGGTAAAAAGATGGCAATGTATTAGCAGTATGAGAGTAAAAATCTACTATGATATTCTTGTATTATATGGACCTTAGAGTCAGAAAAATCCTTAATATAAATCTGTCATTTATTTAGAGTTATGTGGTTTATGAAAAAAGGTATTTAACCTCTAACAGACTCATTTTTATATTCATACTATGAGCAAAGAGAAAAATTTTGCCACAGGCTACTTGAAATCTTAGAACATAAGTCCTATGCATGGATATTGACAAAGTAAAATTGTCAGGATAGGTATGATTATGATAGATGTAAGAGTCCCACACAGCAGATATACAGCTTAGTGTTTTCATTTACTTGAAGATATATCATTTAGATTTTGGGAAGTAAACAATTCTCAATGTCAGGAAGTTCCTGAAATTTACAGGATTCACAACTTCTGTTCCCAAAGATAGGTAAGCAAGTTGGAAGAAGAGGGTTCTTAACCCTAATCTGCACAGCTTCTTGCTAGTCACACAGGGAGCTCTAGAAATAAAGCTTTTGTGAGTCATTATCCATGCTAAAGTAAACTATTTTGGTGAGGTAACTATCTTTGGTTCACCTACATTTTTATAAATAGCCCCCCTCCAAACATACTCTTATAAGTAATCCAATAAATTTACTGGTCTTCCAAGAGGGATTCATTGGGATCATTGTTTTGGTCAGTAAGCAGTTTCCTATAAGAAGTGACCATTTGTTCAAGTCATACCATGAAAAGTCATACAACACAGCTTCCATCTATACAAATGCTGGCTGGGACACAAGTAATGAGATACATGAGCTCATGCCCAAGAGTATGAGGGAATGATATGAACAGAAGGAAAAGGAGGTGGATTGTTGATGCTGGCAGAGTGATAAAAACATTTTTGAGACATTGCCTTCTTATTTGTGAAGCAGCCAGGAGGTATTCCTCTGAGAATGGTCAGGACAGTTACAGGTCTAGCTCAGACCCCAACCAGTCTTCATTTGTTCTAATACTGCTTTACTATAGTTGTCATCAGAGATTACAATTAACTGGGTAGCTGAAAAGTTCTATCTGCAAACACAAAGTGAGTTTCAAGGCCATTTGGATTCTGACGTTCTGGGTAGACCTTTTTTGAGGGGAATCCATAACTCTGCATATTATATCACATGTCTGTCTGTGTTCGTGTTTTCTTGTAGTATGTACTTAGTAGGCATTATTAGTTAGTTCCTCTCAATTAAAACCTGCTTCCCAGAAAGGAGTGGGAATGCTCCTAAGAAGCAGGAAATAAACTCCCTATACGCCTCAGAATGTTTCTTAAGCAAAATTCACAAGGTCTCTCCCAAGGTTCTGGAATCCCTAAAGAACCCCTGGAAGAAGGAGCTTTCCAACCAGTCTCTTGCCCTTGAGAAGACTCTGGGAATTGTCCAGCTGCCTGAATCTTGTGCCAAGAAGTCCCGGGATGTATCTTTTGTGAGTGATCACACATACTGTGATGGGCTTTTTAGTGGTACAGTTTCCTAAAAACAACCCTGTACATATATTTCTATAAGTAACCCCCTGATTACACAAACCCATTGGTTCAGACTTTGGTGATTTGTCATTGGTTCCCTATTCAGGTTGAGCAGAAATTTGTTTATGTGTCTCCAGAAAAAGTCACATGCCAGGTGTTCAATAAGTAGTATTTATTTAATAATGAACAAGGGATTTTCTAAAAAAATCCTTTTCCAGTAGCCAAGAACCATATAAGCCTTAAACACACCATTTGAAAATTTTTCCCTGTACTTTTCACAACCAAGAATAAACTATAAACACAGCAAGACTGGAAAGAATTTCAAAAACCACAAGCTAGTTCCTGTTTAGCAATAAAAAGTAAGACTAAAATACAAAAGCTAAGAGCATTTTCAATAAAAGGGTACCAAGGACCACAGATCTTTCCATACTGTGAAAATGTACCTAAACCAGAACTGTATCCACAGGCAAGCGGGATTTAAAAAAAAATAATGAGATTTTAATTCTACTCATATATCAATACCTACATTAAAAATTTTTAATGTATGTTCTTTAGGTTGATTTTTTTCTCCATCGTTTTTAGGTTGCTACTTTAAAATGTAGACATGAATTTGAGGGATGAGTTAATTGAACCAATCTTGGAATTTTCTCCATCAAAAATAAGTCTACATATTGTCCCCACCATAGACTTTGTCTTTTACAGATTTAGGAATTTTTGAATGTCTCTTTTTTTTCTGTGTGCCCAATCAAAACTTCACACCTCATCTTAACATAGGGTTTCCTTAGGCCACATCTGTCTCCTCTCTCCAGAGGTTGTCCTCTGTTATCCAAGGACAAATGCCTGTCACTTAAGGTCACTTAAGGTCCCCAGTCTAGTTGGAAAGAACAAATACTATGATTTTAGAAGATCCCAACTGTTGAATCCTATTCCAGCGAGAACATGAGGGAATCTAAGCAACGCTTGTTGAGATCTTGGAATTTCAAGACTGAGACCCAGGACCCAAGGGTTTTAGTTCATTTGTTTGTTGTTGGGTTGTTTTTGTTTTGTTTTGTTTTGTTTTGTTTTGTTTTTGTCCCAATTGTTTTTTTAATTTAAATTCATTTTAATTGTTCTTTCTCTGATAATTTTATACAGTATGTTTTTGTTGTTGTTGTTGTTTTTTGTTTTTAATATTCTGGACTACACAATTCTTCCCTTCTCTCGTCTCCAAATGTCTTGGTAGCGACATGTCATGAAAAATATATCAAAAGTTCTCTGGACTTCATGCCTACATCCCCTCTCCGTGTTGAGATTCGGTCTTCTTGAGTTTGTCCAGGTCTTTGTGTGCTGTCGCAGCCACGGTTACTTTTAAATGTGCAGTCTTTGGGGAAAGTTAATTATATGTTCCAATTTTCCCCTTTGAAAGAGCTACTGGGCTCATAGAGAAATAAGAGGTGATGTATGTGAACTGTGTATTACAAACTGCATGGTAGAGATGCTGGCAGCACCACTGCTGCTACTTTTACTATGCTTGTACCTATTCTTATCACAGATTACCTTGCAGTCTAGTGGATAAACCATGTCTGAAAGTCAGTCCTCTTTCTCAGCGGAAGGTGTAGCACTACCTTGTCTACAGGCAAGGTCAACTCTTCCAAGTCCATCTGAAAATACAAAGTAACAGATGTATATCTGTAGAATTTCTCAGAGTTTCCAGAAAATCACACTTCAAAAAAAAAGGTGAGTCTAGAGATTTTTTATTTTTACCATTATTGTGGTTTTGTATGAGATACAAATACCTACACATACACCAGACACACGTGTACTCTCTCTCTCTGTCTCTCTGTCTCTGTCTCTCTCTCTCTCACACACACACTAATACAAACACATATACAAATACACGAAAACACACACTTACACACTAACTAAATGAGAAAAAAAGACAGCATGAAATATGGGTGCAATTGTGAGTGCTTGTAATCTTTGCAGTTAGCAGGAAAACCAGGAGTGTTGAGCTGAAGAATAATATGAGCTGCATGTTAAGACCCCATTTTTAAAATAAAGTTTTTGAATGAAGGAATGAATATGGCTTCGTTAGATCAGTCTTGTGATATTCCTTTAGTTTGTAGCCCTGAATAACTTTTAGAGATTTGTTCACCCACAAATGCTGACGAAATCCCAATAAGTCTTCAACAAGCAAAGAAACCAGCCCATCAGGACATGGAGTGCTAACTTCCATTGAGAAAGAGGAGCTCTTGATGTCTGCAAGTCATGGAGAGTCTCCCCACCCCAGCTGTAAACATTGCTCGGAGCTATTCATATAGACTATATGATTCCAAAAACTTTCCCTCCAGACATTATTTGGGAGACCACCACAAAAGTAGTCTAACATGAGGGGTCCACTATTCTTGTTTCTACAAAGCACAATAGGGTGTGGCTATGCAAAATGTTATCCCAGGCTATGTTCTGAAGACTTGAATTTTATAAAATAATGCTTTGAAAATTCCATGGAAACTTTTTACCTCTATACAATGAAACATTGAAGATTCCATGGAAAATTTTTACCTGCAAAACCAATTAAAGCCCAAAGTTTTCTAGTAAAGTCTGTGTAGACTAAACCTATACCCAAAAAAAGAAATGATTGACAAGTGTTCTTGTTTTTCACAATTGGAAAGAATTAAAAGTCTATAACTTCAAAACTGTTTCAGTTAGGTTTTACTCCTTTCCAGACAGAGAGGTTCATTTCTTAATAATAAAATGTTAAACTATTTTTTAAAAAGACATGGAAAAACCCCACATGTAACAGAAAGGTAGTAGAGTGACTTAAATGGAAAGTGGACTTGTAGCAAAATATCCTGTGTGACTTCCCACAGGGTACCCACAGCAAAGATGCCAGCAGACCTCCTTGCACTTGGGATTGTGGGACAGTGGGTTGCCATAGGGACTTCATTTCTCGGTGGATTTTATACAGTCAAAGCAGTTGCCTGATGTATTTTAAGCACTGAAGAGGTTGCTGTCGAGGAAAGGAATGTGCCTCTCTTTGGACCTGCTCTTAGAATTGGTGACAGGACAGGGCAGAACATATATTGAGTTGCCATTTCTCATCCTAAGAACAAGTTCTCATTAGAACACAGGATATTAGAACTCCACAGTTCTACAGGCATGAAACTGGGCTTCTGGTATGAGAGTTTCATCCCTTTTCCCAGTCTTTGTCTCGAAAATAAGAATTCAAGATGGGAATGCAGGTATCAAAATATCGATGGCTGTTTTTCACATTCATAAGAAAAATAACATATATTGACCCAGGGTCAGTTAAACAGCAAAGCTCCTTGCTTCGCTTAGCGTGATACTTAGAATATCATTTCAGGCAAAATTAGAACCAGCCCCCTTACTTTTGCTCACTTCTAAAACACAGAACATTATGAAGGATTTATATTATTCATCTCTCTCTTCTAAGTTCTTCATATTGCAGATAAATATCTTTGTACAGAAACATAAAATATAAAGTTATAACTTAATAATTGTTCTCAATGTCTTTTCAAGTGTTTGTGTCTAAGCTCCTGCTCTAGGGGTCTTCTGATCTGAAATTCTCCTAACCAAAACTTTTGGAAAAAACTGAAGTCAAGGTTAGATCCTCAAGCCAGACAGAGGCTTGCTGGCAGTGAATGCTCCAAGGCTTAGTGAGATGGATACATACCTCCTGTAGATTAAAGTGCCAGCTTGCTCTCAGGGTCGGCTAGGATATGGAAGTGAGTCAGTTGTGAAGAGAAGGAAGATAATACCATCCCCTTATCTGGTGGTGTTATGATGATGTATGGTCATACCTAGAGAGCAATAGGATTGATTGTGTAGACAGTGATACTTCCATTCAAGCAGTTGTTAGGAAAAGAAACAACTATATTAAAGCCTTGATATAGCAAAGGCCAGTTGGAATGAGCACACATTAGGCTCCACAGGTAGTTCCAATGGCCATACCACAGAAAACACTTTCTTAGAATTGCCTGAGAGAAGTAGGGCTACTCATTGCAGAACCTTAGCTGCTTGTGAAACAGTTATACAATCTGTGTCTTTAGCGAGCTTTTGTTGTTGTTGTTGTTGTTGTTGTTGTAAACCCTGAGTTTCTTTCAAATCTCTTGGCCTCAGTATTGTGAATTTCTAAAGTGAGAATCAAAGCAGATTATCACTCATGATGATGTTAATATTGAGTTATGATATATAAAGTATTAGCAGCCTGTAATTATAGAGGTCACTCCCTAGGGCTCTTATAGGAAAAAGAGAAAGCACGAAGATTGCAATGATGAGTTTATCATGGCACAGCAGGTAAGGGTGCCTATTGTCCATCCTGATGACCCTAGTTCAACTCCTGGACCCCACATTGTGGGGAAGAACTGCCTCCCACAGTTATTTTCTCCATACACATGACATGGTACTTATTCACACACACACACACACACACACACACACACACACACACATATATATATGCACACAAACACATAAAAACACACACATGCACACACACACACACACACACAAGAGCAAGTCAAAGCAGTTATGCTTCCTTCTGCAATTTTCAGCCTGTGGAATCTAGAAGTTTCCCAAATATAGACCAGCTTCTAACATGTCTATTATGGCTTGCTGAACAGCCTGGCAGGAAAGGTGTGGGGGAGTAGGATATACTGTAGCCAGAAGGAGATCCCTCACCACCATCTAGTATTTATAACACAGAAAACTTCAGGAAGAAGGGAACTAAATAAACAGGGCACAGCTCAAAAGGAAGGCTTTGAAGACAGTATGAATCTAAGAAATTAAAGCTAAATAGAACTCAAACCCAGCCTTGCCCTGAAATGAATGGAAAGGACCAAGCTCTCTGACATCCTGACAGTGGATGAGCAAGTTCTTCGGTGAAAAGTACCATTGTGTCCAGTATGCTTTATTTTTATTTCCATCAAAATCTCAGAATACAGAGAACCAAAATGGAACATAGGTAAAGGTTAAATATATATGACCACAGAGATTCTGATATTAAAGTCTACATGTTGAAAACAGATACAATACATTTGGTAGAGAAACCATGCAAACCCATATGAAATGATGGAGAGATTATGTAGAATGATAGAAAACAGAGACTAAAACAAAGAATCCAGAAACTTCAAGGGTAAGTCAGGAATCGTGTAGGGAAGATGCTCACTGGCTTTCTTCTCTCTTTCTTATACCACTCAAGACCAGCTACCCAGGATTGTACTTCTCACAGAGAACACAGACACCCCACATCAATCATTATTCCAAAAAGCAGATGGAGTCATTGTCTCACCTGAGTTTTCTTCTTCCCGGATGACCCTAGCTTGTGTTGAGGCGGTAAAGTCTATCATGGTGGGGAAGCCATGGCAACCAGAGCATGTGAGGTGGCTGTTGGCATTGGGTCTCCATTTAGGAAGCAAGTAATAAACAGTAAATGGGACTGGGGTGTAAACATTCAGCACCAACCCAAGAGTCATTTCATCTAGTAACACTGTACCTCTTAAAGTTTCCAGAATCTTCTGCAATAGCACTTCCAGCTGAGGACCAAATGTTCAAATGTGAGCCTGATGAAGGCATTCTGCATTTCAACAGAACAGAACAGAAATTCATGACAGATAAGCACATGAAAAGATGCTTGCTTAGGATGCTGAAAGTTAAAACAATACATTCTTATGAGAATGCCTGGGAACCAAAGCATTAACAGTGCCTGTTGCTGGTGCTGATGTGGGGTATTAGATGCTCTCATTGTTGACAGGGATGCAGAAGTGTACAGCCACTTTAGAAAAACAAGCCCTCTTCAAACACTATCTAGCAAGCACACTCCTTACTCGTTTTCAAAATGAGCTGAAATGCCACATATGGGTATTCTCTGGTCATGCTGCTGAGGATTGGAAGCAATCAGGATGTTCTTTAATACAACAGTTTGGTGCATAAATAAATTGAGGTGTATCTTTACATTGGTATCTCAGTCAACCATATCAAAATGAGATTTTAACCCACAGAAATATAAGAAACTTAATTGCCTATAGCTAAGTGAAGGCAGCCTAGCTGAAAATTTACGTATGATATCATTCCATTTTACATGCAATAAATAATCCTTAGACTCTGGGATTCCTGTTGAAAACAAAGGACAGATAATTAAAACACAGAGGATTGTTTCAGCTGGAAAAATTATTCTGCTCGCTACTGTAACTTTGGTGACACACCATTTTACATCTGTCAGATCCATAGAACCAGCTGAAGGGAAACGGAAATGGGTGTGAGCTACTGGGCTTAATGAAGTCAATCATGTATAAATTCCTGGTCATCAACTGTGTCATAAAAAGCACATTAACATAAAATCTTATTATGTGAGCCATGAAGAAGCTTGTGGAAGATATAGAAACTCAATGTTCTTCCTGTTAGTGCTTGTGTAATATTATATCTTACCCTAAAAGACTTCATACATTTATAACCATATTACCTAGTACTACTAGAGCAAGAAATGCTATGCTTGGTGTCAGAAACTTGTTAAGTGTTCAAAATAGAAGTGAAAACATAAAGCAAGTATGGTAAAAGTTTGAAGTGTTATTATATTTATATTGGAACTTAAGAGAGGTTATGATGTTATAATAAAAAGGAAAAATGACATTTTTTCAAATGGTATATTATTAATTCTAGAAAGTTGGAGAGATAATAGAACAGAAAGAAACATACCTAAGAAAGCATTAAGTCTGAGTTTTTATAACTGGTAAAAATGCAATGTCCCAAAAAGAATAATTTTATTGAACTCCAACTAGAATAAATAAGGAAGTTCCAGCTACAGAACCACATAAACAATAGTGAAAACTGAAATTGAATGAAATTTTGACTGTGAATGAATTTAACAATGAACAGTTTAAATTCAGTGAGATAACAACAGATTATCTGACTTACCCTCAGAAACTGTGGAGATCATTTGATAGGTTGACATCAAGAAAGGCTTAATGAGCGAGCACACAAGCAACCAGAGTTTTACAAACATGAAAAATGTTTTTCAAAAGTTGATATATAGGAAAAAAAAGAACCAAGTTTAGTTCTCAGCACTTATGATCAATGACTCATAACTGCCTGTGTATACAGCTCTAGAGAAATCCAAAGCCCTGTTTTAATCTCTATATCTGTCTGCAGTTACTTATACAAAACACACTTAAACAACATACATATAGACACACACACACACACACACAATTAAAGTTAGCTAATGCAACTTGCAACTGGCTAGAGAGAGAAAAGAAAAAGAAAAAATATAATATATTCAATAGAGAAATGATTCTCAAATGAAAAAGAAACCCAGGGGAAATTTTTTGAGTTAACAGGACATAAAAAGGGAATTCTTCAAGGTGACAAGATATATCTTTCTATAGCCCAGAGATAAGACCATCCTTTTAGATTAATAATTTTGCAAGATTGTTGAGAGAATAAACCAGTAATATGAACAAAGTAGAGAAATGCCCTGCTACAAAATAGACCTTGTAATTATGAGTTATTGCCAAATACAGGGGCACACAAAATATTATGGAATTGATAAATAATCTAAATTAATTCTAGTGTATTCATATTAGCTAAAATTTCCCTGGCACGTAAATTCCAAAACTTACCTAAAAAAAAAAAAAAAAAATTCCTGGTCAGTTGAGTGGAGAAGCTCACTAAAAATAATTTGCTAAACTGAATGAATGTATGCCATCTCATTTCCTATATTAGTGATTTGATTATGGCTGCTACAAAGTATCCACATAGGTATTTCTATGGCATGTAAGTCAGCCAGTGAAATAAAAAGTTTGTCTACTTGTAAAGAGCGAGTTGCCATTCAGCACTTAACACAGGGCTCAAAGGAAGAAACTGTAAACTAAAGATGCAACTAATAAATTCCCACTCATAGATTTTTTTTTTAAATGAAGGAAAAAAAATTCAAGTGGCTGGCTAGATGCCTCAGTACATAAAGGCGCCTGTTGCCAAGCCTAAAGTCAGTAGTGAAACAGAAACTTCTATTTCTTTGGAAAGTTAGTTATGTCAAAGGATGTTTTGCTGGGGCACCTAGATGAAAGGATGTCTTGTTAAAGCAAACACGGGAAAGACTGTTTTTTCAAAGCAGACACAAGTGAAGAGGTATTTGGGTATAGCAGACATGTGAAAGGGCATTTGATGAAGGAGCATAAATATGACCAACAGTGGGGGGCAAGCACCGAACACTGGTTTAGTTTGTTCCACCTCGCTATTCGCTAACAACATGCATGTATTGGTTCGCCTTACATAGCACTGTTGAGTTCAACTTGCGGTGACACTATCACTGAGAGAATGTCATCCATGAAGTTCCTGGAGCAGCTTGCTGCTTCCGTGGTCCTACCTTAGGCCAGTAGGTAAGCCTGGTGGTTTCTTCAGGATTGAACTGCATCTGCCTGGTGCCTGCTTGCTGAAAGGACTGGACTATAGCTGCTGGTTCATGCCTGGTGTCTGCCTGCCTAGAGGACTGGTCCACAGCGGATAAGTCGTATTTGGTGTTTGCTACAGGACTGAACTCCTGCCGATGAATATTGAGCTAACCCCCAAAGAACTCCTGCTGACCAGGTCCATTTTCCCCATATCATAATAACTTTTGTTTTCCACTACCTCTGCTGGGTGGTGGGCTAGAGGAGAGGTTGAACCCTTATTAAAAGTAAGTTGCAAAAAATTTATGCTCAATCCCTGGGACCACATAAGAGAAGGAGAGAACCAGCTCCTCAAAGTTGTCCTTGGACCTCTGATCCCTACCATGGTATGCTTACACACACACACACACACACACACACACACACACACACACACACACAACTATGAATTTAAAGTCAATGTTACTTAGGCCAGCAATGTGGGTGAGATTTGTATTAAGTAGTAAGAGCCTACGTTTACTTTCCACAGTGTGTTTCTGTTTTTATATCTTCCTTGTATTCTCTTTGCTAAAATCTAACAAATTTGGTTCTACTTTATGAATAATTATGGGACACGAAAACAGACAAACTGCGCAGCTCTCATTAGTTGAAGGTAGGTGTGCACTCAGAACTGTGGTTCCGACTCTTCTGGTTTGTGTTTAGTTCCAAAATTTCCATCTCCTCCCTTGAAACACAATGATGTCTAAGGAATGAGCTCAATGAACAGCAGACGGGGCTGCCTGCAGCCTTTCTTCTTCCCATGCTTCACACAGAAAGGAAGAGAAGATTAAAAATGAGCTCCTTCATTACTGTGTGTATTGCTCATTCAGCAAAAGGGAAAACGACACACGACAAATAAACTCCCTTTGTGTCTTGGTTCATAGATGCCTCCCGCAGCTTTACATCTCAGCCTCCTGTTCAGAATCGCTTGATGAGTCTCTTTGTCTTTAGCATTGTCAAGTCTGAAATATTTTTAACCAGATTTATTAACTTAGGTATAAAAAAAACCCTAGAAACAAATGACTCTGTAGACAGCCTAGGTTTCACTTCAGACAGGAGAAACCAGTTATTGCTTTATCATTTTTCCCTTTTGAGCTCCTCTTGCTAAGTGAGAGATCTTCTTCCCTTCACTGGCCCACACAGTTATCCTGTAAACCCCAAATAAACACAGCTACATCATTAAAAAGCATCAGGAGAGCTGGAGAGATGGTTCACTGGATCGGGGTGTACACTGCCTTTGGTGAGAACTCAGCTGCAATTCCCAGCAACAGGCCAGGTGGTTCAAAATTACCTACAACTCTAGTGCCAAGGGATCTGATGCCATTTTCTGACCATATTCCACTTCAACCCTAGGTGTATACGTGTATATATAGCTTTAAAAAATAAAGCTTTTTAAAAAGGATTCAAATAAATAAATAAATGTGAATTTTCTGATGATGCAGATTTCACTAGACTTCAGGTGCATTGAGTGTGAGGGCAGCTGTGCTACTCAAGCCCCTTGTTATTCCTGGACAATTGTTTGCTTTAATATCAGATGAAGCCATAATTTCTACCTTCTATGCTATTCTGGGATTGGAGGTACACCGTAGTACTTGACATACAAAGAATGCCTCATGACTCACTCCGTGCATTGCTATACACTGTTGTCACATCTGTAGTTGTTACGAGGTTGAGGGAAGGAGAAATTGCTTATCTAGGTAAAATTTTCTTAGAGTGGATAATGTCTGGGCTTTTAAATTATACATTACCAGTGAAAACGGAGAGATTCTGATGGATAATGCGTATATTGTCATCTTTTTAAATCTTCCACAGATCAAGCATTCCTGGAGTATTCGGGAACAAAAAGAAAAAAGAAAATCCACATGGAGCTTCAGATTCACCAGGCCTGAGGTGAGTCCTGGGGGTCCATTTTGTAAGCAGGAAGCTTGGGGATAGAGACGTTGTTCTCTGGTGAGAGCACTCTCTGCCTTATAGGACGTGGTTTTTGTTCACATCACCAAATGGCTCACTGTCTGTACTCTAGTTCTGATATCCTCTTCTGGTCCTCATAGCCACCAGACATACATGCAGACAAAGCATGTATACATATAAAATAAAATAAAATTTAAAACAACAAAGGCAGAAGAAATCTGTGGTTCTCCGGCAGTAGATTTCAATGATACAGCTGTAGGTTTAACCTCATTTAGATATTTTAATAAATGTTAAAGGCACAAGTTGGAAGACTCAAGCTTGAGAAATTAGAAATATATATATATATACCCATAGCAAAGAATTTCAAACCCTTGCTTAATTTGCCCACAACAGGTAAACCAAGTGCTGTGTGTGGTTTGCCAAGACTTCAGTACTCCAGCCTCATTGTGTATGTGTGCTCATCTGGATATTCTTGGGTCATGATAGCATGTAGATGCTCAAGTATGGATAGTGATGGGAAAGCCCAGAGCACATGAGAAGCTTCCTAAGCATGTGGTCTGGCAGTTTCATGTGTGTTGGTGAAAGATTTTTAAGAACTTGGTTCTACCAAGTAGTTAAATCATCTCCATGTTCCATACAAAGCCATACTATTCCAGCTATGAGTTCAGCTGTCCAAAATTATACAGGCCAAAGTTACTAGTGCTCCAGTTTGGTGACTGGTTAAATGCCTTACACACTCTGAAACCTTGGTTCTATGAAGAAATGTTTTAAATGAAATATATATAAATATTATGCATCTGGTAAATACCTATATCCAAGAGATTCTTCCAGTCAGTACCTGAATGGGAGAGCCTTGACTTCATATCAGGGAAGGGTTTGGGCAGGGAGTTGGCTCAGCAGGTAAGGGTGCTTATTGCGTCTGATTCCTGATTTTTGATTCCAGGGACCCTACATGATAAAAGGAGACAATCAAGTCCTATGAGTTATTTTTTGACATTTACACATAGATAGATAGATAGATAGATAGATAGATAGATAGATAGATAGATAGATAGATATATAGGTAGATAGATAGATAGATTATAGATAGATATATTATAGATAGATAGTTAGATGATAGATAGGTAGATAGATAGATAGATAGATAGATAGATAGATAGATAGATAGATAGATAGATAGATAGATAGATAGGCAGACAGATCAGGAAAGATAATTTCTCAACTCATGCTAAATATTATCCCGAAGGGGCCAAGCTACCCAGGTATCTCTCCATTCCTGGCTTAAGAATTCTCATACCCCACATGGTGCAGCTTCTATATAGTTCCATGGGATGCTGTCCCAGAAGAGAAAATGACATCAAATCACATTTTTCTCTTTTCTCCTGATTTTAAAATTAAAATATCCCTTTCTGTGCTTCTTATGTTACTTCTGAGGCAGAAAGAAAATGAATGGTTTTCTCTCATATGCTTCTTTTGTTTTATATTTGATCTCCAGATCATGCCAGGAGAACCTTCCTCCTTCCCTCCCTCCTTATCATTGGTGACATCTCCCTGGGGCGCCTTTTAAGTGTAGATAAAATGGAAAGCCAAGGGAATGTACAAGGAGGGAAGGAGATGCCAAGTGAATAGAGAGCAATTTTACAATCTCCCATAATTTCTACCAGCACAAAATAATGTGGCTTTGTTTATATATTAATAGAACTAAGTGCACTCAGTAATAGCTATAGTGTGAAAGCCCTGACTGTCAGGTCCAACTGTAAATGTAAAACAGACTTTAGAAATGGCACAAGGAGCTCATGTGTAGGAGAAGCTATGTGCTAGAAGCAGGCTGCTGGAACTGCAGGTAGGTGAACACAGGTTTGGTTTCCAGATGTAGCTCTTGACAACTGCATGGCCCAGGTTTGATGTCCTAGAGATGGCCATTTTATACAACTCATCAGAGGGTATGTTCTAATATTTTTTTAATTTTATATTAAATGGTAACATTAGAGTTTTATTTTATTATGTTTAATTGCATGTGAGTGTGTATGTGTACACAAGTTCATTACCCTTGAAGATCAGAAATGTTAGGTCTTCTGACCCTAAAGTTATAGGCTATCCTAAGCTAGCAGATGTGGTCTAGCTTCATTTCCCTTGACATGTGACAAAGTATCCTGATACAAAGCAACTTTTTGGAAGTGTAGTCATTTCATCTTTCAGTTCATCATTGTGGGGAAGTCAAGACAGGGATTTCACACAGCCAGATCACATTTGTAATGCAGAACATGTAAAAATTAATGCATACATGTACTTTTTTCTTGGTTGCATTCAACCCACTTTCCCTACTCTTATGCAGCTCTGAACTCCATGTTTAGGGAATGGCACTTCTCAAACTAGACTGGACCTACCCCAGGGAGATGCGATGGACCAACCCAATGTTGTCAATCTTGCACCAAGACTCACTCCCAGGTGACTCTAAGTTGTGTCAAATTGACAAGGAATCTTCACATACAGCAAGAATTACTGTCACTCCTATCTCTTTCTACTGTTGTGCTGTCTGTTGAAGTTCTGTATGGGGGAACATTAAATACCAAGAAGGAAACATCCACGCATGATGGTTATGACTATTGAGCTTCCTGGAGATGACATGACACGATCGTATTCCTTTTTGGTTTTGTTTGGGCTTTATGAAATTGAGTCTTACTCTACCTTTAAATTTGTGGTGATCCTCCTACCTCAGATCCCAATTACTGGGATCAAAAGAATGAATTACCATATTTAGCTGCAGCACGCTTTCTATAAGCCTATGGTGTGTCCCAGAAGGAGAACCTGGGAAGGATGCTCCTGAAGGCTGATTAGCAGGACTCAGTTAGGTATAACTTACTTGTACACTGGGGTTGGACATGGAATGGAACATCTCTAAACAACCAAGTCAAGCTGACTTTTGTGGGACCACATCATGGGAACTACTGTCTGAAGAAATCACTTGAAGTACAATCAGAGCAACTCCAGGTAAGTGTCTTGGTGTTGCACTATCTTCCTGTTTCCTGTGAATTTCCAGCTACAGGAGCTACCATGAAACCATAGAACCCACTATGCAGAACTGGCCCTAACACATGGGCCTAGAGTTGATATCAATTACTCAAAATTGGTAACCTCTGTATCTCCGTCTCTCTGACTCTGTCTTTCTCTCATTTCTTTTTTGTCTTAAATGATTGATTTTTCTCTCTCTCTCTACTTCAAAGAACTGCTTTGTTTTACTTTCAGAAACAGTTGCTTAGAAGAAAGGGAGTAAATTTTTTTGAGAGGAACATAGCATTTTAAAAGCCATTTCAAGACACAGCTGAGCTCCTGCAAGGTGCATTAAGAGGACAGCTGTGGGCGACACACTTTAGAGGAAATCTCCAAGCCTGCAATTTTAAAGGCCCTTTTAACCACCTCCTGAGTCCTAAAGATCTCAAGCTTTCATTCTCATAGATAGAAATGATGTTCCCAGGTTATTTAGGAATTGCTTAGGTCTTTCAAACAGTAACACATTAAGTCCTCTTCTAATGTGTGTGTATGTGTGTGGGTATGAGTAATGTGTGTGTGTATGTGCATTTGGGTAGTGTTGTTTGTATATGTCTGTATGTATATACATGTGTGTATGAATGGTATTCATGTGTATGTGGGGTGTGTGTACATGTGTATATGTATGTATGTATGTGTAGTGTGTACATATGTGTGTCTGTATGTGTGGAGTGTGTGTGTATAAAGGATGTGTTTGTGTGTGGTTTTATGTGTGTGTGTACATGTATGCGTTTGTGTGAGAGAGAAAGAGCATTTTATTTCTAGCTCTCTGAAGCTCTACATAGAGTTAGCTCTGGGAAGTCTGCTGCTGCTGAATATCATACTGTCAATGTACTCTGGCTTCCAAAAAGTTAGATAATATGTATGTGATACTGAAGACAAAATCAAAGAATAAATCATGAAAAAAAACGGAGTAGTTTCCCAGCAAGACTTTAATCTGAATTGTTTGCATGTCAAATGATTCAGGAAAGGTAGCATGTTTAAGTAAACACAGTTTGCCTCCAGTTTGAGGCTATACAGACATTAAGGTTATCAAACGGCTGGCCAGAGGGAAAGAAAAGGCACCAGGAAGCACCTATTTGTTGTCCTATCTTTCCATCTTCTTTCCTTTCCAAACCACAGGTAGATCTTCCTATGATACATCAGGGAGAGAAGCAAGATACTATTGCTCTCCAGGAATGAGTTCCAGGCTCTAATTTTCTAGCCATTCCTTTATGACGTCATGGAGTTTGTTTTGCAGGTTTGTTCTTGCTTCTGTTTGCTTGAGGAAACCACTAGTTAACAATGTTAATGTCATTCAGCAATAATGTGGAATGGGGAGAAACCAAGGAAAATAGGTGCCATCTGCACTCAGTATGAATACCCTGGGCTATGTGTGTGGGGCATGCATTCTAGTTAACAAACATCTTCTGTCTTATTTCACTACAATGTTTTATGGTTAACAGGCAAGGCTTCATATAGACCCCGATTTCTCATCCTCAGCCCTCAGGAAAGGATGAAGTTGGAGTCTGAATGACCATGGCTTGCAGAGTGATGATACTTTAAAGAGACACAATTGAATGAAGGAACAGCTTCCAACAGTCTGAGATGAGTTTGCAAGAAACTGTGGGTGCTCAGATGCCAGGATGGGGGATAGGGTTACTAGTAGCAAGTGGTATAGGGGTAGTTTGCAAATCCATGCTTAATATTTTTCTAGTCAAACAGGCTAGTGACTGATCAAGGAGGTTAGTTGGGCTGAGCATTGTTCTGGATCAATAACAAAGGAAGAGGGTATTTATTCCCAGAAGTGGGCTACTTATACTGTTGTGTGCATGTTAGAAGTATGATCTGAACTTCTTGAAAATGTTCTTATATTAGAACAAACTACATTGTCATGCAGAGAGAAAAATATAAATATGATGAGGAGTACATAACTAAATAAGGTAGAAAAATATCAAGCAAGAGGTAGAATATTAAAGAAAATATTAATAATGCAATAGGTAGTAAAATTCACCGCAGTGTAGTAGACATCCTAACCAGCTAAATAAGACAAGAAAGATAAACCAGATTATAGGACCTAAGAAAGAAGTAAAGTTGCTATCATTCATGTATTGTTTACATTTATTTTAAAAGCTGTTTTGGACCAAATAAATTAAATTTGAAGGTGAGATTTTTTAGGATTTCCTTTTAAAACATATTTTATGTAAACATTTTCACAACATATTTCATTATATTCTTTTCCCACCAACCACTCTTCCCATATGTGTCTCTCCTCTGACCTACACATCTTCCATTTTCTTATATCCAGGGAAAATTTGAATTTTATTTAAGTAATATTAGGAAAAAAGAAAAGTAACATCCAAATTCCATGTGCGACTGATGTGCATAAATGCTATAAAACAGATATAAGGCAAATACTGAAAATTCTACAGCAAGTCCCACAAAACATTGGTGAATATATATAGTCAAATTAATGTTCTTTTTCATGGCCAATGCTATGAGTAGGAAATCAAATTGTTCTGTATATTGTCAGCAGTCTTGAATATAATTTTAATTGTGGGGTCACAGTGGCAAGATGATTATAAATATATGTAAAATTAATGAATATTAAACAGCGAAAATGAATATCTAAGAGAAGAGGAAAGATTTACACTCATATATTAAGGTTCTACATTTATTTTTTAACAAAAGAATTCCTTGTCTCAACCCAAAAAATTTCTCCACTCCCCACAAAAAAGCAATAATAAAAGAAAACCTATTGGGGCTATAGTTTCATTGAGAAAATGGTCTTTTATCATTAGTGGCTCATGAATGAGACATTGTGAAATATTATTTTAGAAATAACACAATGAATAAATGAACATTCATGATAAAGTACATGATGAAAGAATGTTATGGACCCACCTGCTTCACAGCAAAAAGAGAAAAGAATGGTGGGATACTGGGTGGTCTGAGTGACCCATCAGTTAACAGGGTCCTCAGCCCTCTGTTCCTTATACAGAATTGAATCTGATATAAATTATGAGATTGTAAATGAAATCCGAAGCCATGAGGATCTATCATAAATCAGCACCAAAGCTTCTGCATATGAGGGGAAGAACTTCTCAGTTTGGCTACAGGGAGAAAATTACACTTCCCCAAAGAATAAACATTCATTGTACTCTACAATGTTATTTAAAATTGGTCCACAAGTAGCACAGAGAAAAACCCGGGCCACAAATTGAGAGAAAATATCCATAATATGTCTAACAAGTAAACTGGACTAAAATAGGGATGTTCAAATATTTTGTCTTTGGAACCCTTTTAGAGTGGCATGCAAGGCCTTACATCATTCACAATAAAGACAAGACAGACAGACAGACAGAAACAGAGACAGATAGATAGACAAAAAGACAGAAAGGAAGAGAGGCACGAACAAAGACATTTTCTTTATGTAGGTTATTGCTTTTAACATTCAATTGAGTCAGAACTGAAAATAATATTTACAAATGCTTAAAGTAGTTTACAAAAATTCACTTTTCCAAACCAGCATGAATTTGAGTACTGGACACAGTTACACCTTCTACCAAAATGTTCTAATCTAGCTTTCAAAAGAACAGTTCTTTTTCAGACTTAAGTCTACATTTCATCCACTGAGGCCTATCTGAGATACAGAAAGTTGAAAACTTTATCTCCTTATATGTCTTAGTAATTCGAGTTGCTTTAAGAAAATGCTGTGATTACTGAGGCACTGACCAAGCACTGATTACTGAGAACAGGCAGAGGCATGGTGTCTAAGGATGTGTGTTGGCCATTCTGAAGGTGGCCTTTCACAATGAATTCCTGTGGCAGAGAGATAAAACAGGACTATGAAGATCTGAATGAGAACACAGATTCTTAGCCTGAGGGTTCTACTTTCCTACACTGTCATTCTCCAACCCCCTCACATCATTACCTTGGCTGTTAGGAGCTAAGCTTATGAGTTTAAAAGGACACGAATGTTGGATATGTTGTACAAAAAAAAAAAAATGTAGTGACAAAATAGGGACGGTGTTCACAGCCTTTTAGTCAACTGAGGACATACGTTGATGCTGAGGCATGTCTTGAAAAGTTGTCAATTCTTCAATGGTAGTTGAGTGTGGAACCTTAGATTGTATCAGTGAACATAATATACCTTGAAAATCCTTGATTTTTCATATTAAGCAGGTCAGACATGTTTTTTCAGTATAGATGTACATTCATGCATGTGTCCTGGCACCCACATACTCATACAAGGAAGTGCTACACAGATATTAGGACACTAAAAAATTGTTGTGAAGAAATGGAATCATGAGGAAACTTTTTATATATTTAAGTATAGTGTTTTAAATAGGCTTGGCCCAGGAAGTGGTACTATTAGGAGTTGTGGTTTCATTGGTGTAAGTATGGCCTTGTCAGAGGAAATATGTCACTGGTGAGGTGGTCTTTGAGACCCTCCTCCTAGCTGCCTGGGAGACAGACAATCCTCCCCTGGCTGCAGTTGGATCAATGTGTAGAGCTCTCAACTCCTTCAGCCCCATGTCTACCTGGACGCTGCTATGCTTCCTGCCATGGTGATAATGGACCAAATCTCAGATCCTGTAAGATAGCCCCAGTTAAATGTTGTCCTTTATAAGAGTTGCCTTGGCCATGGTGTCTCTTCCCAGCAATGGAAACCCTAAGACACCAGGTTCCTGGAAATACTTTCTACATGGCAAAAAGAGAGATAGGAATGATGGGAAACTCTATATCACTTCCTCAAAAGTTGGTAGACAAGAAAAACAGTATGTTGCAAAGATAGTAAAAATATAAATAAGGTAGATCATATGTCATTGTAAATGTAGTATAGGAAAAATAATAGAAATTAGAAGACAAGAGGGAGAAAATGGAAGATAGCTTCTAAGGCCTATGTAATGTGAAATTCTACCACCATTTTTATAAAATTAAATGTGCAAGGTATGATATCCTGTGATACCAAACTGCTGTGGAAACGCTGTATGTTACCAAAGATAAGAAATCATAAAAGCCACTCTTGTAAACTTTACAGTCAATACTTAGATGTGAAAAGCACCCAGGTAGCTCACCCCTGGACATTTAAATTACAGTCTTCAAGAATACTAAATGTATTCAGATCTAAGCAGAGGGAAAGCAATAGGTAAATGATGCTAGTTTTAATGCAAATCATTTTCACAGGATGAGTTCGAATGCGTTTCTGTGCTCTTGCAAAATAAGATTTAGCTGCCCTCTTTTCTATTTTTGAAGCAAGTATCCTTAAAATTTTAGAAATTGCACACAAAGCAACATGTGCCAACTCTCACAGTGGTGGATAACAGAGGAACTTAAAGGAACTAAGGGGCAGTGATTTTTGAGATAGAATCTTCATATGTATCCCAGAATAACCTCCTGGAATGTAGTATTAGTCTCCTGCCTCAGCATTGTAAGCAGTAAGATCAAAAGTATATACAATGCCTGGTTAAATGATTAGTGGGATTTTATGTTTAAGACAAAATGACAAAATTTCAACTATCCCAGACTGGTTTCTAACTCACTATGTAGCTAAGAATGACTTGAACCCCGAATTCTCCTACCTCAACCTCTTGTGAGTGAAGCTCACAGGCCTGCACCATCTCAGAGTTATGTAATGCTGCGGATCAAACCCTGGTCTTTGTATGCATGCTAAGCAAGCACTGCATTGATTGTGCTGTATCACCATCCCTATAAAGGATTTTTAATTGAACAGTCTATTGAAACAATTCATTTTATAAATCAGTTGGCTCGAGTTCTTTGAACAATGTCTTGTCTTTATCTCTTCAGCTATACCATTTGCCTTTGGTGGTAACATATCCTTTATCTGGAATGAAGCATCCACAGGCCCTTGGTGTCCATGTCCTTGTAGTCCTCCTTATATTGGTTTTCTGACTCTCATGGTCCTGTTAGCATTGTCTCAATTGTCTAAATATCTGTTCTCATAGACATTATTTTCTTAGATGAGACACCTGAAATTACAGTCATTGGGAATCATGAGGTTGGGTATTCTGGTAGAGATCTATTGAAGTGCCAATCAAATATCCAGCAGCAGGGGAAGAAGGCTTCCCTGGGGCATCCTGATTCTGAAATGTAAATTATGGTTTGCCTTGACTTAGCCTGCAATCTCTAAAATGTCCTCCTCCCTTGGTTCAAAGCAAAAACTCTCAGTGCAGCTGGGAATGCTTCTTTTCTAATTAGGGGACAAATCTGCATGTGATGAAAGTGAACTACTCTGTTCTTAGAGCTAAACCCCTCGGTGGTTTTCTGCACTTTGTCACAGCATCTTGAGAGAGTAGTGTCTGGCTGCAATCTGATAGACCTAGAAAAAGGTCAACCGTCACTGCACATCCAGCTCCCCAAGCTTGGTAATATCGTGTATTTCACATGATAACACGTTTTATAAGTAAGAAGAAACAAGAATCTACTTTGTGTCTGGAGTTGTCACTGTTTCCTCTGAGAAAGGTCACAAATAACAAAGGAATCTTTTTTATTATTTTACTTTTAAGAGTAAACAAGGCTAAGTCTACTCACTCATTCCTTGTACATATACACCAATTTTCTCTTAATGTGTCTTTTGTATCTTTTCCTGTTGTGTATAATACTAAAAAACAAATCATGCTAGCCACACTATGCTCTAGTAACACACTTTACCCACCCCCATAGTTTCCTTGTGGCAGCCGCCCAACTCAGGGTTTGCTTGTCATCGAACCCTCTTGTATCTTCCCATCTATCTGCCCCTTGTGACTAGCTGTCAAAAATTCCCATAACCCAGTAAAATCAAAACTCTAGAGGCTTGTAATTTATCAGTCAGATTTATAACCGTAAATTCTCAACCCACAAAACACCCACACAATGTCCTCAGAGCCAATTGATATTGATACAAGCTGTCCACTTAGTTGGACAAATTGTCCTATATTACTTCATCCCTTCTATGATATTCATAGCTACCTGTGGCTGTTTAAAGCCACATGGGTTGGGTTGGCCCTGTCCTTCCTCCATCTTTTTTGTTCTTCTGTCCTCTGTCCCTATTTGTCCTGTCTCTAAAACTCTCAGCCTGACTTCTTTTTCCACTGCCCAACCATAGGCTCCAGCCCTATCTTGTGCCTGCCCACACCTGCATAGAGAGAGCAAAGCACATTTTTCCCAGTGGTGGTAAACTAAATCATTGGCCCTGGCTCCTCTGCAATCCCTACAGAAGCTCCTTTGTCACTTTCTCACTCACTTTCCTATTTTGGCGACAAAATACTTAACAAGACCCATATAAAGTAGGAAGGATTTCTTTTGGCTCCCAGTTCAAAGGGACATAACCCTCCGTAGTGAGGAAGTCATGACAGCAGGAATGTGAGCCTCTGATCGAATTGCAGTCACCACCAGGAAGCAGATGGAGATGAATGTTGGGCTTACTGCCTTCTTTTTATTAAGTCAAGAATCTGAACCTGTGGAATAGGGCCACCCATGCCTAGGATCTTCCCTCCTTAATTTCCTCCATCCAGAAGTTATGTCACAAATAGGAGGTTGTGATCATGATAATTCTCGATCATGTCTAGTTGTCCATCAATAGTAAACACCAGCCATTTAACTTTGCAATTTCTTTCACTGTTTATATTTTACAGTGGCTTGACGATCCAGTGTAAACCAAGACCTCAGAATGACACACTGGAAAAGGATAAGTCACTAGAAGCCCAACTTAGCATGAGAAATGACACAAAGCTGGAACCCTGGGTCTCTCTTGCATGACTCAGAGAGCCCTTACTGATTGGATACTCTCCTCGGTACCCTTTGCTGCTTATATAACATTGGGGAGACAGAAATACTTAGTTAGATTCCTATATCCGTGACAAAACACCATGAACAAAAGCAATTTGGGGAGCAAAGGGTTTATTTTAGCTTATAGTTTAGCATCACAGTCCATCTCTGTGGAAAGACAGGGCAGGAAACTGGAGGCAGGAGCTGATAAACAGGCCACAGATGGGTGCTGGTTATTGTCTTGTTCCTTGTGACTTGAGAAGCCTGCTTTCTTATCTCTATGGCCACCAGTCCAAGGGTGACACAACCCATATGGTGGGCCCACCCACATCAATCATTAATTAAGAAAATGTTCCACAGAATGGCCTATATGTCAATTTTATGAAATCATTTTTTCATCAGTTCCTTCTCGGTTATCTCTAGTTTATGTCAAGATAACAGAAAAGACCAACCAGGACAAGGGGCATTATGAATGTAGTAAATTTGATGGACATCCTGAGAGTTGTGAGTGATTTATTTTCTAAGTCCAACTGGGATTGTCTCCAGGATGTTCACATTCAAGGAAGAGCTGAACCCTGGAACCTTAAAAACAATGGAAACACTGAGTCTCTCTGCCCTCACTTCGCCCAGGATCTGCAACACTCAGGTTTCTGATTTCTTCCTGAAGTATATGACCTTGAAATAACTTGCCGTTCACTGTGTTCACATGTCATATATGCTCAAACCATATCCAACTGCAGTTTCCCCAGAACCATGTAAGCTGCATGTGATGGGACAGGTCTATAACCCAGCAATCAGAGGGTAGAAATGGGGATGGGGATCAGAAGTCTAAGACCATCCTCAGTGACAGAGTGAACTTAAGGTGAGTGCGAGATACATGAGACATTGTTTTAAAACAGGGGAACAAACAAATAAACAAAAACAACAACAACAAAAAGCTACTCAGATTCCTTTTCTCATAATAATTTAAACATCTTTATTTGCCCACTCTAATCATACTTGCAACACATTATATTAAAATAAATTCCCATAATCTCTGAATACATGGTATATAATACATATATATGACAAAATAAATATATACCATATATATTAAATTATTTGTAAATGCCTGACATCCATAAAGAACAGGCATATATTCCTTTTCAAAAGCCCAAAACATGTGTGTGAGCATGATCCCTGGGTTTATTTGTGACTCGAGAAAATATTGCCTCCAGAGTAAGTGTAATTTGTCTGTGAGACTCATGTGATTTAATTGTTCTGGAAAATTTATAAATGTTTTACCATCGAGATTCTTCATATGTGAAACTGAAATGTGATAGAAAATAGATCCATTCAGCTTTGAAACATGGAGACCTAGCTCTAACTCTGTCTCAATTCAAGAAATACCTTCATCTTCCCTGGATTGGGCCACAATGAAACTAGAACAGTGAGTTGGGGTACAGTACAACCCAACCAAGACAGAAGAAGTAGAAATAGACTGGCAAAGTTAGTGAACAAAATAAGGTTCAGGAAGCATGGCGGGGTGTTAAGATGTAAATGTGAAAGTTCTAATTTTCATTTGAGAAGAATCAGATGTCAGTGGTGCCGAGAATGGATTGAACCCAACCAGTAAGAGAGGTGGGTGTATGTAGTACTGGACTATGGAAGTTTAACTCCCAGTCAAGAAAAAGAATCTAAATGGGGAGCAGACAGAGAAGACATGGTACGACCCAATGAGTTTTGCAATGACCCAAAGCAAACAAATGTGCTAACCTGCTGGTCTGCTGAAAAGGGGGCACCACAGTGAGATTGCAGGGTACGGTACATACAGGTCCACTGGGTGAAATCACAGGTCAACAGGGTTGGAATGACAAGTTGTCAGTGGTGACTTCTTCCAGACTTAGAATCCCAAAGGTGCTGGTTCCTTAGTCTAGGTTAATAGCAAAGCATTTTCCTGTACATATATGCATACATACATACATACATACATACATACATACATACATACATGCATGCATGCATGCATACATGCTTAGAATTGGTCCAGGGGAATTATCCTCATTATCCATATAAAAGCTAGGCTGGCAGCTCAGATATGCAATATCCATTCTGCAGAGACAAGTGGATCTTCAAAGCTCCTTGGCAAGGCAGCCTAAGCCAAATGATGAGCTCCAGGCTGGTTTGTCTAAGCTCTTGGTATCAGTTGTGAATGTCCCCCTGTGCAGCTGGACTTAAGTTTAATCAGAAAGCTGACCTTATCCACAAACACGTGTGGCACTATTATACTGACACATCCTGCTTGGCACAGCCATCATGAAGCATGCAAAGCCCACAGCTGAATGGTGCTTTGGCTCATAAGCATCCCCAGCAACCTTAGCAGAACTTTATGGGACTACAAGAGCTAGCCTGCAGGGAGGAGACTCTTCCATCTTATTCCTCATCTTAAAGTTTTGTACTACTTTGTCTTCAGAAGTAGGTTCTTAGCATCAGTTCTGAAAAGTGACCAGCTTCTGTGGCAATATCTTTTCATGTTTTAGGGACCTTGATGGCCAACAACTGTTAAGGCAGCCATCCACTGTTAACACTAAGATCTCAAAACCTTATGGTTTGGAGCTGCCCCTGTTTTAGTCTTATAGGGCTTACTGGTTTTTTTTCTGTAGCATTTACAAGACAAGACTGTTACAGAATTTTTTCCCAGTTTTGTGTAGATATTATCCCTGTAACTGAACTTGAGCATTACAAATGTGGACAGTTACTTTCTGAGAGGTGTGTGCTGGAAGAGGCTGGCACTAGGAAGGACTCACCATTTCCCAGGACTGCTCACACTCACCAGACCTTCTTGCTTGCTTTCTATAGCAGCCTGGCTCCGCGTCTCCCAGTAAAGCTACTCTTGCCGGATCTGTACAAATAGATTTCTTTGCAAGAAGGAACAATAATTTGGTTAACATCAACTCTGAGGACATGAAGAATAGAGTCTTAAGCTTACTAGGAAAGTTGGGCCAAAGAATTTCAGGTTTCATTGACATGTTCCCTTCTAGAAAGTTATCCTATTCCATGAAACGTACAGAGTTCTCAGAGATCTCTGTCTCTGAGAGATATAAAATTAGCCAGAGATGAGTCCCTATCTATTCCTGGAGTAATGGGCTGGCTTCAGATACCACACAAGGCGGGACAGACCACCCTTCCCCAAGGTAGCAATAAAAGAGTTATCAATTCAGCTTGATCCACCTCTGGGACTCACAGAGAAAGAAACAACAACGAAAAAATCTAAGTCTGGCACCTAGTTTCTTTCCTGAGTGGGTTGTCATGGCAACAGGATATAGCAACTGTTTTCAGTATTCTGGGGCCTTGGCAATCCTCACGAGTTTCTCTGCCTCAGCTTCTATGTATGCACAGACATATGGACACCAGAAGCAGTGCCAGCATGGAGGAGAGGGATGGAAATTCATGCCAGGATTCCTCCGGGGTGCTCGGGACCTCAGCTGACCTTACAGAGTTTAGCTCACTGCACACCAGTGCTCTGAGCAGGACCCATCTGGTTCCTGGCCTGGAGGAATTTGACAGCTTTTCTATGAAGTAAGGGACTGAGTTCATTGAGCTCAAAGGTCAATGCCAGCTCCAGAGACATTGAATCCAGAGTCTGAATCTCAGTAGGTCAGTTTCATTCCAGAGTGCCACAGTTTCGGCTTGGGCATTCTGGCTCTGATAAAAGGACATTTCCCTCCATTGTGCATATTGTTTATATTACTATTGACTTACAATCAGTGGCTTCATTGTAACTCAAAAATGTATCATTTACTATATGCAATATACATTGAACAGGGCAAGATTGAGTTTGTGTGTGTGTTCCTGTATATGTGTGTGTGTGTGTGTGTGTGTGTGTGTGTGTGTGTGTGTGTGTGTGTATGGTGTATATGTGTTTTTGTGTGTATGTGTGTATATGTGTGTTTCTTTATGTGTGTGTGTTTCTTTATGTGTGTGTGTGTATGTGGGTATGTGTGTGTCTCTGTGTCTCTGTGTCTGTGTGCCTTGTATACTTGCATATAAGGATCCTCTAAAAGAAAATTAAGACTTTTAACTCTCTTATCTGGATATTTCAAAGTGCAAGGCAACCTGATGTCCACACATTCCCATTGTTTCCTTCCCACTTTCACTTGTTTGTACCAATGTCTATGTGGCATGGGATAGTGTGTTATTAACTCATATCCCTGTGTCTCTGCATGTCTGTGAGCGTGCATCTATAGATTAGCCTCAATATGTGCGCTATGTTCCTAGTAGTATCTTTGTATGTGCGGTGTGTGCACATGTGCTCATGTGTGTGTGTTCCTTGCATGAACATAACTTCTTATACATGTATGTGAGTATACATACTTCTGTATCTCATATGTATGTTAGTGTGTATCTGTGGATGTGGAAGGGTGTGTGTGTGTGTGTGTGTGTGTGTGTGTTCAGAGCATGTGTGTCTATATATGAGTATATATGAACACTTCTCTATGAGTGTATGTGCCTGACAAGCTTTCAGCTTGAGCACGAGTTCCTTTGCTCCAGTGATTCGGAAGAGAGTGTAGTACACGTGAGCTCCGAGGCTGTTCCTGCTTCACACACTGCTGTATCCTTAGCAATCTGGGTAATTCTTAGCAAATGCCTGATGGTCAATATTCCACAGTGGGGGAAGATGAAGGACTGGTGGTATAAAGGAGTCAGTGTGGACTGTGGAAGATTTCCTTGTCTCCTTTCAGAAGTGTCTCTTGACAAAGAACATATTACATTCAACTTTTCTCTGGCAGTGTAACAGCTAACTCTAAAATGTACTAGCCCCAACTTTTTGTAGCTTTATTATTATTATTATTATCGTTATCATCATCATTATTATTGTTGTTGTTGTGTGTATGTGTTGTGTGTGTAAAAGTGGCATGACATACATATGAAGGACAACTTGTCTGCTCTCCATCCACAGTGTGATGAAGTTGGTCCCTCAGCTACTAACGTATCTCCCAGCCTGAGAGCACTTTTCTCTCTCATTTCATTTGCATAAATTCTGTCAGTCAGGATCACAAAAAAAGGTCACAGTGAAGATGGCTGCCCTCCATTCCAATGGAGCCTTAGTGGAGCATACTCTGTCAGCTGGGGGTGAATCCTTAGCAACTGGCAGCTCAAAGTTCTAAGGGCAAGGGACAGAGTCCCAGGCTGCCATCTTTGCCTCCGAGTTGATGTCTTATGACCTTTCTACTTCCTTGTCTGCCCTTCTGTCCTTTCTAGCAAAGCTGCATTCTCTGCTGAACATTTTACATGTGAAGGGTTTGCTGCCTGGATGGTCTCTGATTGTTTCTAATCTAAGGCATTTTCCCCTGAGTTTGTACCTCAAGTGTCTTCCCACTCTTAAGTGCACATGTTTGATGTACTTTACATACTCTCCTCTCTGCCCTTTTCCCCCCATAAAGTACTTGTAACTATCAGGGAATCTAATCATTCATCCTGATACTCTGTAATTGTGTGCAACATAAAGGATTCAACATCTAGTCTTCATCCGTACCCCACACTTTGGCCAGGCATGAGACCTCAGGTGCTCCTTTGCCATTCTCATAAGCCATTCTGCCAAGTAGGGGACCACAGTTAGATCATCAGCGGAAATAAATGTATGGGAGAGAGACGTTTTTCATAGATGTAATCTGTCAGCCCTAGAAGGTAGAGGAAAAACACCGAGTCCCTGGATCCATACACTTGGTTACATTTACCGTTTACTGTGAGAGCCGGGAGGCTAAGTCTTAACTTCTGAAGGACAGCAAAGACTTTTAACTGCTGAGCCATTTCTCTATCCCCAAGAAATGGCTTCTTTAATGCCTAACTTCTCAGTCATTTCTTGCCCCATGCCTCTTTCACACACACACACACACACACACACACACACACACACACACACACACGATGGCATCAGGCAATGATGGATTCACATTTTTCCAGGTGTCTCTCCCCCTTTTATTTCCCCAGTACCTCTAGGGCTGATAGGAGGGGAGTCACCTGCTCCCCATACTAATTTTCCATCTCATCAGGAATGTAAAGCTCCTCCAACACCTTTTTTTTTCTAATTAAATACATTTCCTGAGGTGAACTGCGGAAGAAATATTCAGAAGAACAAAATATTCATTTTTAAACTAAATGCCCCAGTTGTACTATACCCTGGTGATGTATCTGTGGGATATATCTACTGAAATGAGGCATCTGTGGGAATTGTACTCAAACACGTAAGGATTATAATTGTAATTATAATCATCTTAGTTACTATTTAAATGATTTATCCAGGATTTCCTAATACCATATTTGGTAATACCATATACATGCACATACAAACACATGAGTATGTATGTAAATATTTGTGTGCACATGTGCACATTTGTATAGATTATTCTTTTCCAGACAAATTTTATTTAGTACTTAGAGAAAATTTCAGAGTACAGTCCTATAAAATAAATCAAAGGGATCAAAATGAATTACTAAAAATCATATCTCAGTCTCAAGAAAGACATGCACAGATGTTTCTTATAACTTTTCCCCTTCATTCTAAGTTTTTGGTCTCCCCACATGTAACAGGCTCTCCTTAGTCTCTCCTTCTCTCTGTCTCTGTCTCTGTCTCTCCCTGTATATTTGTGTGTGTGTGCATGTGTCTCTGTGTGTATAGATTTGTAGATTTACTTTGCTGTGAACTTTCCATTTTCTTCATGAATTTAAGTTCAACCTCTTTGGGCTTAGTTTGTTTTGCATAAAGCTCACTTGGAAAAATAGCATCCATAAAGAGATTTAGCTTGGAAAACCAGTCTAGCTCTTTGGTGAGTTGGAGAAGGGACAGCAGGGTTTTCTTTTTCTTACATTTGAACTCATTCAGTATTATTTGAACCATAGCCGTATTCTCTGGGTGAGGGAAACAAGCATCAGAGAACTAACTGTGCTTGGCCAAACTTGCATTCTAATCTAAGGGGACCAGTTTCTCATCCAAACTTCTGTTGTTGGTGCTCATTCATGTCTCTCTATGGAATCTATACCTTTCCACTAAAAGACATTTTTTTAAAAGAATGAAAATTCCCAAAACTTCTTCAGATAAATGTGTCATTTCCTCTGAGACAGCTTTGGCCAAGGGAGATATTGTGCTTAGGAAAACCTGCCTGAACCCTGGATTTATTGTTGCTAAGTCAGCTGTAGCTCCATTCCTAAAATGTCTCTCACTAAGGCTACTACTATCTCATATGCTAGTTCACATAATTTGCAAATAACCAGCTTTATACCACTCACCACCTATTAATAATTACTGACAAGACTAGCTCATCTGAACATTGATTTATTACTATCATCATCATCATCATTATTTACAATTTCCTATATTGTCTTATTTTGCTTTTCGTTCTGCAATAAACATCATGGCATCTTGGAGTGAATGTGCTCAGTTGGCTTACACTTATAGCTCATCATTGAGGGGAGCCAGTGCAGAAACTTAAGGCAGGAGCTTGAAGCAGAAACCATAAAGGAATGCTGCTTAGTGGCTTGCTCCCTCTGGGTTGTTCAGCTTCCTGTCTGATTCTGCCTAGGCTCAGCTTTCTGTGAATCACACTAGCTACAGTGGGCTGGACATTTCTCTATTGATAAACAATCAAATAAATGCCTCACAAACATACCTATAGGCCAATCTGATGGAAAATATTCTTCTATGGATGTTTCCCTTTGACAAGTATGTCAAACCGAAAACTAAATTGAATTCTGACTTAGAAGTTCACTTTGCAGGAGGGATGGTCAGTCAGCAGTGGGAGGGAGGACAGAGCCTGACATCATCAGTCAGTAGGTGCTGAAGTTCTTATTTGGGGATTTTAGGTCATTATGTTAATCAATGAATGACCTGGGACATTCATTATATAGTTTCTGCTGGGCTTTTTTAGGATGTCCTTTGTCAAGGCAATTAGTATAAATCTCTTTACCTTAGCTTCAGGTAGTCTCTACAGACAAGGGCAAATGGCAGCCACATTTTTTCACCAAAATACCACAAAAACTGTTTCTACTTCACATACTGAAATTTTCCTCTGAAACCTCTTGGGTTAGGTGTGCACATTTCAAATTATTCTCAGCAACAAAGTCTTCCATATACCTACTAGGAAGGCCCATTAAGCCCTATTTAAAGCCTTCCACTGCTTTCCAAAGTCCCCAAATCCACATTATTCCAAACAAAAGCATGGCCAGGCCTATCAGCAGCAATACTGGAGTCCCTGATACCAACTGCTATCTTACCTAGGGTTTTACTGTTGTGAACAGACACCATGACTGAAGCAAGTCTTATTAAGGAAAAATCTAATTGGGGCTGGCTTACAGCTTTAGACGTTTAGTCCACTATCTTCAAGGGGGGAACATGACAGCATCTAGGCAGGCATGGTACAGGAAGAGCTAAGAGTTCTACATCTATATCTGAAGGTTGCTAGTGGAATAATGACTTTCCAGAAGCTAGGATAAGGGTCTTAAAGCCCACCCCTACAGTGACATACCTACTCCAACAGGCTACACCTAATAGTGCCCCTCCCTGGGGTGAGCATATACAAACCATCACAACAGGATTGAGTTACCCAATAGCACCTGTAGCTTTCAGAGTTAATTTATGTCCACAGACTTTCTATATATTCTAGAAATGCCATTATCATCCTCTGAGACTAGAATTAGACTTCCAGGTGTCAAGAGATGTAGAGTGACCCAAAAGTTGTCCATCTGGAAATCTGACAATGATATACATGATTAGGTTAGAGGATCAAAAAAATGGTGAAGTAAAAGGAAAAACTGGAGGAAGATAAGAGTCTTCAGGAAATTTGATTTATTTATACCTATAGACCAAATCTCTAATAATAACAAAATCTAAACTTTTGACAATGGCCTAGAGGATATTTTGTGTGCCTTAAAAACCAATTGCAGATGGTGTATACAAGAAACATGCCAAATCTATTTATTTCCTGCACTATATGAAGAATTGAAAAACACTCAATTCAAGTGCTCAGAATCTACAAATCTGAACTGGCATGTCCAAATGGTAGACGGCTTCTCTTCATTCCTGCAATATCTTAGATGCAACATAATTGATTTCTCGGTTTGCAACAAATAGGTAGTGGGTACATTAAAGAATACATCAGCTTTATGTTTCTGTAGGGTTTGTAATCTTACAAGTGCAGTGACCAACGGCATGCATTCGATCAGAAATTATTTGTAATCTATGTCAGTACCACTTCACAAATGATAAGCTAAAATCCACACATACCAGAGTTTGTGAACCTCAAACAATCTCTTGAATTCTAGATTTATTACTTTGTAGCATCCTAGATGCAACCTGCCCGCTCCAAACTAGAACATACAGAAATCGGACTGTCTGAAAACATTAAGTTCTAAAGTCACATTCAACATTAGAGAATTATATGAAAGAGAGGGACACACACCGAATACAATCTGCTGTTTCCTATTCCTGCCTTTATCTTTGCTTAGGAAAGTCTTGACTGTCAAAGTAACTTGAAGACAGTTTGGAAGATGTTCTTTTGTAAATTTTGATCAGTAACTAGTCTGCAGCTAAATCTGCTCCTTAAATTTGCTAAGCTGGAGAATAATTAGTCTGATGGAAGATATTTGTTATCCCTGTTAACTTAATTTAAACTATCACTCTTATATCTCATATCTTCTCATAATGTTGTCCCCAGCCACAGTAGATCCCAAGGCAAAGGACATTCAGCCATGCTCATTTCACCTTCATTGAACACTTGGGTATTTGATTCATTGTAGATTTGATTTAAATATATTTTAAGTATTGGATTCAAACCTTCCTGACTACACTTCTGTCAATTTCTTAGATTTGCGAAGATGAGCTACCTTCCCTCACCCCATCCCACTCTCGTCTCCCCATCCTTCCCTTATGTCCATCTAGTTTTTTGAGAACAGACATCATTCCTGTTGTTGGGCCTTGCAAGTTCCTCGTGGTACAGGAACCTACACCCTCTCTCTGACACTGGCAACATGGACAAAATGTGGAGGAGTATGCACCCAGAGTTTAGATTGTGAATAATTGGTGGAAGATGACTGCCTGCAGGTTTTTCTTTGTGTCTACTTCCTTCTTTCTCCAAAGATTTTGTTTGTGTTTCTGTCCTTTATTGTGCTAGCTGCAGACAGTCTCAGGCAGGGTCCAGGGGAGGAGGTGAACACTTCTGTCTTTGTTGCTATCTCTTACTGTGATAAAATTACACTGACAAAGGCAACTTAAGGGAGAAAGGGTTCTTTTTGACTCAGTCTCTGACAAGAACTGCCCATCATGGCTGGCGGGAGTGGGCGTAGGGGATGCATCAGAACAAGAAACCTGTGGGTCACACTGCATCCACATTCAGAATTAGGGGATGAAGAGGAAGTGAAGCTTCCATAGAAAGCCTGAAGCCTGGCCCAACACCAAAGTGTCCCAACTGCTCCAACAAAGCTCTGCCTCCTAGAGGTTCCCAACCTTAACTGCACCACCAACTGGAAGCCAAGGGTTCAAACACACAGGCCTTTGCACAGGACTCACGCTCAAAGCACAGCAGCCCTTCTCTCTGCCACTGCTACTGCACCATGCTTTCTGTGGAACTGGGAGATGCAGGGCACAGGCCAAGCTCAGCAGCTCCATTAAATCTGTCCCTGCTGGGTGTCAGTTATCTGCTTCACCACATGCTCACCAATTTTAATAACGGTCTATTGTGTGCTTCATAAAATGCTAGAGACATTCATTTTAAATATTCCACTTGACAACAAAAAAGGTGATGGCTATATATTCACCATCAGCTTGGCTGACTCTCTCTTCAGTGTACACATAGATAAAAATACCACACAGTACTATAAATAGACAGCTATTACTTGTCTGTTAAAAGCCCTTTTACATTTTTTAAGACTGACAGTATAACTATTTACTGTTTGACTATCATGCATAAGGCCCTGGGTTCTATATGTTTCTCCTTACCTCAAATACTGGATTCTTTGAGGTTATTGGGAGCCCCACACAGAATATCCCTTCCTCCATTGTTGAAGCATCTCAGCTCAGAACTATGCACACGACAAAAATGAGGGTCAGGAGACACAGCACAGGGAGACTCCTGGTGTTCCAGGCCCAGCAGAGCTCAGCTAGAATCAGAGTAAGACAAGACTGTCTATGGTTGAGTTCGTAAAGGGTCACCGCATCGGTTACCTTTCTGACAAAAATAAATAAATCCTCAGCTTTATACTGATAACAGACTTCATTTTGACAGGAGCTTTAAAATGAAAAACCAAAATTGACGCAATAAAGGAAGAAAATGGACAGTGTGACTAGCAAGAATAATTTAACTCGGCACTTCTCAACGTAGAGTCGACATGAAAAATTAACAATAATTGTTTTTGCTTGCTTACAAGGAATCCACACTACTCTTAAGTCTTTTGTTATTTCCAGCCTTTGTAGCAGCCTCACGGGAGTCACTACTTGTACATGGCAAAGGTCATAAGCTTTGACAGACTCTGGAATATGCTGGCTACCATGTTCCATGCCTCCAGTCACTCTGATCCATGCCTCTGAAGGGTTTAAAAAAAATCCCTTCAGGGACATTCAAGCAAATCTCATTAGCATTAGCACAAAAGTTTGTTTGACAGTTCTAAGGTGCTGCATGTGTTTAAGTATGTACACTTTTGGAGGGATACCTTTGGAAGTCTGAATGTTAATGTACGTGGAAGTGATGGATGTTTGCAGTGTGGGTGTGTGAAGCATGGGCGTGAACAGTGTGGATGTGAGCACAGTGGAAGTGCGTAGTGTGGATTGTGCAGTGTGGATGTGTGAAATATGGATGTGTGCAGTATAAATATGTGTAGTGTGGATGTGTACATTGTGGATGTGTGTAGTGTGGAAGTGTGCAGTGTGGATGTGTGAAATATGGATGTGTGCAGTGTGTATGTGTGAAATATGGATGTGTGCAGTGTAAATATGTGTATGTGGAAGTGTGCAGTGTGGATGTGTGAAATATGGATGTGTGCAGTGTAAATATGTGTAGTGTGGATGTGTACATTGTGAATGTGTGCAGTGTGGAAGTGTGTACTTGCCTGGATTTATGGTACTTCCCACAGATCAAGAGCTGAGTTTAAAAGGTTAAACCATGCAAGAGATTTGCTACACATGGCTTGATTTTCAAACATAGGGGGGTTGATTCCTTTCAGCAAGCACTCCACCCATGTGTGTTCTTTCACATATATGGGAAATAAAAATTAAATTGCCTTATGTCTCCCATGGGGCAAGAGAGTGCTGTGGCTTTGCTTCCTAAGCAGATGTCAGATCTGTGCTAATACCTCAAATCAGAGCCTGGTCTTTCATGTGACAAAGTCTCTTAAAAGCCTGATAGCTTATTCTAGGGGAGAAAAGAAAATGGATAGATGGAGTTTATTTGAAGTTATAGTTCAGAGGCAAGAAAAGGCAGCAAATTCACATTTAAATATGGTATTTTGTTCATATTATGAATTTTTATCATATTTAGTCAGTGAACAAAGACTGCAAGCTGTCCTAAGGGCTGGCAGGATGGCTCAGTGGGCAGGTGTTCCTTCCCCCAAGCTCAACAGCTAGAGTTCAATCCTTGGGATCTGCATGGTTGAAGGAAAAAAACTTACTCCCAAAATTTATCCTCTGACCTCCAGGTATGTGCAATTGCACCTGCATGCACACATACAAAATTTATCAATGTGGTTTTAAAATTAAGATAAAGGTAGTTTCAAAATAAATGATTAGAGACTTACAAAAATCATATTGAATCCACCAGAATTAGGTCAAATTGAATATGGTACAGCAAATGTTCACCTGTGTACAAGGGGAGTTTCTTTAGGTCAGGGGGCACAGTATCCACTCAAAGTGTGGCAATAAAGTCGAAGAGAAAATGAAATTTTTGTTCTAAGCAAGAATTGCTTTCAAGTCTCAGGCTTTATGTCGGGTTGCTGACAGGAAACAGATTGACTGCATGACTAATTTAGACCTTGGAGCCTGGCAAAAATCCCAGAGACTGCACCCCAAGCAGATTTTCCTCAGTGGTAAGGGTGGATAATGGGAGTATACAATTGTGACATCTACTGATGTGGGAAGAGAATGAATAACCAGGGGTCCCCGAGTATGGACTACATTAAGCTGGTTGTGGCATGTCTTGGCTGGGTATTAGTTCTAATGCTTTGTCTTAATTCAGTTATGAAAAGCTGCATTTCTGGACACTGAGGGTCTCTGTTCCCAGCTGGCTTGTTGATTGGTAACAAAAAAAAAAAAAAAAAAAAAAAAAAAAAAAAAAAAATGCTATACAGCCAATGGCTGGGCTGAAAGAAGAGGTGGGACTTTAAGATTATGTGGAAAAGGAACCAAGGGGGAAGAAGAGCACACAGACTCACACAGTCGCCATGATGGGGGGAGGGCTGGGAAGCAGAGATCAAACTTAAGACCCTGACTGGTTCTGGGGCAACAAAGATAAAATATAAATTTAAAGTGTGTTCACTAAGGATTACTGGAGAGGAGTGTGTACCAGCTGCGAGGACTAGAAAGTGTCTAGTCACTGAGCTGGTAAGGTATATTAAAGCCAAAAAATGTGTGTGTGCGTGTGTGTGTGTGTGTGTGTGTGTGTGTGTGTGTGTCTTTCATTTGTGAATCTAGAGAGCTCTGATGGGTGCCTAAACACATGACCCACTGAGAGTGCAGTGTGAATTAACTATTTCCCACTACATGTCTTCATGACTAAGATTTAACAAAAATCAGATGCATTGGCCAAGAAAACTATCCAGGAGAGTTGGGTTAGATCCAGGATGGCTTTGAGCCTTGATCCTCAGAACCCTGCCTCTCCCACTGTACATGAACCAGGGGGACTGTCAAATGATCAAACATTCTGTTCTTCTTGTTTAGGGAGCAAACTGAAGCACAGGAGTCATGGCATATAATTTTCAGATAAATAAGACTATCATTTTCATATGTGTCTATACATTTGAAAGTAGGAATGTTTGAAAATGGTGAACCCATGCTAAGTTGTTAGGTAAATCAGAGTCTAAAGTTCGATATGTTCTCAAAAAAAAAATGAGAAGTTTATTTTCCAACCATAGAACTACAGGTCTTTTGGATGGATGGATCTAAGAATACTGAAGTCATGCAACAACAACAACAACAAAAACAACAACAGAACTCTCCAACCCTGGGATACTTTCCAGAGAATCTTTTAAACATTCCAAAGCTTCTAGAAAATTATACCTGGAGTGAATACTAACCCAGTGGCTTCTGAATCCAAATTCCGAGTATGTTTTATGAATTTTCCCTCATAAATCCACATAAAGCATTTGCCACATAAAATAAGACATCCCAGTCTACAGTTCTCAGAGTTGCATAGACCACGGAGAATAATGAAGAAAGTCAGAGTGCATTGGGGCGATTGTTTCCAAGGTAAAGTAGAATTTAAATCCAAGCCATCTGGTTTCAATGCTATTTTTTTTTTCAAACAAAAGGTCATTCTTTCTCACTGGAACAGACAGACAGACTGACAGACTGACACATACACAGACAGGCAGACACACACACACACACACACACACACACACACACACACACACACCAGAGAACGAGGGAAAGAGTACTAAGAGACTTTTTTTTGAAACCTCCCTTGTGAATGTATCAGACTAGCATATTCTGTATCTTGAGGTATGGAACACATGTGACTTGCATGAGGCACAGGTGTGGTGTGCCTTTGTCCTGTCCCTTAGCTACTACTTTACTGGGTTCAGACAATCCATCTCTGCATGTGCCTCTCCTTCAGCTAGTTGGAAATTTTCATGAAGAACTTTGGCATGAGCTCTAAAGTTGGTGGATATAATGGTCATAGAAAATATCAGAATACTCTAGAAGCATTCAATACACACATAGATTATTGTCAGTTGGAGACTTCAGTGACTTTTCATTCAACAGGAAGAAATGGACCCAATGATATCAGAAAGCTCACGCTGAATATTACTAAGGATCAGGAGGAAGTCTCTAAATGTAACCAGACACAAACCAGAACTGAGTGTTCTGAGTAGGGGAAGGATACCTCCAGGATAAATTTTTCTTCTGGCCATCACTCCCATGAAGCTATAAACTTAGCTTTAAAAGTAAAGTTAATTGCAATGGAAATTTTACGTTATTGAATCAATTTTCCCCTAAATATTTCTTTTTATAATTGGCTCAGAAATATTTCCTCTGCTATTCAGTTCTGCTTAAAATTCCTTAGCTCATAGGAGATATGGAGGCTGCTGTTTTCTGGCCTCATATTGCCCTAATTTTTCCACTTCCTTGGTCTGTGCAAATCCTCAGCTTGGACATTTTTGGGGACAGAATTATTTTAGGACACCACCATTTATACAGAGCGAGAGCTGCTGACTGCCTAGCAAAGTACAACTTTGTCCACTTAAGATTTTTGATATGGATTAAGAAAAGTTAACTTGGGTCAAAGCTGTAATTTCAGATCATATTTTATACCTGATTCTGATGGACCCCAAAATAATTAGTTTGCCCAAGAGTTCCACTTTAATATATGTGCATTGCATAATACTGCAGCAGTGCCACTTGGGGCTAAGGATACTCTCTCAGGAAATCTCATTTTATATTTGTAGGAACTCTGGAATACTTAACAGCATGTGAACCATTGTTTGGATTGACTTTTGTTTCCTCCAAATCTTTAAACTATAGGAAATTCAGTTTTCTTGGTGAGCTAGTTAAATTACTGGGCACTTGGGTGACTTATCCTTCAGTCTGCTGCCTATAGGACATCTGTAGGTCAAAGATATTGCAAGCTCATCTGAGGTCAAGCTGATCTGGAGCAATTTATCTGTATCAAACTATAACCCCATTTCTTAAAGACCTTCTTACTAGGCTCTTCATGTTCAAGTACAGAACCTACTCAAAAAACAGCTAAATATTCTAGTCTAAATTTGACCAAACACCCTTCCAAAAAAAAAAAAAAAAAAAAAAAAAAAAAAAAAACTTCACTTAAAACTATAAATCACTAATCAAAGACATGGGTTTCTAAAACACATCTTTTAGGCTACTTCCTGTATGGTGCACATTGTAACAGACTGTATGGGAATAGAGAAATGGCTCAGTAGTTTAGAGGACTTGCTGGTCTCTCAGAGAAACTGGGTTCAGGTCTAGCACCTAAATCACAACCCCATGTAGTTCCAGTTCCAAAGGATCTGATCCCTCTCTGGTCTCAACAGGCACTGCATGTATATAATATACATACAAACAAGCAGTCTCACACACAGGCACATAAATAAAATAAGAGATTTGGTTTTTTCATTTTAAAGATTAAATTTTAACAAAATATACCATTTTTAACATAGACACAATGAACTGCCTTCCCATTGGTGTCCATTGACTCTTCCTCAAGATTTTGAAAGAGTGTGCCTCTTAACACTGGGATGCTGAGCTCCATCTTCTATGCCTGCCACTGCTGATTAATGAATAAATGCTTGGCTAGGTTATTCATTGACTGAGTCTTAGAAGCACAAGCTTGTCCACCAGCTTAATATATTCTCCTCTTCACTCTTCATAGTCTTTATGCTACAAAAGAAAGATAAACAGTAAGTATTTAGGTTAAAAGAATTAAACAAGAATTTCAATTAAATAAAACAACAAAATCGGTAACTTTATCTAGATCTAGGTAGGCTAGGATTCTTAAGTGTGCTTTCAGGAAAGTAAGTTGACGGAGATATGAGGGACATGAATGGAAAAGAAAAAAGAACATGACCTCCTGTCTCTACAGCATAGAAGACTCAGAAATGGAAGCCCATCCACCAGGGACCAAGCTTCTGAGCCTAATAATATTAGAAACTCATGCTGCATAGGTAGCAGAGCAAAGGCAGATCTGGACTAGGGGAAGGTGTGCCACTTGTGATCCGGGACTTACAAGGCTAAGTCAGGAGAATGACATTTGAGGCCAGCCTAGGCTACATAACAAGATCTATCCTGAAGAACAAGGTCTATAAATCTAGGTCTATATGGATCTCAATAAGTCTCTGGGTTCCATTCTTAGCAATACAATCATCTCTTCTTCTTCTTCTTCTTCTTCTTCTTCTTCTTCTTCTTCTTCTTCTTCTTCTTCTTCTTCTTCTTCTTCTTCTTCTTCTTCTTCTCCTTCTCCTTCTCCTTCTCCTTCTCCTTCTCCTTCTCCTTCTCCTTCTCCTTCCTCTTCCTCTTCCTCTTCCTCTTCCTCTCCTCCTCCTCCTTCTTCCTCCTCCTCCTCCTCCTTTTTCTTTTCCTTCTCTTCCTTTTTCTCTTCTTCTTCTATCTCCTCCTTCCCATATCTCAAGCACCACACAGAATAGAGCTTTATAAATGTGGGTCCTATCACTGAATGGGTGGCATATATAAGGTTTAGTAACAAACATTTGTGAGTAGTTAGTTCAAAACCAAGCATGCAATGATTACAAGGTGCTCTGACAACACTCACCTGTGGTGTATGACATTTCTTCCCAGTACTCTTAGTTCTGAACACACAACATACACCATTTGCCTTGTGCATGGCACCAGTAGTAAATGCCCCTTGTTTTGCCTGGGTGCAGATTCCTAACTACTGTACACAGTGCATGGCAGTGCTTTGCTGGACCCACATTAGACTTGCTGTTTAGAATCCTAATACCTTATCTATGGAAAATAGATGAATGTTTCCCTCCTGCCCCCACAGCATGGAAGACTGAATTCAGTGATCCCATGACTTGGACTGAGTTTGAGACTTTGACTTTAAAAACAATATTTGAGCCACTAGCTTGAGTTTCACACGGAAACTCTTCAGTAAAGTTCAGCTTGAGAACGAGATAGTAATTTCCATCCATCTCTGAAATGCCCCTACACAAGCTTTTGACATTTTTGTACTACGTATTTATGCAAAGTCATATTTCCAGCATTGATAATTACAAAATCAAAATATTGATCATCTCTGGAAAGTGCTGAAGATGCCCTGCATCCTGGAGAAAAATAGTCAGCCAAGATTTAATTTTTCATGTGAAAACAAAGAAGCATGGCCATGCCATTTACATACAATATTTCTTGTGTTCTTACTACATGGCACAACATATGTATATCAAAGTTTTTTAAATGCACTTATTTGGTGGACACAAAATCCCACACCTATCCAAGATACTATCAGTAATAAACACTTTCTGGGAAAGAAAATTCAGTTTTCCTCAACAGAGAACCATGGGGTATGTCAACCATATGCCAGGGCAGGTCTTATGCCAATGAATAATGCATAACAGACTCCATATTTAGTTGCTGTTGTGGTGTTGATGGTGGTGTGTATGTATGTGTGTTTGTGTGTGTGTGTGTGTGTGTGTGTGTGTGTGTGTGTGTGTTAGTATATTTTGTCTTATTGGGTTTTTTCACTTTGTTTGATTTTCATTCTATTGTTTATTTTTCAGTTTTGTTGTTGCTATTGTTGTTGTTGTTGTTTAAGAAACTGCAAATCTTGGGTGGGTAGAGAGGTGGAAAAAATTTAGGAGGAACAGGAAGAGAGGAAAGAATGTGACCAAAATATATTATATAGAATAACTTTCAAATTACCTTTAAAAGTTTCCCTTATGTTGTTTATCTGTCAATGTCTGGTGTGCATAGCTGTTTTATAAACCTAAATATTTTAGAGATCAAGTAAAACAGTCTGGGGCTAAAAAGAGACTTGAATGGAAAAGGGTAAGAAGCCCTATTTTTGGGTTATCTGTTCCCAGATCTAGGGAGACTTAGCTGTACTCAGGAGGGCTGCTCACTGACTTCCTGTGCCAATCATAGTTGGTCTCCTAGGTGCCCTCTCCTGGGCCACATTCCCCTTCTGATCCCCACTCGTCCTTTACCTTGCTCATCTGACATCAGCACATTTGCTGACATCCTTGCCTTCCTATTTTTCTCCCTTAGGCAGCAACTTTTCTTTCTTGTTCATTCACCCCAAAAGTCCTGGACATCTGACAAAGAATGCAGAGCAATCCCTGCTGATCTTATTTTGTATTTAAAGTTGTTTCCTTCTTTTGTCTTCCTTCACTTCCCTCCTAGCTTTCAAGTCCCCTTACCTTCTCTAATCTTAATAGCCCCTGACCTCTTGGAGCCTTGCTCCCGTGGACTCCTTAATGTGTTTAAAGACATCAAAGAAGGAAATAGGTCAGACAGCTCCCACAGAAGGTAAAAGGAAGATCTGAGCTTCCCTATGTCACCCATTCTATGATTATCTCACTTCCTTCCTTTTGGCTGAGGATGCGGTGAAGTCACCTGCTCTTCCATTGTTATGGTCTGATATTGTAAAACTTCACTTTCTTCCCCCATAAGTCATTCTACCAGTAGGATCGTTATCGCCAAATTTTATGTTTTAGAATTATTTCCTTCAGTCAAGCACATAATCTCATGATGGTGCCCACCAACCTGCTGGTCTGACCAGAGTTAAGGAATCATGTATGTCAAGGGTCAGTTTACAGAGGGGCTGGGATCCAGCTTCTCAGAGTAGTCTGGCTTGTTTCCTGTACTTGCTCATCCCTTTATAGGCCGACTAGGAGTGCTCAGTACCAGTGGCCAAGGCAAGATATACAGATTGAGAGGAAGACCTCGATCATTGAGACAAGCACCTCAAAACTATAGGAACAGACTGGGGTTCATTTGTAGTTTAGAAACTCGAGTTGGACAGGAGGAGGAAGGCGCACAGACAGGAAGGGGAGGAGCACAGATGGAAGGAGAACAGACAGGAAGAGAAGCAGCAGAGACAGGAAGTGGCAGGACACAGACAGAAGGAGAACAAACAGGAGGAGGAGGAGCACACACAGGAGCACCTACTCACGCTAGCCATCACTGGAACTTTTCTTAAAGTTTCAGGCCTGGTGCCCCCCATCCCCCATCTCTCTCAAACTTCACTGTGATCTTTCAAGTAATTTCTTTAAGTTTAAAATTATATCTGTATACTTACGTTGTCTGTGGGATATGTATGTGTGTCAATGTGCATGTGACATGACATGCATGTGGAGGACATCTTGTGAAGTCAGTTGTCTTTTGACCATGTGGATCTCCCAGGGATAACACTCAGCTATCAGCTGTTGCAGGAAGCACCTTTTCTTGATGAGATGACTCAGCAAGTAATTGTTCTTGAATAGTTCTTGAGATCATGAAAGCTGCAGGTGTCCTGGAGCCCAAAGGCAGTTCGATTTTGGTGACATAAGGTCCTCAGGTGTTAACCACGTGATAGTAAATGGAACTGATTTCATTATGTGGCAACTGATTTTAATCACTTTTTCAGGTAATGTTTAAACAGTTCCCCAGAAACCCAGCTTCAGTCGGCCAACGATGGCCGGAGAGAAGGGGGAAGGTTCATTGCTCAGCAAGTATGGGTCCAGAAGGAAGGAGGAACAGAGAGCAGGAGGGGTAAAGGCAGAAGGAAAAAGAGGAGACCGAAAAGAGAGGGAAGGGAGGAATTAATGGGGAAAGAGATTAGCTAGGGAGAGGAAGGGGGGAATGAGAGGAAAGAGAATGGCCCAAATGATTGGATTATACAGGAAGAACAGCCTTGCCCCCTGTGCTGGAGAGTCAGGGTAGAGTCGGGAGCAGGGTGTGCCAACCAGGAGGACCATGTAACTGGTAGGAACTGCAGACTTCAGGGAGAAGCTGACAGGCAGTGTCTGCTTTGATATGTTAAACAGGAACTTCAGCCAGGGTTCCAGGGTTGAAACCTAACACACTGCCTTGTTAATGCCTTCTCCAGTTCTTAATGGAGACTTTGAAGTTTGTAACTGCTTAGCTAGGTGCTAGGACTAGTGAGATGGCCCAGTAGATAAAAGCACTTGCTACTTAAACATGAATCTGAGTTTGGATCCTCAGCATCAGAAATCAGAGCATGCCTAGAATCCCAGCACTGGACAGAGAGGTGGCAGTGTTAAAGACAGCAAGATCTCCGGTGCTTGCAGTCACCAGCATAGTAGACAAGACAAGGTTAAAGCATCTTGCCAAAGTGGTTGATCATAGCTCTTCCCAACAGAGAAAACCTCACTTTCTGCTAATTAAGGATGGTCATGTGAGACAGAGGAAACTCTAGTGTTAGCCTCACACAATGCTCCAGATCCAGAATATGAGATAAAGATGATACTCAATGATCAGGTCAAAGGCCAGGAAGAACTTGCCCCAAGGAGAGCCAATTAGCTTCTGTAAAGTGGAAAGATCCCTCGCAAAGCAAAGAGCTTTTAGGTCATACAAATCTAGGCTCATTCACAGGCAGGGGCTTCCTTGTGGATGAGAGGAGGGGCATACACTTGTTCTCCTCATGACTGGAATCAGAATCCTGTCTCTTTACATTATGGAAACTTCCAGCGGGTTCTGGTTTAGGAAGAAGCCACAGGCAGTATTAGTACAATATTGTGAAGCTTCCGCAGTGGGGAAGTGTATTGGGCAACCCCCCCCCCCCAACCTCCGTGAATCTGATCACTATCTGCTAAACAGGAGTAACAAAAATAGAGTCCATAAATTAAGGCTTAGAGGGATGTTAAGGACCTAATTATGACACAGGAAATGAGATACTAGGAACTCAGTGCAGCTATGTGTCTCAAATATCAAATCTGTAGATTAAAGATAACACCAAACATGTCAGCACCAGCATCTTGCACTTGGGATGCAGCAGTTGGGAGTGGGCAGCTCCTCTCCATTTAGAGGAGGCATTTGTCACACCATATGTCATCATGGTTCCAAGGAACTCTTCCCCAGTCCCAAGTTTCTTATCTTAAATGGGAAAGACCTGGTGATCTTGGCTGTAGTTTAGGGAACTCTTATCAATCCATGGACACCAAACCGTCCTGTCACAATAGTGTGCAGGACAGACAGGACTGCCCCGTACTTGACTTCAGAAGGAGCCTATTTTGCAGCTTCTTTTTGAGGTTCTGATGGTGAGCTGTCTCTCCCATCATTCTGTAGCAGTTCCTACCAAAGCCAGACCTCAATGGCCCCCTGTCTTCCCTTAGAACTCAGTTCATAATCTTCGATTCTTAAGAGCGGTATGAACCCTCGGGCTACTGAGGTCACTTGGTGGTTAAGGGGACTTGCTGCTGAAGCAATACAGACCGGAGTCCAATTTTTAGCACCGTCTCCAAGGTCTGAGCAAGTATGACTGTAACCCCAGTGCTGACTTTGAGGGCTGATTGGAGACAGACAGGTCACTGGTGTTTACTGGCTACCAGCTTAGTACAAATAACCCCACAAGTTCCTGGCTCAGAGAAAAACCCTGTCACAAAGAAACAAGGCAGAAAGTGATAGAGGGGAGTATTCTGTGTTTCCTGATGTTCTCTGTACATTACATATGTTCACGTCTCTGCAGAGTCCATATCCTCCCCAAAGACACACATACACTAACACACACACACACAAACAGACACACAAACATATACACACAAACAGACACACACAAACATACACACACACAATCAGACACACACATACACACACAAACATACACACACACAAACAGACACACAAACATATACACACACAGACACACACAGATACACACACACATACAAACACACACACACAGATACACACAAACATACACACACAAACATACACACACACAAACAGACACACACACATACACACACACATACATACACACACACACAGACACACACAGAGACACACACATACACACACATATACAAGCACACCTATGCCAATTTCAATTACTTCATATACATATGGGTATAAAGGAGCCTGGAGGGACTGGAAAACATCAAGTCCATATGGAAGGTGTATTGATCTCTTTCAGGAGCCAGATTTACAATTATGTTCTGAGGCCTGAAAAAAATGCATCTGTATATGGAACTAGAAAGATGACTCAGCAGCTAAGAGTACTGAGTACTTCTGCAAAGGATCTGGGTTTGGTTCCTAGTACTCAGCACTCACACAGTCTCCTGAACAGTCTATATGACTCTAGCTCTGAGAGCTGACACTGTCTTATGAGTTCTGTGGACACTACACTTACATACAGGATGGCAAAAGAGTGTTACACAGAAAAGAAAGGAAATTAAAAGAGTGTATGAGGATCCTCAAGAGATCATCTAGTGGGCAGGGGGAAAGAAGTAAGTCAATCTTAACCTAAGAAAAGGGGAAAAATGTAATTAAAAATGTTAAAGGAATTTAACTTAAGAAGAAGGCATTCTTGACAGTATAGTAGTCAGAGTATAAAAGTGTGTGAGAAATGACTGAAGGGAGGAGAGCAAAGAGAGAGGAAGAGAAGGGAGGAGAAAAGAGGGGGGAATGAGAGAGAAGGGAAGAGAGAGGAGAAAGGAGAAGTAAAAGGAGAGGAAAGGAAGGGGGAGAAGGAAAGGGATGGGAGGGACCAGGGAGAAAGCATGGTAGGAAAGAAAGGGGCTTATGAGAGGGAGAAGAAAATGGGGATAAAGAAGGAAAGGAAGAAATAGGAAGAGGGAGTGAAGGAAATAGGCATAGGACAGAAGGAGAGCAAAAGAATATGAGAAATATGAGGGAGGGGAAACAAAACGAGGGGAGAGAGAGGAAATAAACAGTAAGGAAAAGAGGAATAAGAGCTGAGGGAAAGAGAGAGAGGGAGAGATACACTGCTCGGAGGAGGGGAAAGTAGGTAGATAGATGATAGATAGATAGATAGATAGATAGATAGATAGATAGATAGATAGGGATCTAGAAAAATGAAGGAAGGGGGCAGGACTAGGTAGATGGGTAGCTGAAGGCACTTGCTTTTAAATCCTGATGAGAGGTGAATCTGATTCCCAGGCCACATTGAAGAATTTGATTTCAAAGATTTGGATAAATAAACTTGTATTTCAGTACAATTACCATGACCGTACAAAATGTAGACTTTTAGAAGAACAAGAACAGACCGGAGACCTTCTTCAAGACCACTCTAATACTGTAAGTTAAAAGGAACTAAATTGAGCCTAATACTCTAATGGGAAAATGATAATAAAGTCCAGATACACTGAGATGGACAGCAAGGCTTAGATGCTGGACTGGTGCAGGCCTGAATTCACAGTGTCAGACACATGCTAGGGAAACTCCCAAAACCAAAGGCTGGAGACATTTCTTGGTGGTAAAGTCTTTGCTGTGCATGTTCAAGGTTCTATGGCTATTCCAGAATTTTCAAGATTTTATAATAACTTGTTTTGCACCAGGATACTCCACTATAAAAGAATTGAGACCAAATATTAAGATAATACAGAATTTATAAATATCATATTTAATGAAACACATAAGTAGCCAGAAAGCAATGAAATAGTTTTGGAACACACCGAGCTGGAGATTTTCCAGTTATGTCCAGTTGATAGCTGAAAATAACCCTGAATATTGAAAGAGCAAAGAACTGTATTAGACATATGGACTTGAGGGCTGCCAATCCTAATCAAGTTCATGAAACATGTAGAAAAGACACATAGAGACTGTAGATTAAGAATAGCTGATAGAGCAGGCTGGGGTTTGAATTTTAAGGATCAAATAGTAGAAGGAGATTCCCCTGGGGGGTCAAAAAAAGTAACATCAGAAAGTCAGAAGACGAATAAGAAGAAGAAGAGGATGTTATGAAGAAAGAATGATGTACTGGGGTTATCAACTTTGAGTCAGTGAGATGGATCAGTGGCTAAGTCACTACGTGCCTAAGGCAGATGGCCTATGTTGGATCACTGAACCTGAACGAGTAGTGTCCTGGCTTGCATCTGTAATCACCCCACTTTAACGGTGCGATGGGAGGTGGGCAGGCAGTCATTGCCTAGAGGCTCATAGGCTAGAGAATGTGCAGATGTGTAGCATCAGGGAGAGAAACTCTCTGCAAGGGGACATAAGGAGAGTTATCCTAAAACCACTATCCTTGTTCTGTGGCAGGCAAGTACCTGCAAGCCCACATATGTGCATGCACACACACATGCACTAATATTTTATAAAAATCTAGTTAATGATAATACAATAGCAGCAATGAGAAGAGGAGGGATGAACTTTTCAACTTCAAGCAAGAGGTGAAATTTGTGCTCCGTGATTCCAAAGTGGCTGAGTGCCTGAGGCCAGTTGTTTGTCTTGTTTTTCACTAGACACACTCCTTTCCTGATTTTATATTTGTGGTTTCCTAAATCAGTATATGCTGTGCTAGAGAGACTTGCATCTTAGAAACAAGAGAGGGCATAGAGAGGGAGATGTTTGGACACACTGTTATACTCTAAGATAATCCCTTAGGTATTTCTTTGTGTGTGCATGTGTGTGTATGCATGTTCATGCATCTGTGCATATAAGTATTTGACCATGTGAAGAAACATAATATTAAGGTAATAGGTCTTCATTCATGGATTTCTGCTTTAGTTTAAATCAAAAATGCTCTTACCATACCCGGAGCTTGGCGCCCTGGGCCATTTCTAGCTTTACCTCCCAACTATGGGATTATAAGAGTGCCATGTGTATGTGTGAGTGGTGGTAGTGAACTCAGGTCCTAATGCTTGTGCACAGTGCTCCTTACACACTGAGGCTTCCTCTGGTCCCTGAGGTGGTTTCTTCCTAGGTTACTAAGTCAGCTATGCTGGTTAGGAATTGGAGAATGGCAAGGCAATAGACCTCACCTCAAAGGAAGTGAGTTGAGGTTGTTTTTGTTTGTTTGTTTATTTGTTTTGTTTTTTAAGGACAATCACAGATATGTTCTCAGTCAACCAAAAAGTCATTGTTGATAAATTTTCATGTTTCTACCTTCCAAGTTTTTAATGTATCTATTATTTTATGTGTATGGGTGTTTACCTGCATGTATGTGTATGCATTATGTGTGTGTGTGGTGTGTGTGTGGGGGGGAGGGGTGGCATGTGTGTGTGTGTGTGTGTGAGGGGGGTGGCGTGTGTGTGTGTGTGTGTGTGTATAGGGTATGTAGAGGATGGGGTGGGGTGTGTGTGTATGGTGTGTGTGGGGGTTGTGTGTATTTGTGTGGTGTGGGTGTGTGGTATGTGTGTGTGTGGTGGTGGTGGTAGTGGTGGTGGTGTGTGTGTGTGTGTGCATGTGTACGTGTGTGTGTGTCTGTGTGTGTGTGTGTGTGTGTGTGTGTGTGTAGTGTCTGTGGAGGCCAGAAGAGGGTGTCCAGTTTCTGGGACTGGATTTGCACTCCACTGGAAGCCACCACGTGCTGGGGACCTTTAGCTCTCTTCCATCGATCCAGCCCCTCTGGCTTCCATCTTGCTGTAAAATGCTGACGTGTGGCACTATGCCTGGCTTATAATTTTTGAAATTATAGTTTTTTAATCACAATTTCAAAAATGCTGTTAAACTCTATCTTCTGGAGATTTTTTCCACCGAGCACTTTAGTTGATGGAGACGCTGCTCAGATCCCCTACTCACAAATCTCAGGAATCTTCCAGGGGAGGGTCAATCATCTTTAGAAGATTGCTAATTTGACTTTTTTAATTTTATCTATGTTGGATGCTCTTAACCTTTTATGGTAGAAATTACTTTCATATATTCTTAAAATACTCTGTATTATGTGAAATGTTGCAAAGATGGTCACAATGAATCAAGTTCAAACAAATATGCTATCCCCAAAGCTGTAACATATGCTGACACATATAGATAGCCCAAATAACCTAAAAGTACCTAAAAATATATGGTATTTTTAGAGAGAGTATCTGGGGGAAGCTTTTTTTGAAAAAATCCCTAAAATTGGGCTGCTCATTTTGTTTGGAGCAGAAAGAAAAACTTGTGGGTTCAATTTAGTTTCACCGGCCTTAATAGGAAAAAAGAGGAAACGTGTATATATACATGTTTTTCCCCCTGGAACAACACATCTTTTATTTTAGTCAGGAGAAAGTCTATTTAAAGCTGTCCTTATTCTCAATTTGTTTGAAATGGAGGTGAAGGCTCGTTCCAGCCTGGAGGACGGCCTACTACACACAGCATTTGCAGCCCGCAAGCAATTTCCATGAGATTTCCCACCTTCCACTCCTGGTCTTCTTGCCTCTTATTGATGTTTGGATTTGGAAAGCCCCGGATTGCTTGCTTTATTTGTTTGCTTGTTTACACAGGCAATGTCTCACAAGGTGGGCCTGAGCTTGTAGAGATCCACCTGAGTCTGTATCCCAAGTTCTGAAATCAGAGACAGGCGGCACCATCTTGCCTAGCAAGCTTGGGCAGTTTGTAGCTTCAGTCATGGCCAGAGTCCATCTGAAGTACCTCTGCCATAGTTTGCAAACTTGCCCTGCATACATACAGCATAGATGCATGTATCCCATAGCCTTGAAGCAGTAGAACAGATTTCCTCAGATGGAGCAGGGGGAATTTCCAGCCCTCAGATTCAGTACAGTCATGGTCTCTGAAGACAATTTCCAGGAAGCCAGGTAGGTACAGAAAGGTCCGGCTATTGAAGGTCTTTGGATTTTAACAGACTACACTTGCACTCTCCTGAGACCATCTGCCCATGAGTATTTGCAGCTTCTTGTCAGCACAGAGGAGGCACAAACCATTAACTTTTATCTTACTGTGTGCACTAGGCTTTAGCTCATTACAAAGAATACCCACTGAGACATTATTCATTATCAAAAATAGGGGCTGGGGCTGCAGCCCAGAGGTAGAGGAATTGTGCAGCACATGTGAACTCCTTGGTTTCATCTATGGCACAACAAGAAATGTTAGCATACGAACAGCGTTGCTCTTACTGTTCTGTGTCATGCGTGGTTTTTACAGAGGCAAAATCTGAGGCCCATAATAGTAATAACATGTTCCAAAGCAATTCTATCTCATGAGAAATAAAATCAGAGGAACCCCATTCTTTCGAACGTTGTTTTCAGGGATCTTATTGTTTGTTTTGAAGACAGGATCTTACCATGTTCTTTGTGTTAGTCTTGAATTCTCTATCCCCCTACATCAGCTTCAGAAAGGGTAGGATCGCAGTAGTGAACCACCATGCTTGTTTATCTCAACCCCTTCTTTTACAGTTTCATTTGCTAATTTAGTATGAGTGTGAGAGTATGTGTGTGGGCACATGAACTTACATGTGTACACTGGGTGGGGTCTTCCATGCTACAGTATAATTGTGAGAGTCAGAGGACAACTTCTAGGAGATGGTTCTATTCTTCTACAACTTGAGTCCCAAGAATCAAACTTGGGGTGTCTTTCTTGGCAGCAAGTGCTTTTAGCTCCCCAAATTATCTGTCTACCCCTCGAATCTCAGTCTTTATTTCACACAAATATCATGGAAGCCTACTGTGTGCTGGTACTGCTCCCTAGTGAGAGATACAGAGTTGAAGGAGACAAGAATTTCTGCAGACAACATCAGTCTATGAAGAAAATGTAAAATGCACACAAAGAATACGATCCAGAAGGATGGCTGTATTTCTATTCGTGATCAGTAGCAAAGAGGAAGCCCAAGGGTTTGAAAGGGGAAACTCTTGGATCTGATTGGGACCTAGTGACCTTTATAGAAAAGGCATAGTAACAGCTAATTGTTTGACACTACAACAATGCTGGAAACTTGGAATAATCTCTGACAAGAACACGGGAGCTTCCTTTGAAAAGATAAAGAGGCTCACGGGCTTCTTGTCCTTGTAATGACATTTTTAATACCCACTATGTGGAATATCCTTTTGATGTTTCTATAACCAATAAGAGACAATATGTAAAATGTGTGTGTGTGTGTGTATGAATGTGGGTGTATGTATGTGTGTTTGTATGAATGTGTATGTGTATATATATATGTATACATATATATGTATATGTATATATGTGTATGTATGTATGTGTTTGTATGTATATATATGTATGTGTATATGTATATATGTATGTATTTGCATATGCATGCATGTATTTTTGCATGTGTTTAGGTATATGTGTGTATGTTTGTGTGTATGTATGTATATGTATTTGTGTATATGTATATATGTGTGTATGTGTGTGTTTATGTTTGTATGTGTTTATGTTGCACTCACAGATGTATTCATGCTTTGCGGGGGTCTCCCTTTATTTCTCATCACCTTTGTTTTTGAAATGTGTTCTCCCACTGGAACTGAATCCTGCAGCTTCCCCTTGACTGACTGGCCAGTGAACTGAGATATGCCCATTTCTTCCCCTGCTGCTGGGATTACAGAAGCCCAAGATATCATGTAGATGAGGGGATCTGAACTCAGGTCCTCATACTTCTTCCATAAGCCCTTTGTCTAGGGTCACAACACATCCCTCTCCACCCCTGTCTACCAAACAACTCTCTATATGCACAGAACTTAGGAATCTGGGTCCACAGCCATGCCTACTTCTTGGTTCAGTCTCCTCTAGAATGTGATTGCTTTTCTTTCTCTACAAAGTGCTTCTGCTTCTATAGCCAGATGTGACGAATCTGCCTGGAAGCCCACCTGACTCTGCCTATTCTCACCTGAAGACACTGACACTTGTTTGAGAGGTGTTAGCTCTGAAAGCTTATCCATCCTTTAGATCACATACCATACCTACTGCGCATCTGTGGCCTCTTTTGCAGTCGACTGGGCTATGATTGTGGGAAAAGGACTGGCAGCTGAATGAATTCTCCCAAGAAAGCAGTTGGCTGGGCAGTAGCTATATAACTATATATAGGTTTGCAGCCTAGGACATGGGCTTTAGAGAGCTTCATTTTAAGAAGTTCCTCTGCTGTCATGGTGGCTTTCTTTGTGTAGTTTCCTGACATGTTCTTCACATAAGACACCTGGTGGAAGGCAGACTATACTGGCTGCTATACAGATAAATTAAAGGTGAGTGTCAGTTGCTCTGCATATAATTTCCAGGTAGGGATCTCTGTTATGTAAATAATGGTATTGTAAATTAGAGACATCCCGAATGATTGAATTTCAACCATGGTCAAAGGCTGGGGTCGCAGTGCATGGAGCTGCAGCTCTCTGGTACCAGGGCAGAACAATCTAGAGTTTAATTGACTAGATGTATTCAGAGCTCATGTGAGTACGGGAGGGATGCTCTCACAGGGCAGCACCCGGTGCATCATAAGAGAGCTGTGTGTCTGACACAGCTAGACCCAGGTTTAGATGTTATTAGGTCTTACCTTGTTCTTTTAGCCATCTTTAAACTGGGTATTTCTGATTTGAAATATAGATGCTGGATTAATTACATTTCCTGTGGTTCTGCTAAATACCCTGACAAGAGCTATTTAAGGAATATGGGTTTATTTTTGTTTGCACTGTGAGGGTACAGTTCATCATAGCTGGAATATGGTAGCAAGTGTTAGATGTCGTCACATAGGTCACATTGTTTCAGCACCAGAAAGAGAATTGACTGTTTGTTATGGGCTCACTTTCTCCTTCTTATTCAATGTCCAGCTTATAGGATGGTGCTGCCCACAATTAAAACAGACCTTTCCTCAGTTAACCTCCTCTAGATACTCCTAGACAGACAGACAAGCCCAATGTCTTATCTTGGGGCCATCCTAGATATTGTGAAGTTGATGATAAATACTAACCATCTATGATTAGCCATCATAGAAAATGTGAATTTCTACAGTTAAACCTAAACAGAAATGTTCACTCCCAAGAGCATGGAAAATTACTAGTAAATTTAAAGTATAATAGCAAGATTTTTAAAAGATCATGACTGGGAGCAGGCTGTGTCTTACACTAAATTACTATATATTGAATAAAACAGTGGTTTTTTTTCAGGTTGTGACTTTCATAGATTCATCATAAATTGTTAATATGTATTATTAACTTGACAATACTCAGGAACATCTTCTTTATAAGACCTGAAGCCCCTATGGGAGCAAAACTAGTCTACATGAAAGTGACTTGGGCTTATTCAAATGCTCATAAAACAAGAACTCATTAATGTTCATCCTCCTCTTCTAATATGACATATACATTGCTTAGAGCTACTTAGAGTCTAGTCAAGGAAAATAGAGAGAATAAAACTCCTTAATATCAGTATTTTCAAAATATTGTGTATACGTCTGTGATGTGTCAGTATGTAATAAATGAGAAAGACGCTAAGCTGTTTAGCAACTCTAGCAGATAAAGATATCCTGCTCTCCACAGCAGCTGTTTGAACAGCAGTGTTAGCATACCGAAATTTATTATGATATTAGTTGTACTGTTTTTCCTACGTTTTCATGATAGTTACTGCTATGTCCAAAGATGATTATAACATAAAAAGACTATTAAGATAAAAATAATGTGAAATCTTCTTGCACATGTTAAATCACTCCTTCTTGGTCCTTATTATGGCATCTTATCTGTATCTCTTGGGGTCATCCTTATGATGGCTCCACAATGCATAGAAAGATCAGAATGCCTGGCCAGACCTTGAACCAGGGGCCACCCAAGGAGAGCAAGAGAAGAGGGGAAATGTGGATTTCTGCAGCTAAACCTAAGTAGAAATGTGCATCCTCAAAGAACATGGGGAATTATTAATAAACCTAGTAATACCAATGAAAAAAAGAAAGAACCATCACTGTTGAGGGTAGGCTGTGCACTCTCATACATTACTCTGTATTGTGTGAAGCAGTAGTTTTTCCAGGCTGTGACTTTCCCTAAAGGACTCCATGTTACAAGTAGCATTTGACTCCAGTTTGGGTGCAAATACAGAGCCAAGTTGATCCTAAGTCTGGTCCCCATAGAAAGAAGGACACCTAACACTTCCATGATAGTTCATACCCCACTGTCATGACCAATCTGTTGTCTGATTGCTCAGTATGAATGTCAAGTGACTTACAAGCAGGGAATTCCCAGGTGTCCTAGTCACTATAGTTCAGCTCAGTTCCCACTGCTGACCTGACCTACTTGAATTACTGTCTTTCCACTCAAGGACGTGTTCACCTACATGGACCTGCCATCATTTATCTAAGTAGCCCTCATACTTACATACATCAATATGTCTACAGCCTCATGATCACACACTATGCTTCCAAAATCCAACTGGGTCCTCAGGCCAGCTCAGCTCTGACCCTGAAGCTTGTCTCTTCGGCAATAATTCCAGTTGACCTCTAACAAGGTTCATTATCGAAGTACCACCGATTTTTTATTGATTACATATTAGCTTTCTGTTTGCCTCCAGTTAAATTTTTCTGCTAATCCTTGAACTCTTTTTTCAACCACTTCAAACCTTTATAGTCAACACTGAACCCTCTGAAGCCATTGCTGAACACTTTAAAGCCATTCTTGAACTTACACACACACACACACACACACACACATGCAATTAATTGTCATAGTTAACATTGTAATAAAAGTATCTGGGTTTGCTTCAGTCTCCTATCAAGGTATATAGGGCTAATTAGTTGACTGGTTGTAAATTTTTTACATATGGAAAGACATAAGCTTTTCCACCTATGTTTATGAAATGCTCGTATATGACATCTACCCATGTTTCAAACTAACAAGAGACAGTATGAACTGTGAGATCACCAGGATCCTTCTGTACAGCCCATTACCATTCCTTAATGCTATCTGAATTTGCCCTTGAGAACAATCAGCATGAAAAACGTACTTAGACTTCTTGATCAGCTTCTAGCATCTTCATGTCAGTGTTGTTCATCTCTGAAATCTCTACTCAAAACGGAAAGGTATTAATTCCAGTCTTTCTATTCTATTATTTTAAAAAGCTAGTTTCTGTGGTTAGATTTGAAGAGATGGGAGATAAGTAATTTTTGAAGTCTTCCTGGGCATGCCAGAGTAGCTGTAATTGTCATACATTTCCATTCGTACAATTCATATGCTCAGGGCTTCAAAGCACCATATGCTTAGGCTTTGCTTGGTGCCCAGCTGAGAGCCGCAAGGAACATCTTAGAATGAGAATTCCTTCCCAAGAGAAACAAAGTCTGCATTCCCATGAGGTCCCAATGACAAACTCACACCAAATCACCGTGGTGGAATAAATATGTATAGGGCTTAATTATATAGAATGGATGAGAGGCATTACTGACAAGCATTTGTGTGATCCTTGGGTATCTACATTGGAAAGCCTTCAGCCAGCATGGCTGATGTCTTCCCCATAGCTGGCTACATGGATCACTTCTTGAATCAGCCTACCCAGCCTACATATTTTAGCACCCTCCAAGACCCCAGGCCGCATGCAGTTAGGGTAGAATTCCATATGTATAACAAGAAGGAGTGGCTTAGCTGTCAATAGGTCCAAAGACCCTCCTAAACTCCCCATTTTACAATTCTCTTCACCGGCTCTTGCATGAAGACAAAGCTGATCCAAAGAAGATGGTGGCTGTTTTGGTCAGCTGACCAAGTTCCACGATAAACCACCTTTCGTGTTCAGTTTATGAACTGTCAACTTGAAAATTCAGTGTATGTCTGTGAATCTTTAAGATGTGGTCTATCACTTCTTTTTAATCAGTACTCTCCGTGGAAATGGTTGTCGTAGACCTTGATCGAGAGTGAATCTCAGAGTAGTAGAAAAAGGCTTTAGTATTGCAAGCCCCGTGCTTCCATTTTTTTAGGTACCAGATGAGCCAAGTTCTTTGAACTGAGTGAGCCAGACTCATGCCTTCCTTTTCTCTGTGACCATGGAAACCTGAGGTCTGCTCATGCTGTGTGTATGCTGTGCTAAATGCCTGTTAGAAGCAGGAAAAAAATGTGAAAGCCACACTTTGATGTGGCCTTGACAATGGGTTCAAAGAAGTCAGAAATGTGCCATTGAAAGCCTGTATATATATATATATATATATATTTTTTTTTTTTTTTTTTTTTTCTGAGAATGTAACCAAAGTAATTTGGGTTAAGAACATTCTGGGTCACAAACACCTCTTGCACCTTTTCAGTGATGTGGGACAAAGATCACTGGGTGATCACAGGCACATGAATGTACCTCATGAGTGTGCATGCATGTGCCTGTTCAGCTGTGTCTGAACATATATACCTCTCACCCAAGTTGTAGGCTTTGCCTGACCCTCAATTCTGGGCTCTGCAGTCTCAGCATGCTTAGTCTATTTATTCAGCTTGAAGGTTCAACCGATCATGCAGGACCCAATGTCACATAGTTCTCTTCAGTCAAGTGGAAACTTTTTCCCTTCTGCATGCAAACAGCGTTGCTTTTGTCTTTGTACTGTCTTTGGTCCTTTGCTTCTAGATTTTCTGTCTTCTGTTAATGCTGAGAGAATAAAGTTCATTTATTTCCCTAGTAAAACCAGCCCATCATTACACTCATATTTGACAAATGGTTGGCCCTCAGCACATGAAACTTAAATGAGTATAAAAAACTAATATGGCTGGGGATGTAGAGGATTGGTAGACTATTTGATCCGTATGTTAAAAGCTCTGAGTTCAATTCCCAGTGTCCTATTAAATCAGATATGATGACACATGCCTATAATTCTGGCACACAGGAGGAGGAGGGGTGGAGAAGAGGAAGTAGAAAGATCAGAAGATTATGACCAATGTTAACTACATACTGGGCTCAACACCAGCCTAAGCTACATGGGACCCCTTTTCAAGAAAGAAAATAAAAGACAGGGAGAGGGTCAGTGGGTAAGGGCATCTGCTGCCAAGACTGATGACCTATGTTCCATCCCTAGGGACTAGACACAAAGCAACTTAGAGGAGAGAAGGTTTATTCTTACAATTTCACGTGACAGTCCACCGTCATGTGAAAGAAGACTAGATGTAGCCAGTCAACATCACAGCCATAGTCAACAGCAGAGGTGGATATATGCGATTATGATTTCTCTACTGTTGTAGAAGGCTGGGTCACCAGTACTGTTCCTTTCCAGGATGGGTCTTCTCACATCGATTGAAATGATCAATAGAATCCAGAGAATCTGACCTCTGAGGACAACAGAGCTCACATGTCTGTATCCACACACAGACATGTACATACACATAATCTTAAAAAACTATTTTTAAAGGGGATGTAGGAATGAAAGCTATGCTGACATCTAGGACCAGTGAAAGGAAAGGGGCCACAGGTGGCTTCAGAAAGCTGGGCAATCTCTGTTAGCTGTGAGCCCTCTCTCCAGCCCCTTGACCGAATCTTGTCCAAGGGCTCTAGAATTTACTCCAGGTGGTATACCAGGAAGACGAATGTATTTTTAATTTATTCATGACAATTGCCTTTGAGAGATATACTCCCCACAGCCTCACCCTTTGACGAGTGACCAAGTCTGTCACTTAATGCTTGCGTCACCACTAAACCTGGAAACCATTTAATAGACACCTGAAGCCCCTCTCCTTGGCTCGGGTGACGGCCAGGCAGGATGTCCTATGAAAGGCTCACCTTTCTCTTTCCCTGAATGACAGCCCTGCTCCCTCCTCAGCCTGCTCTTTCCATTAGAAATTCAATGAGCTGAGAAAAAAGAACAGATCTTGGCCCCAGATGACATCTATGAGGATTTATCTGTCAGGTAATTGAGGAGGTTGTGGCACATTGTGACTGTGGTGTTTGGCCTCTCACCTCACACTGCCTATGAGGTTCGAACAGACAAGGCAACTTCATTTATTCTTGGGGCAGAATGAAGAGAGGAGTAAGAGTGAGTTTTGCTGGTGTGGGGTTCTTTACTTAATATCTGAGTTGATGTCTGTCCAGAGGACTTCACTGATACAGGAAGAGGGTGGCAGAAAAGCTTTGTGGGTATTTAAGGTCCACAGTAACATTTCCTGGGTGTAATTAAGCAGCTATAGCTTTTGGTTCTCAGAGAGGGACAAAGTGTTTGAGGCCATTTTGACATTCCGAAATTCTCCCTGTCACAGCAGCTTTATTAGAACTGTGACCTTGGGTAAGTCACTTAACCTCATTGACTTCTGATATGAAGCAGGGTTATTAATGCAGCCCTGATAGTGCCCTTGTCAGCATAAGCTGAGACTGTAGCCAGGAACCAGCCTCTCTCTCTCTCTCTCTCTCTCTCTCTCTCTCTCTCTCTCTCTCTCTCTCTCTCTCCCTCCCTCCCTCCCTCCCTCCCTCCCTCCCTCCCTCCCTCCCTCTCCCTCCCTCCTTCCCTCCCTCCCTCCCTCCCTCTCTCTCTCTCTCTCTCTCTCTCTCTCTCTCCCTACAAAGGCCTCTCCCTGAGGTGTCTGGAATCTTCTTTACAATGACCATCGAGAGGTGATGTTAGATTGAAAGGACAAAGACTTGGGTTCAGGAAAGTAAAATATGTGCTCAACACCCTAGAGCATGGAGATTGTAACACAGAGGTTGCTCTCCGGGTATCTTTAACACCTACAATATTTATTTCCAGAGAAGAAACTTTGCTCTCTTTCAGGGTTTTCATATGGACTTGCTCTGCATTGCAAGAAAAAAAAATAATTAAAAGAGAAAAATCAAAATATGCAATTGGGAAGCCATCCTCACTGATCTGGTACTGAGTGCTCCCTTACAGCCCAAGAGTGTGCTGAGCTCACTTGCACCACAAGAAATAGTGATCCCAACTGACTGTCTCCTGTAGGATCTGCTTATGAATCTGGCAAAACATGTACAAGGTTTCTTGTCAATTCAGCCACCATAGCAATGTTATTACTAGAGTTAATGGAGGGAAAATTGCAGTGGAAGGTAGCTCTTCCTATTAGTCAATTGTTTTTACTGTGACAAAATGCCTGAAACAAATCTTTAAAAAGGATACAATTTGGTTCCTGGTTTTAGATGCTTTAGTTCATGGCCAGTCAGTTCCATTGCTTCTGGATGGTGATGAGGCATGGCATGCTTGTCAGTTCCATGTGCCCAGCCTTAGCCCTGTTACACTTGGAACATGTGTTGACCTGGGGACAGTCATGCCAGCCTTACCACCTGTGTGCCTTTCTGCATTTCACATAGATGCTTTTTGTGAAATGGTTGAACCTCAAACCCTAGATGGATCAAGTGTGTCAGACTACCAGTTTGCCCTTAAATCTGGTCAGTAAATGTCCCCCTGCCATTTTAAATTAATTAAAATGTGTTGAATTCTAGGAAGCCAGTTATTTATACTGCCTTTTGCTTTGTAAAAGAACAAGAATTTTTTTTTATATAATTAGTAGTCATTTCAGAAAGCAACACACAATTCAAACAAGCATGGGTGGCACAGTTTTCTGAAATTTGGTCTGAGTCTTTGGAAAAGACTTATTGATAACATTATCAGGGTGCCTAAGGTTTCACTGTAACAACAAATGTTTGCATATAGTATGTAAATATATACCCAATAAACAGTGATTCCTAATCTTTTATATTTTTTAGTTATAATTTATTTAAAATGTAATTATAGTATATTTTCTATTCCCTTTTTTTTCTCATCCACTCCCTCTTATGTCTAGCACCTATTCTTTTTCATATTGGAGGCTTCATTTTCATTGCTTACTTCACATACACACACACACACACACACACACATACACACACACACACACTCACACAGAGACACATAAATACACACACATTTATATATGCATCAGTATATACACACAACTGCTTTAGTCCCTTTAGTATGTCTTTCATGTATATACATATATATATATATATATACACATATATACACATATATATACATACACACATACATACATGAATGCATACATACATATATACATACACACACACACACACACACACATATGACTTAGAGCTGGCTACCCTGGAAGAGACTAATTCTCAGTAGTCACTAGTTGATGACAGCCAATCCCAGCATTCAGGTACTGAGGTGGGACACAGTGTCAGGTCAGACAAAAGGCAAAGGCAGATGACCTCTGACTTTGTAACTTTCTCTGTTCTGAGGGCCTGAAGCTGCTGGCTTTGGAGGTTTAACCAACTTTCTCTCTTTCTTTCAAGTTATATTACTTATTTACAATCCAGCCATTACCCTTTCCCACAGTTCCTCATCTCAGTCCTCATCCGTCAGTCTCTGAGAGGATGCTCCACCCCTAACAGGCCTCCCTCATCTCTGGAACCTCAAGTCTCACCAGGATTAGTACATCTTCTCCAACTGAGGACAGTAATATCAGAGCATCAGTAATAGTGTCAGGCCTTGGTGCCCTGCCTCTGACATGAGATGAATCCCAAATCGGACCAGTTGATGGACTGTCTTTCCTTCAGTCTCATCTCCACATTTGTCCCTGCAGTTCTTTTAGACAGGAACAATTCTGAGTCAGAAATTTTTAATGTGAGTTGGTAACACCATCCCTCAATTTGAGGCCCTGTCTATCTACTGGAGGTGTACTCTTCGAGTACCCTCTCCCCACTGTTGGGCATTTCAGCTAACTTTGCTCTCACTGAATCATGAAAATCTCTCACCTCTCAGGTTTCTAGTGCTTTCTAGAGGCTCCCCCTACCTCCCATCCCCCAAGGCTGCATACTTCCATTCATTCTCCTGGCCCTCTGGGCTTCTCTCCTGTACCCCTCTCATACTCAATCCTGTACCCCCTTTCCCCTCCCTTTCCCCTCTTCCACCCAGGTCCCTCTCTCCCTCTGCCTCCTATAATTAATTTCTTCTTCCTTCTAAGTGGAACTGAAGCATCTTTGCTGTATTCTTTACTTTTTACTAATACCCACTTACCAGTGAGTCCATGCCATACATGTCTTTTTGGGTCTGGGTTACCTCACTCAGAATGATATTTTCTAATTCCATCCATTCGCCTGCAAAATTCACAATGTCCTAATTTTTAATAGCTGGATCGTATCCCACTGTGTCACTTGACCACATTTTCTGTATCCATTCTTTGGTTGAGGGTCATCCGGGTTGCTTCCAGCTTCTGAGTATTACAAATCAGGCTGTTATGAACATGGTGGAGCATGTGCTTTGGTGGGATAGTGGGGCAACTTTTAGGTATAGCTGGATATTCAGGAAGACTTATTTCCAATTTTCTGAGGAATTTCAAGAATGATTTCCAGAGTGGTTTACCAGTTTGCAATCCTACCAGCAATGGAGGAGTGTTCCTCTTTCTCCACATCTTCGCCAGCGTGTGCTGTTACTTGAGTTTTTTATCTTAGTCATTCTGACTGGAGTGAGAAGGTATGTCAAGGTCATTTGATTTGCATTTCCATAATTACTAAGGACTCTGAGCATTTCTTTAAGAACTAGTCAGCCATTTGAGACTCTTCTGTTGTGAATTCTGTTTAGCTTTGTAACCCAGTTTTTAATTGAATTATTTGGTTTTAGGAGGTTAATTTCTTGAGTTCTTTATATATTTTGGATAATAATAACCTCTATCAGATATGGGGTTAGTGAAGTTTTTCCCAATCTGTAGATTGATGATTTGTCTTATCAACTGAGTCATTTGCTTTACAGAAGCTTTTCAGTTTCATGAGGTCTCATTGACTAATTGTTGATCTTAGAGCCTAAGTCCTAGGAGTTCTGTTCAAAGAAATTTTCCCCTGTGCCAATGATCTGGAGGCTTTTTCCTACTTCCTTTTCTATTAGCTCCAGTGAATCTGGGTTGAGGCTCTTTCCCACTTTCTTTTCTATTAGCTTCAGTGTATGTTGTGGTCCTTGGTCCACTTGGTATTAACTCTTCTGTGAAGGTCTGGTAGAATTTTGCACTAAAACCATCTGGTCCTGGGCTTTGGGGGGTGGTGGTTCGGATGTTTTAAATGATTAGTTCTATTTCCTTAGAAGATATGGGACTTTTCCAATAGTTTATCTGCTCTTGACTTAACTTTGATAACTGGTATCTGTCTAGAAAATCATTTATTTCATCTAGATTTTCCAGTTTTGATGATTATAGGCTTTTGTAGTAAGACCTGCTTTTCTTTTTTTTAATTTCATCACTTTCTCTTGGTATGTCTCCCTTTTCATTTCTAATTGAGTTAATTAGGATACTGTCTCTGTGTACCTTAGTTAGTTTGGCTAAGAGTTTATCTATATTATTAATTTTCTCAAAGAATCAGCTTTTGTGTTTGTTGATTCTTTATATCATTCTCTGTGTTTCGAATATGTTTATTTCTGCTCCTGGTTTGATTATTTCCTGCCATCTACTCCTCTTTGCTGTGTTTACTTTTTCTTTTTCTTTTCTTTTTTTTTTTTTTAACTCTATAGCTTTCAGATGTGCTGTTAGGTTGTTTGTAAGGGATCTCTCCAATTTCTTAATGAGAAGACTCACTCAGTGCTTTGAATGTTCCTTTAAGCATTAACTGTGTCCTATAAGATTTGGTATACTGCTTTCTTTTTCATTAAATTCTAAAAGATCTTTAATTTCTTAATTCTTACCTGACTTAGTTATCATTGACTAGGCTTGTTCAGTTTTCATGGGTATGTGGTCTTTCTATTAAACTCTAGCTTTAGTCCACAGTGATCTGTCAGGATGCATGGGATCATTTCAACCTTCTTGTATCTGATGAGGTTTGTTTTGTACCTGATTATATGGTCGGTTTGGAAGAAGGCACCATGAGGTTCTGAGCAGAAGGAATATTCTTTTGCTTTATGGTGAAATGTTCTGTATATATTTGATACATCCATTTTCTTCATAATATCTACTAGTTTCACGGTGACTTTACTTAGTTTCTATTTCAATAACCTGCCCATCAGTGATAAAAGGGGCTTGAAGATTCCCACTATCATTGTGTGAAGCTCATTGTGTGTTTTGAGCTTTAGTAAAGTTTCTTTTATGAAAGTGGGTGCCCTTGCATATGGGGCATAGACTTTCAGAATTGAGACTTTCTCTTGGTAGATTTTTATTTTTATGACTATAAACTGTCCTTCCCTATCTCTTTTGATAACTTTTGGTTGAAAGTCTATTTTGTTGGATATTAGAATGGCTACTCCAGCTTGTTTCTAGGGATAGTTCGCTTGGAAAACTTTTTCTAGTCTTTTAATCTGAGGTAGTACCTGTCCTTGTTACTGATGTGTGTTTCCTGTATGTAGCAAAATACTGGATCCTTACAATTCCACCCTATTAATTTATGTCTTTATATTGGGGAATTGAACTTATTGATGTTGAGAGATATTAAAAACAAGTGATTACTAGTTCCTGTTCAGATTGTTGTTGGAAATGGTACTATGTGTATGTGATTCTCTCCTTTTGGGTTTGTTGTGAAATGTTTAATTTCTTCTTTTTTCTTTGTTGTAGATACCCTCCTTGTGTTGGATTTTTCTTCCTATAATCATCCATAGGGTTGAATTGGTAGATAGATATTGTTTAAATTTAGTTTCATTATGGGATATTTTGGTTTCTATGCCTATGGTGATTGAGACTTTTGCTGGGTATAGTATCCTGGGATAGCATTTGTGTTCTCTTAGGGTCTGCATGACATCAGTCCAAGATCTTCTGACTTTTAGAGTATCTGTTTAGAAGTCTGATGTAATTCTGATAGGTTGGCCTATACACAATACTTGACCTTTTTCCCTTACCATTTTTCTATTCTTTATTTGTTCTGTGCATTTAGTGTTTTGATTATTATTTGAAGTAAGAATTTCCTTTTTGCTGTTATATAGGCTTTTTGTACAGTTATGGCTATATCTTTCTTTAAGTTGGTGAAGTTTTCTTCTATGGTTTTGTTGAAAATGCTTTCTGGTCCTTTTGAGCTGGGAATTTTCACTCTTTTTTATTCCTATTATTCTTAGCTTTGGTCTTTTCATTGTGTCCTGGATTTCCTGGATATTTTGGGTTTTTAGCTTTTCATGTTTTGTTTTCTTTTCCTTGACTGTTAGGTCAGTATCTGCCATAGTATCTTTTTGCCTAAGTTTCTCTTTTATATATCTTGTATTCTTTTGCTGATGCTTGCATCTGTAGCTCCTAATCTCTTTCCTAAGTTCTATAGCTCCTGATTTCTTTCCTAATTTTTCAATTTCCATGGTTGCCTCCATTTGTAATTTCTTTATTGTTTCTACTTCTACTTCCAACTTTAAGTCTTGAACCACTTTGTTCAGCTTCTTTACCTGCTTGTGTTTTCCTGTATTTCTTTAAGTGAGTTATTTATATCCTCCTTAAAGGTTTTATATTATTGTCATGAGATGAAATTTTAGGTTAGCATCATGCTTTTTAAGTGTGTTGGCATAACTGGGGCCTTCTGTGGTGGGAGAACTAGTTGTGATGGTGCCAAAATATATTGGCCTCTGTTGCTTATGTTCTTGTGCTTGCTTCTCATCTTCTGGTTATCACTGATGCTAACTGGCCTGGGTGTCTCTGTCTGGAACCTGACTCCTGAGTCTCTAGTTGCAACAGATATCCTGGAAGACCTGCAAACTTCAGGGTGGTGAGAAATGCAGACATTCTGATCTGCCCTGGAAGAAGTACAGACTAGAAGGGAAATAAGTTATTTGTAGAGGAGAGGGCTTCTCCATCTACTGGGCTCCTTGGGGATCCCATCTTGTGTGGTTATTTGGATACTGGTTTTACCTGTTCCCCTGGCTGCAGCAGATCTCATGGGAGACCAGCAGACTTTGGGGTAGTGAGAGGGGCAGACATGCCAATCTGCCAGGTGTCACCAAAAAGAAGAAAGGTTCAAGTAAAGGTAATTTCATTTGTTTTTTATTTGTTTCTTTCTTTTAGAATTATTTATTTATTTTATTTACATGAGTACACTATGGCTGTCTTCAGACACACCAGAAGAGGGCATCTGATCCTATTGCAGATGGTTGTGAGCCACTATGTGGTTGCTGGAAATTGAACTTGGAACCACTGGAAGAGCAGTCAGTGTTCTTAACCACTGAGCCATCTCTCCAGCCTCTTAGTTATTTCTTTAACTCTTTGCTATTCATTTAACTTCTACTGATATAAGCAGGGGAAAAAAAAGATGTAGTTACTTTGGTTCTTTTCTCTTTGGCTTTGGTCCCTCAGTTAATACTTTCTAAGCCAGAGAGTAAAAAGGAAAGAAAAGAAAAGAAAAAAGAAAAAAAGGCATACAGAGACACACACACACATACTGGATTAAACAGAGAAGGGCTAAATCCCTCTTTATTGTTCTTTAAATTTATACTTTCTTAGGATAAATGATTAAATTCTAAGCACCTTTATAGTCCATAAGTTTATAGTAAGTTTAAGACAATAGTTCAGGTCATAAATCAAAACAAGAATTATAGTAAAATTGTTTACATGTGTTTTTATTAAGACTAGTACCAGACTAAACTTTCATTATCTGTTACTAGCTTCATAAGTTCATTATAAGTTAAAAGCAATAATTTTATGTCATAAATTAGCTCTGTTTTTTCAAGGACAAATCATCCAACTTGTGTCTCATTATGTTGATATCTTATATAGATAGACTAGTCAATCATTATTTTCTGACCTTGTACCTGTGATAAATTGTTCATTCTAAGTTTGTAACCTTTAGTTATCAGATAGAGGACTAATTCCTATCCTAGAAGGAATGTTTTCTTTGACCATAAATTTGTTCCAAGCTTGTTATCTTTTTCCTTGTGCAATTAACCCTTGACACATGAAGATGTACAGAGCTCTGTTTGCAGTTTTTATTTTATAGGGGGCTTGAAATTACTTGTATCAATTTAGGAATCATATAAAATCATCATCAGAAATTATGAAATCATCAAGTCATGTACACAGCATACTGATCCTGCAGGATATCTGTCCAATAGAGTGGTCTAATGTCCAGGAATCATTACTATGTAATAGTGACAGGAACATATCAGCAGCAAGAAGCAATACTGGGATGAAGTCTCTTGAGGTGTCTACATTTCAGAGGATACCCATCACAGCCATGCAAAACAGTGGGCCATCTCCCCCAAACTCAGTTGCTTGCCATAGCCTTTCCTATATGGTTTCTGACTATTTTCTCATAGTTTTTTTTTTTTTTTTTTTTTTTTTTTTTTTGTCCAAGGATGATGTGACCCCAAGGTATTTCCTTCTTCTTCATTAGCATGTCTATTGTCTATTAATGGTGTAATTGTTCGATGTGTTACTTGAGCATTGGGTGTAGGAGATATGTTGTAGATGTATCCATTGTGGCTGGGCTTCTGATGATCAGATAATGGTTTTTCTCTAATGGTCTCTGCTCTGAAGCAAAGCATCTTTTATGGGAGTTAAGAAATGTATTTACGTGTGAGTAAAAGTATAAATTTTAAAATGTAGTTAGGAATTATGATGGTCTACTAATGGGGTAATAATAGGTTCTTTTCTAAGATTCATAACCATGTGTGGTAGTTTATGCTTAAATATGCTTGGCTCTAAGATTGGCACTATTAGGAGGTATGGCCTTGTTGGAGTGCATGTGGACTTTTCGGAGGTCTCACTTTGAGACCTTTCTTCCAGCTGCCTGAGAATACCAGCAGTCTCTCCTGGCTGCAATTGGATCTACATATAGAACTCTCAGCTCCTTTCCCAGCATTATGCCTGCCTGGATGCTGCCCTGCTTCCCACCTTGATGATAATGGACAAAGCCTCTGAACCTGTAAGCCAGCCCTAACTAAATGTTGTCTTTGTAAGAGTTGTCTTGACCATGGTGTCTCTTCACATCAATGGAAACTCTAACAAACATTGGTAACCCCAAGGAGTTGGCTATGCTTCCAGTACCAGGCATGCTTTTTCTCCACTGCGTGGATGTTAAGTCCAATTCTACGAGTGACACTATTATACTTTTAGCACTTTCTTGCCATTGTGGTCATTGTTGCAATTCATGGGCATCATAAGTAAATAGAACTACTGATTGCTCATATCCCCTGCCAACTTCTACAGTTCTTTCCAACACTGGCACCTTCAAAGCTAACAGCAGAAAGGAAATTCCCGGGTTAGATCCAACATAAATCTGCTGAGTGTTTTGTTTGAAGTGCACAATGTGTTCAGGAATGGGGACTGACCCACAACTTCTGGGAGGCAACAAGCAGCAGCAATATCTGAGATGCAAATGTGGAAGACACAGTAGCTATATTGTTTAGGGAGTCAAGAGTATGACTTTGAGCAACACTGAAGCAGAGGTTTCTCATGCCTGGTACTAAGATTTATAATTTAGCTCTTTGATGCAATAAATATACTTTTTGATTAAAAATATAAAAGTACAAAGAAAAATATTGAGAATCAAAGAGGAGCCTAAAGCAAACTTTAGGTACATATTCCTCGTTTACCAGAAACCGACTTTTAACTTAACTACTCACATCGTCATTTTCAGTTTACAATTGAAGAACAGGCCTGTGTATCTCTAGGCATGCAGTGGTGTCTAACCAGAAGAAGAGGTGATACATTTCAAAGTCTTAACTGTACCTTTAAATTCTAATTAATTTTATGTTAATTGTAATAACATATATCCTATTAAATAGTGTATATGCAGTATGACAGCTTCCTAAAATATACACAGTTATATTAGTTAACTTACCACATTTTTGTGATAAAGTACATGTCAAGAACCAACTTAAAAGTGGAAGCATTTACTATTCATACTTTGAGGGTATAGTCATTATGGTAGGGAAGCCATGGTTTGAGTGGCATGAGGCAGTATATCACATTTCATCAACACCCAAGAAGCAAAGAGTGATGGATGCTGGTGCTTAGTTTATTTTCTACTTTGACACAGTCCAAGATTCTAGGCTATGTGCTAGTACTGCCCACATTTAAGGCCAATCTCTCCATCTCTATTACTGCAACCCAGGATCCCTTAGGTGGGGCTGTAAAGATGGCTCAGTTGTTAAGAATCCTTGTTATTTTTGCAGAGGGCTTGAATTGGTTCACAGCACTACATGGTGATACAAAACTAAATGTAGGCACATATGCAGTTCACATACATACATGCAGGCAAAATATTCATACATATAACTAAATCTAATATTTTAGAAAGAGACCCATTAAAGTGTTTAGAGGTTTGTCCCCTGAGTGCTTCTAGATCTTATCAAATTGACAACCAATATTAGCCATCACACTCACAAAGTATTCAGTGCATCTTATTATTTATCTATAGGTATTCAACTATTGGAGCCAACAGTTTGTATTGATCTCTATCTTTAATTATACTTTTCCACAGGCAAGGAAAAATAGTGGACAGAAATCTAATGACAATTTACCACCATGCCAAGGGGCTACCAGTAGTCAGCAATCATACAAACAGTATTCTTTAAACATTTTACACAGTCATATAATTCAAAATAATATAAAATATAAAGATGAGTGAATATCATATTTAGTGGCTATTACTTTGTCTGGCTTGGATTTAAAAATTGTCCCAGCCCTCAAAGATTGTTTTTTAACTCATTCATCTGTTTAATATTCCCAAGTTAAAGCTTTAGAATTTGTATTTTAGTTTACATATCTAATCTTTCTGATGTGTATATTTTTAAGATTTCAGGAAAGTAAGCCAAGATGTCCTTGGCAAGTTGACCATGTACTGAAGGCTCTTCAGCCTTGGCTTGTCTCTGAACTGAATGTTCATCCTTCAGCCTCAAAGAATGTTGCTCTTTTGGGCCTCCTACAACCTCACCCTGACAACAGATACCATATTTTTACATAGACTTTTCTGACTCCTTCACTCTCCTTTTTTTTTTTTTTTTTTTTTTTTTTTTTTTGAGTGCTATCCCCAGAATGCCATCTGCCCTAGAAGCCTCAAACACTACTTTTTATCTTCTGGCCTCCCTCTCTCTTCAGCCTCTGCTTCCATACATATACACCCCATATGGTAGCCTGCTATAGTACCACCAGACATTTAAATGTTCTTCAATTCCTTGTGTCTATTATTAAATTGTGAAAGAAAATTCATCTTCAAATGTTATATTTCCTTTTGGATCCTTTCCTGAGAGAACATTTCAGAAACTGGGTTCCTAAGGGTACAAAAAGAATTTCTTTGCAAACCCTTTTGAAATGACATCAGCTCCAAGATTGCCTAGCGGGAATCTGTGCCACTTCTGAGCCAACAAAAGTGATGTCTTCTAACTCAGAGAATGATCTGTTAAAAAATGTCATCAGAAATATAGATGGCCGTGACTTTTGGTTACTCACAATCATATCTCAAATGTTTTGAAGACACTCAGAAGTTAGATCTGTGGTGATTATGTTCATTTCCCAAACTACTCAACCCAGAGTTACCTATGAATAGAGTGCTAGTGATAAATTACTTAAATCAGGTTATGGTCATATATGTGGAGATCACCTTCATTGATGTACGAAGGTCCATCCTGAACCTGGGTGGCATTCTTCCTGGGGTTGGGGCCCTGGACTTGATTTGTAGAGAAATCAAGCTAAGTGTGAGTAGGCAAGCAACCAAGTGTTGAGGCATGCACCCATTTACTTCCACTCTTGATTGTGGAAGATGTAGCGTGACCAAAGGGGTGTGGGATCCTTGACTTCCCATGACAGAGGCGGATTGCAGCATGGACACATAAGCTGAGGTAACCCCTTTCCTCCTCAGGTTCACTTGGTCAGGTTATTATCTCATAGCAACAGGATTGAAGTGAGATCATGAGTCCTGTGGATTCTATGTTTAGTATATTTCTTACTGAAGGATTAAAACACCATGAATAAGTTCATGCAGCAGCTTTATTTTTGGTTAAATGCACAAGACCTTCCAGTTTTTGGGAAAAAAAAAAAACTATTAAATTTCTCACTCCCTTTATCCAGTTTAAAGGATGAGGAGAAGCCTAGGGAAAGCCCCCCTTAACCTTATCCTCTAGCTTCACTCAGTAGAAAGGAAGGTGTCCATCCGTATGTCTGTCTGCTGTCTTTCATAGTTGTGCTGTGCTAGCTTCGCTCACACTGTCACAGGTAAACATCTTAGAATTCCTTCTGAATGCTCTGTACAGTGCCGTTGCTTTGGCTTTCCTTCTTATCTCTGGCTTCTTGTTTTCAGTTCTTTCCGTGCCTCCCCTCAATACATACTTAATTCGTATTTCCAATTCCCTTTTTAGATTTTGAGGTGATTTTTCTAACTTGAAAGAGGTAACCAACTTCACAGGATGACTTTCAAATTAGAAGCCTGGCTCTTTAGCTTCAAGTGCACATAGTAGGAGGCCACATATAATTGGATTACAAATCATCCTGGAGGCTTTAAATTTAGATCACTGCACACATTTTTGAATAATTTGTAAAGTCAAGACTTGGTTTTTAAATTTTTAGCTAGAATTTATAGTTAACACGTGTTCTCTGCTTTTGGGGCCTTTTGTTTGTTTGTTTGTTTTTGTTTTTTAAATTTGGAACTAGTTTGTATCCACTTGCAACAGTCCATTTGTTACACAGACAGGGTAATTTGTAAAAAGAAGAGCTTGTTTGTTTATTTGTTTGTTCATTTTCTGATTTAATTCACTCATACAATACATCTTAACTGCAGTTTCCCTCCTTCCACTCCTCCAATCCCCATGACCACTGACCCTCGCCTCTCAATCTATTGTTTCTCCTTTTCCCTTCAGAAAAGGGAAGGAAGGAATTTGAACCAAGATACAAGAAGATGAGGCCCAAACCCTTATATCAGAAGAGTTTTATGTTAGCTTCTTATGGCCCTTTTCCAAGGTTGAGGAGCATTATAGATCTCTTGTTAATGGAGTCCCAAGGCAATGCTGAGCCTCTGATGGTGAGAGACTCAGAGGGGCCAGCAGACTGGGATGAAATAGCTGTTTCAGAAATCTTACCCTTGAGAGCATCTACTTACTCCTCAAGCCACAATTCTCACCTCTTACAATTTCACAATGGGAAGGTAACTTCCACAGAAGTTTCAAGAGGACAAATTGCTTTGATAATCAACGATGCAAGAGAAAAAGGCCCAAGGTAGACCTTTCTTGGTTTTCTCTGTATTTTTAGTTCCTTTCCCTTTCTACTTGAGTGGCAGTTGCTTATTGTAACTGGCTGGATCTAGACGAGCTTCTAAGGCTCAGAGTTTGTGACTTGATCTTGGGAGTGTTGCAAAAGGATGAGAAATGAGCTTTGGAAGCTGACAAGCCACCATGAGTCAGGCAGAGTCACAAATTGAAATCACATGTTAGAAAGAGTTCCAGTCCTCAACTTGTGAATCTCTAGTCAGAAAAAAAAAATCTTCAATCCAATGAAATAGACACAGAATGCAAAATAATGGTTTGATGGTGTGAAGGCAGAATGTAAATGCATAAATAGGACATTATTTATAATGAGAGATGTGCTCAAGAACATGGTACATATCTCTCTGCTGGGTCTGAAGATAGACAGTGACCCTGTGACATTGTGCCATGATGCTTCTACCATAAGAAGCCTTGTGACTACCTGGAAAAATATCCCAGAAAATGCCCATGAGTTGTTTTCAGAAAGACGTTGCTCATTGAGGTACTTAAATATCTATAAGAAGTCATGGATTGACTCTTCTGATAAATTATATTATTTCTAATGAGCTTCTCTACTAAATGAAGTTTGGCTGTAGAAGGTTGACCATCAAAGTGTGACTGAGAACATTGTCATGAGGCCTGAAAACTCACCCAAGGATTGTGAACAGAACAGTCCCATGAGAGATCATGAGAACTAATGAGCTTAGTCTGCTGGACAATTGGGTTCTAGGAGGGACAAGATTCCTGGTTTTTTTTTATCTGGGGGAGGGGGTTAATTTGTAGGGACAGAGGGTAATTCTGGACAACACCAGGTTGTTGTTGCTGTCTTCATGTTCATGTCTACTGTGTTTGCTTTCTAGAATGCACTGTGTTTTCCCTTTGGGAAGAGGCACAGACAACTGCAGTGTCTTTGAGAACTTATTGACCAATACAATGATGAGTGGTACTGCACTTTCTTCTTGTTTTGAGGAGCCATGTACCTTCCTCCTGCCCTGAAAATGGCAACTTTCTGTTTATGTCTTTATGTACCACTTCCTGCATTTGGTTATTTCAGACACCTAACAGAATTCTGAACCCCTAGTCTCACCCTTCAAGATCATATTCCATGATATCAGAAACCTTCAGGACTGTGGACCAGCCAGGATTGTTAGTGATATCTAGATTCATATTATCCTCTAGAGTACTTATCTGTCAGGATTTGTTTTCTGCCTCTCATTCCCTTATAAACTTATCCTCCACCCTAAATAAGAAAAAAAATCACAATCTTACCTAACTGTCATCATTGTCAGCAACTAAAATCATTCAGTACCATAAGCTTACTTTGCTATTCTTCAATTCCAAGTGCTGATGAGTCACACATTTCTAATCCTAACATATTCCCATCTCCCCAAACCACTCCCTTCTCATGTTTTTAAATTCTTCTTCTATAACACATTTTCCAAAATTTATGTCTTCAGTGAACTTGTTCTTATTTCTTTAAAATCATAATATGCTAAAAAGAAAAGTCAATAACACTAGTAATATATAAAATTTCACCAGCCCCATGTATCCTTGCCCATGGAACATAGGAAAACCAAATGTGTGCTGGCTGGTCTTACTTGAAAGCCATACAACTAATTTAAGTTGGGTTTATAAAGCTATTTGCATTTATAATCCATCTTTCTCATTTAAGTTGTCTTCCAGACTGTGAAGTATTTTCTTTCTGCTCTTACCTATTGGATTTTGACTGTCCTACTACATTAACAAACACAAAAAACTAGAAGGGACTCTTTGAAAGCCCCTAGCTATGCCTATCTGTCAACCTGCATACCCACATGTTGTGGAACACAATTCCTGGGAGACTTAAGTAAATGTCTACTCATCAGATAGGGCACTGACAGCAGAAAAATAAGAAAGGACACCACAAGAGTTCAACTTTGTCAACCAATGAGCTTAATGTCATGAATATGGAAACACAAAGGCCACCATGTCACTGAAAGCTTACCCCAATATGGGTGACTCATAAACACTAGAACACTGGAACTCTTTGTAAAACATACAGGATACTTGAAATCTCTAGCATTCTTTGGAGAGAAAGAGGAGCCTTGTGCATTTGGCAAGTTTCATGGGGTTCCTAAGAATTATGATGTGTTTACTTGCTGAGCATTCTAGAGCTTTCCTCAAGGACAGATTGTTTCAACCTAGGGGACAATTGCTACCCAACACTCTAACATACACATTGCCTTTTCCTGCCACCAGCCTCTCTAAAACATGGTCAGAAGAGCCTTTCCTTCTCTTTTTCACACTAGAGAAATTTCCCTTCTGTGAGCTTTATTCCAGGCAGCATGCAACCCAACCATGCTGAGTTTTCTCTCATCTTAGCAGAAATTATCTCTTGACCCTATTTATAACTATAGCTCCTGCTCCCTTGAAATATGAGAAAATGTCCTGTCTCTTATGCTAATGACATCTAATCCTCTGCTATCTTTTATCAAATCAGTCTTCCCATCTCACCATTCCATAAAAATGACATTTAAAGATTACATTGATAAAATGTGTGCTGAATTCTCAGCCTTTACTGCAAATATATACTAGCTAACCAAGTTAGCCTGGGCTAGAAAGTGATGTATCTCATGTCCTGCTATAGGCATTAATCATATTAATATTTGTGGTGATGGTACATATGTTTAGACAACAAATGGATCTCCTTCCTGTCAAAACTTTACAAAGTCAACCTTTCTATCGTCTTAAAAACTTTACCTTAAATGCCTTTATCACCTGGAAGATATCCACATCCTAAACCACAAGCTACTTCATAGTTTTCCTTTTTCTTCAAGTTTTTTTTAGAGGGACAAGGACTCATTGTACAGGGCCAGGCTGGCCTGAACCTTGTGACCCTGTGCCATATCCTCTAAACTGTTGAGATTACAGGTAACTCTACGGATATTTCAACCTGTCAATATGTTGTGTTATAATCAACCCTAGAAGGCTATGGTGTGTAATTCTTTGTAAATTGCCACCAGTGAGCACAGTTTCATTAAATTCCCTGCAGTTATGCTCAAGAGAACGCTGGTCTGTCTATTCTCTTGTAATGTTTTCATCTAGTTATGGAAATAGGACATCCTGGCATGATGGAATGGGACTCTACTCTTTTTTCATTTCTGAAAAAGCTTGTAGAAAATTGCATAATTTATTAGTGCACTTGCCTTGGCACTGCTCTAAATTTTATTAGTTTATATTCTGTAGAGATTATATGTATTTTTCTTCTGTGACTTGTTAATTTTAATCTGTGAAGGATGCCTGCAGAGGCAGGTAAAAAGCATCAGCTCCCCTGGATCTGGAGTTACAGGTGCTTGTGAATCAACAAGCATGGTTCTGGGAACAGAACTCAGGTCCTCTACAGGAGTAGCAAGTGTTCTTAATAGGTGAGCCATATCTCTGCACATTTGTTGATTTATTTAATTATTTCTTGCTTTTAATGTTTACTAATTTATGGTGTCAGTTTCATTCTTTTTCATTATTTTTTCTTTTTCTAGTTTTCTGAAAAAGAATTTTAGTGATGTGTTTCTTGGCAATTTTTAATTGTTCTTATTTTCTGAAACATAGATATATTACTCTAAGAATCATATTTAATATTGTGTTGACTGCCTCCTATTAATTTAGTTTTAGTTACATATGTATATAAATATATGTATGTGTGTTTATGACTGAATCTATGACTCTATTTGACTAAAGGATTTTTAAGTATCACCAGAGCTTTTTTTATTGATCAATTTCTTATTTATGAATATATTATCCATTTTTCCAAGAAGTTTTTGCTCATTTCTCAGCTTGTTTCTGACATGTCCTTAGTTACATTATGATTCAAGCCTATTTTGCAAGAATTCTATTCTTCAAAATTCATTAGGACATGCTCTTGGGCTTAGAATGGTTATGTGGAAGAGGAATATGTATCCACTACTATTAAATAAATCATGTCCTTTGGCTGTCAGTTAGATCTTGTTGACCAATAAGGTTGTTTAGTCTGATTATGGCCTTGTTGATTTTCCAGTGGCCGAGTCTGCCAGCTACAGACTGTTGGCTTGGGAGTCCTTAACTATGGTAACTTATTTACTTATTTAGCCTTGAAGTTCTTCCTAGCACTGTCCTCTCACAGTTCCACAAGCTTTCTGCTGGTCTACTCATGTATATTCAGTGTGGCTATGATACACTCATGCATATTCAATGTTGCAGTTTAACCATTCTTTTCCATATATAATGTCTCTCCTTATCCATAAAATATGTCCTTGCTATGAAGTCTGTTTTGATGGTTAATTTCATTTTATGACATATATTTTAATTATGCGTATGTATAGGAGGGGAATGCACATGTCAGAAGGTCCTCACAGAGGCCAGCACAGGTCATTAGGTTCCTTGGAAATGGAGAGACACAGGCTGTGGTGATCATCTCTAAGCGGGTGCTGGAAACTGAACTTGAGTCATCTGCAAAGCAAGCATTCTCATAACCACTTAGCTGACTTTCTAATGCTTTGATGGTTAGCTTCCTGTGTCATTTTGATGGGGCTCCAAGAATGCAATATATATGGTCAAACATTGCATATTTTAAAATATTTAAATATTTCTAAATATGTGTAATATATCTAGTATTTACAACATATAATCAAATCTTTTTAAATTTTCATTTTTGAATTTTTTAATATAATTACATTTATCCCTTCTCCTTCCTCCCTCTAAACTCTTCCATACACCCCTTCCTGTTTTCCATCAAATGCATGTCTTCTCTTTTCACTAATTGCCATTGTATGCATATATATATATATATATACATACATATATATATACATATATATATATATATATATATGTGCGTGCACCCACATACATGTACACACTCCTGTCACTGTTTTAAAGTAGTTTGAGTATTTTCAGCATGTAATTGGTATATTAAGCAGTGTTTAGCGTGGTTTCTTTCTAAGCATACTATCTGTCATACTTATTAGTTTTCTGATCATCCCTCCAATTTTTCTTGTTTTTGTATTCTTTTCCTTCGTCCTCTGATTTTAATTAAGCATGTCCTATAACTCTATTTCTATCTTCTCACTTGCCTATTCTTCATCAACTTTTTAGTTTCTGAACATTCATTTGCAGGGCACAATCATCACCAGCCCTACTCCTTTCCAAACCATGTGACGTTGTCAGAGCACTCACATACATTAACACAAACATTCTCAGGTCCTCCTTCCTGTCCCTTATCTTGTCCTTGTGGTTCCTGTCACACACATACTGTGACTACTTTTGAACTTCTGCTAAATTAATTTAAATAATAACAAGAATTTGGGGTCTGGCCTGGAGAGATGGCTCCTCAGTCACTGACAGAAGACATGGATTTGGTTCCCATCATTCACATGGTGGCCTAGAACTCCAATTCCATGTGATTTAATGCTCCCAATGTCCTCTGTAGGTGACAGGCATTCACATGGTACACAGACAAATATGCAAATGTGACACTATTATACAAAGATTAATATCAATTTTTATTATCTTTTTATATGCTGTTATTTATTCTATTTGAACTTATATGGGTCTAATTATAACTATTGTAATCTGTTCTGAAGAGATGATCTAATATCATATATCCATCTTAGTGTGTAAAGGTTCCATGACCTCATCAAGTCACACTGAAGGACCGGCATCTATCACAGGAACACTTAGGGCATACAGCGTTGTTGAACTATAGTAATTAGACCAGCTTGTATAAGTGTGGCTTTGTGAACATCTAGTCAGCACTAACTGTGAGTTATTGCCTAGTTGACTGAAGTCACAATTTTCTCCAGTGTCTTTGTTTTTAGATAACTTTTTGTCTGTCAGTGTTCCTGGACACTTAATTTTCTGAGAAGAGCTGGACTGGGTGGACACTTGTAATCGCTATACTTGGGAGGGTGAGGCAGGAACATTGTGTTGCTGTGTTTGAAGCCAACCTGAGCCTACTTCCCCAAAGCCCTATGTACTTGTGTGTGTGTGTGTGTGAGAGAGAGAGAGAGAGAGAGAGAGAGAGAGAGAGAGAGAGAGAGAGAGAGAGAGAGAGAAAGAGAAAGAGGGAAACTACTCCTTTTATTGTCTAGTTGATATGCTAATGTGGGCAGTTTTGGGTCAACAAAAAGGGTCCTCAGATTGCATCTTTTAGCTTTTCTTTTACAAGCATTTCTTAGATATCCTTCAATGATGCCTCCTAAGAGAGAGGAAGACTAGACTATGTGAAACTGGGTATATCTGTCAGCTACCTTGAAGTCTATACTGGCCGGGAATTGGTGAACTCTGTGTTGGTTGGTTTCTGATAAAAGAATGTGTCTTTATAAAATTCCTAGGAAAATGGATGTATCTAGAAAATATCATTCTGATTGAGATAACCCAGTCACAAAAGAACATACGTAATATGCAGTCACTTATAATTGGATACTAGCCCCAGAAAGCTCTGAATACCCAAGAAACAATTTACAGACCATATGAAGGTCAAAAAAAGAAAGGCCAAAGAGTGGATTCCTCAGCCCTTTCTTAGAAAAAATAAACCAATAGGTGTATAGCACCCTCCTAGAGTGGGGTGCACCTAGACCTTAAATCATTAATAACACAAGAGCAAAGAAGATAGCCTTGTAACAATTTTTGGTATTTAAAACCGTTATGTTTAATCTATACACACCAAGAAAACTTTGACTATTTCCATGTTACATTTGGTTTTACGTGTACTTTATGCTTATTATAACTAGTAAGATTTCAACGCATACTATCAAACCTTTAAAAAAAATCAAGTACTGACAAAATATATTCGTATAATTTTATGCCAAAATGCCTTTAAAAATCTGTACATGTATCTCTGTTTTTTTAAATAAAGTTGTAAGAAAAAAAACTCAAGAAATTAAACAACAAACTAAGTAACCTAATGTAAAAATTGGGTACAAATATAAACAGAGAACTTTTTTATATTATTGAACATTTTATCTATTTATATTAAAAATGTTATGCCTTTTTTAAAAAAAAAGAAAAAGAATATGTCACATAGGTAGTGTCTTGGCCATCTCAATTCTTTAAGTCCTTCATTGGTCCAGGTCTTGAAAACTGTACAGGATCATAAGGAGACTGTTTACATCATCAGTTGGAAGAACAAAGTGCCATAGAATGAACCAAGAACAATGTAGACACAATGGGGGGGGGACTCAGGCAAGATACTGACAGTCAAACTGATGGTTGAGAAAAACAGCTTTGACAGTGGGGATTTAGACTGTGTAAACTCATAAAAGATGAAGACAAAACCAATTCCCCAAAACCATGAGAACTGAAAGTGAACTGAAGAATTGCACAAATAAAGATGTTGACAGTGCAGAGCAAGGTAAGAGAGCCAGGATTTGATAGCAGACTTAAATTGGGAAAGAACACAGAAACCCCATCCAGGAAGGTTCTGGAAGACATAAAGTTGTGAAAAAGTTCTTCAGTTTTAGCTCCTGGTATTTCAGAGATTACTTGAAGACAGCTCTGTGAACCCTGATACCTCACAGTGCAGGTGAGTTGGAGGCATTTTCTGAAAGCATGGTCACTCAGGAACTGTGATGCCTTCAGATGTCATTTAGTACTACATGAGCTTTGTTTGTCCATTTAGTAAGGAACCCAATGTACACGTATACACCTCCCACTCTTCAGACTTTGGTCTGCACTATAGACTCAAAGCAAGGAGTTTAATGTTTCTATACCGACAGAACTCAGAGGCTGGTGATCCAAAGATAAAATAAGTGGGCATACACTCGGAGGCTAAAACTTAAAACTGATGGTTCTTTATCAAACTAAAAACTTGAGTCAGCATAGTCCCAACATATGATGAAGAAGACTCATGAGCTCCTGCAGGAAGCCTGCTAAGTTGGCTACATCCCACCAAAACTCTGCTAGTCTCCTTACAGTATAGGAGAATACCAATATTCAAGCTTGCCTAGGGACCGATCTTCAGACCTGAGAAGGTCATGCAGCTGATAAGCTTTAAAATAATCAGGATGTAAATTTCAGAGACGACCTGCAAGTGGCAGAAGGAAGATTAAACAGCCACAATGTGCAAGATTGTACCCTCTGATCACCCAATATTCCAGTATTAAGGAGTAGCTGGACTTGCCCTGGGGTTGTAAGAACTATTCTTGGCATTTAATCAGTGGGTCTGCCATTCGGGGGTGATGCTGTTTTGTGTAAAGTTGCTAAAGAAATTGCCCTGGTTTCCTGACTCTGAGAGAGTGGAGTGAACCCCAGAGAGAGTTCTTATGATGGGGAGGACCATTCTCACATTGAGTGGCATGGTTAATCTTAGTTGTTATCTTGACTGAGTTTACAGTCACCTTGGAAACAAGCCTCTTAGTGTGTTTATGGTAGGATTTTTCCAGGAAAGTTTAAGAGAGGAGGAAAGAGCCACCCCTGGTTGGGAAATCAACACCTCACTGGCTGGGATCCCAAGACAGGGTTAAATGAGAAGCAGAGCCATGCACCAGATTTCGTCACTATCTGCCACATACATATGACTATCTTCCTCTTGTTCCTGCCACCAGGACTCTCTTACCATGTCATCGACTACAGCAGGACTGAGATAGAATTGTGAGTGACAATCAACCCATCCTTCTTTAAATTGCTTTCACAATGGATTTTGTCCCAGCGATGAGAAGAGTAACTAGTGTATTAAGCAAAACCGTGGTTAAGTGTGGAGTTTAGTCAATGGGATAAGGAGATGCACTGAAGGGGAGAGGACAGGACAATGCCACCCTTCTGAGGTGGGAACCTGCATGATGCTGTAGAAAGAGCAGACACAGCGGAGAAGAGGAGAAGACCAGACAGATAAACGTCAGAGCAGCGTTTAGAGAGAGATCGTGCAGCAAGGCTGAGACTCCATGGAACTGAAAGTCCATAGGAGAGAAAGGTCAGGAAATGTCTAGGCTGAGGACAAAGAATAAACTTAGAGTCCAGGAGCAACTGTGAAGAAATTTGTTATAGCTCAGAGTAGATGTCAGCGGTGACTCTGAGGAAGGCCACACAGAGAAGGTCATTGTGGAGAAGGCTCCTGCAGCCAGCCCAGGTGTGACCTCAGAGAAAGAGGAGAACAGTCTGGCCTTTGAGTAGATAAGGTTTGAGGGGATTTTTCTCAGAAGTAAGTGAAAGGCCACTTCTGGAACCTTCTAGATTCCTATATCTAGAGGAGAAATTACAGCTAAGAATTGCCATGTGGGATCAGCAAGAGGTCTCTTTCTCGAAAGGCCTCGGCACAAGCCCTGATCTCTATATGTTTGTCCTCTAGCCCCTGCAGAAACTCCTCTCCGGAAAGAAGTTAGTTACTCCTTAGCTCCTAAAGGATTCTATTCCATTCTCGAACTGCTTTAGCAGTTCATCTTTCCTCTTTAATTTCTTATGAAGTAGAAATTTGAATGCCTGAAATATTTATCCACTAGTCATTATTCAAACTTAGGAGATCACATAGGAAGTCTACCTGTGAGGTGTCACACAGCCCAGAGACAGCCAGTGTTGCTGGGGGAACTTGTCTCTGATGCACATCAGGCTCTGAGCTCAGTTTGTACTCGGCTTTCCAAATCCCATCTACCCTATTCTCCCCTAATGGATCCCCTCATTGTTAGTGGTTACTTAGCCAAGCTTGTGTCCCCAAATGAGGCGGCCACAGACTGTAGTTGAAGGCAATACAGATGCACAAGTAATTTTTTCAGCTTTACAACAGCACAGCTTTCCCCCGATGAGATCTAAAAGGCAATACAAGAATCATGAACAGGATGTCTTCAGATGCAACAACATTATGTTTAACATACGAAACAGGGATGGGAAGATGATCTAGTGGGTAGTGTTTTCCATTCAAGCATGATGACTTGAGCCTACATAAAGCCAGAAACAGTGGTATACATCTGTAAAGCTAGGGATTCTATAAAGTGATGGGGCCAAGACAATAAAATGCATAGAAAGCTCATGGACCACTAGACCAACATAAGCAGTGGCTGAATGACTTTGCATCAGATAAGATGGAAGGTAAAAACTGATGCCCAAGACTGACTTTTACACTTGTGTCATGGCACCTGACTCTCTCTCTCTGACCTTATATATACATACATATGCTTTGCACACACCCATACATATACATATGCCCTTTATAAAGAAGAATACTTAATTTGTAACTGAAAAGTGAATTCCTTGGCTTACTGATATGGAAAATGCCATGACATACAATATGCGCAAACGCAGCCCATACATGTGCCATGTTTTTCTCAATAAGGCAAGCTGTGTTTAAACCCCTGCCATATTTTAAAATAAGGATGATTGTAGTGGAATCTCCATGGTAAAAATAAAACAGCTGCGGATGCCTCTTAATGGATTAAAATTATTTTCTGTGTGAAAGCAACCAAGGGAGACTCAGAGCGACTGTACGTAATTGTCTGAATTAAAAACAAATTACCATTATTCCCCCTTAAAAGTGCCGCTTGTTGTGTAGAGAAGAAGGAACATGGCGCACACTCTGCACTTTGGCAGCGGTAAAATGCCCGTTAAAGTGTGTCATGAAATATGACCCAGAAAATTGGTGCAAATTGACTTGCAAATGGCACAGTAGCATGAATTAAAAAGTGGTTAAATCGAGAGAAATGTCAGTGATCATCGCTTGCAGTGGGCACCTTAGATTCGGGGTCTACAGCTGCGGTCAACCTTTTGATGAGGGATTATTTGCATACTGACAGCCAACAAAGGGAACAGCTTAGACAACCTCAGGTTCACTTGGGACCTCAGAGCCACATGGTGGATTAGCGATGACCACAGATGCATGGACCCTCCCCATCAGGATGCAGCATCTGTATCCACTCCCAGGGAACAACGGCAGGCTCTGGAACTGCTCTGAGTGAGTGGCCACAGAACTGGCCATCCTGTTCCTTCCCAACCCAGAGCTAAACTCTTCTACTCCTGTCTCACCTAATAGTCCTGTTTGCTGTTTCTGGACACACAGACCCTTTGCTGTGACAAACTCAAAGGAAAGCAAGAGTCATGCAGGGGCAATAGAAGGCTGAATATCTGTGCTTCTAGCAATGATCAGCCTACAAACCTCACAAGGAAAGTGCCCAGTCCAACACTGACTTTGAAGTATACAAGACCAACCACAGTCTAATGGCCAGAGCACAAATAAATCACAGGGTGATCCCAGTTTGACCCTGAAATTCATCAGACTAAGAAGAATTATAATATATTGGATTGAGTTTGATACTGCACAGCACTACATAACTCAAACTAATTATTCAACAGTTTTAGTTTCAAGCATTATACAAAACATAAGAAAACAAGCCCAAGAACAAACATAAATAGCCACGTTACCTTACATAGAAAAGTATGGAAGGTATATAGAAAGATATTAAATCGATGCACAGATTTCATTATTAATTCTTAAATGTCTTTCATAAGCCTATCTTGAAATAACTTTGACTGGATGAGGTGGTGAAATCCTGTAATGTAGGTTAAGAGATGGATACAGGATGATTCCGAGTTTGAAAGCAGACTGGGCAATGTGGGCATTGTCTTGGTTTGAATTCCAGAACAACAAATGTTAGTATCGTAGGTAGTTGATTTTTGTCAACTCAACACAAGCATAGAAATATAAGGAGGGAAAAAGAGAAGCTCAACTGAGGAGGAGTTTCTTCCATCAGACCAGCATGTGGCCATGTGTGTGAAATAGTTTCTTGATTACTGATTGGTGGGGACATAACTAGTTGTCTGCAGGTGGTGCTGGTTTGGGGCACTTGATCCTGGGCTGCATAAGAAACATAGCTGAGCAAGCCAGGAGAACTGTGTCAAGGATCAGAGTTTGTCCATGGCCTTTGCTTCCCAACTCCAGGTTCCTGCCCTGCTTTATAGACCATAACTGATAGGTAGTAAGTCAAATACATCCCCCTTCTCGAAGTCACTGTTGGTCAGTGTTATATCATTGTAACAAAGAAGCACACTAGGACAGTTGCATTGTATATAATGAGTGTTTCATGTATTCTACATTCCTGTGTGCCATATATTACATGCTCATATGCATTATATAATATAGTTATGTTACATACTATAAAGCCTGTATGTAAGACAATTGCATATTACATTTATATATTGAGGCCACTAGAAAGGAAATTTTAAAAAATATATTTTATTGTACAGTTTTATTTAAGACTTTTTAAATGCTAGTTAAAATTTCTAATAGAGCTTGTTTTGTTATTTTTTTATTATTTTCCAATGATAGTGTAAGGATGTAAGATTATAGACTTTGGTAGCCATCCTCAGAGATCTAGTTAAAGTATAAAAAACATTCTGAAAAAAATCCCAATTTTCTCATGCATATACCAAATGCCACTATTATATGTGAAGAATACTGAGAAGCCAGCGGAGAGTTCAACCCAAGAATGTATAATATTCTTAAACCACAGCAGGCACCCATCACTACCTGCTACTTGATTGATTGGTAAACTAGTCCCTGCAGATGGCCCATGACATGGAGACAGACCAGCCAGTCCATCTCCTGCCATACGGTACCGAGAAGTATATTCACACAAAGCAGCACCCAGAAGACTTCTTTAAGCTCGCCATCACCACCTTCCATTTGATGGTGACAGCTTCAGACATAGTTCTAAATGTCCCCGTCCAATTTGGATCTGGGTTTTTAGATGAGGTAATTGATTCAGGACTGAATCCAGTTCTTTAAAGAAGGAATATAAAGGTTGAGATTTGAGTTAACTTAATTTTTCTCCGGTACCCGTGGCCAATATTCCCAGAGAGGTGCTGATGCTGCAGAACCGCATAGGGCTTTAACAACAAGCTTAGCTTTACTTCTTTTTAAAGAGTATGGGTGGAAAAGATGTAGTCATGAAGAACAGCTGGACACTTCGAATAGCACAAACTTTGAAACTGCCTCCTCCATGAAAACAAAAAGCAAAGCAGAACCAATGCTCTTCCCCTTTTCTCCTTCATTTTGGAGCTGGAACCTGTGACATTCCTAACTATGGGCCACAGGATAGTTTGGCAACCTGTCAAGATTACTCAGAAACATTGAAAGGAGAGAAAGAATGTTTGTCAATAAAGCCAATCAGTAATGTAAGGAGAAAAGGCAGGAGCAAGTTCAGTAAGGGATGGTGCTTCTTGGAGTTTCCTGACTCCAAGTCTCAGGACATGTGGGAGGTCCGCTCACTGCTGTCGCCTGGGTAAACTGGACTCGAAACAGGATGAGAAAATTGTTCTTCCCATGTTTCCTTTGTCTCCAAATATAACTGAACTAGAAGAAAAATAAAATGGATAATTCCTGCTCTCTGATTCTCTCACTAGCTGTTACAGCACTGGGTACTTGCTTTTGTTGTGCAGTTGTGTGTGTGTGTATGCCTATATATGGGGGTGTATGTTTGTATATATGTGTCTCCAGCTCCATGTTGGACACTTCATCATAGATAATTTCAGTCTTATTGGAACAAGCTTATTTAAAAAATTAACAATCTTACTGCATTGAAAGTTATACTCTTCATATGCTCATATGATGCCTCTCAGAATTAAAAAAAAGAATTCCAAGAGCAAGTACAATTAAAGCACCACTCCCTTCTCTAAGGGATGGAACTGACACATTCTTACATCTATAGAAAAATGAGGATGTTGAACTGATCAACTGGACCTTCAAAATAAAATCAAGAGAGAGGTAGTGAGTGAGCAGAAGTTACTAATACAGTGATTAAATATATTCTGATTTATTAAGATACAATAATCTTAATTTTAGGAAAATGGAACAAAGTATAAAGTTGAAGAATAAAATTATGAGTTCTCTGTACATTCAGTGTATGATACACATGAACATGTTCAGAAGGTCACTGTATTCGTGGAAACTTTCCGTTTTCCTCACACAATGGAAAAAAACAACTTTAGTCATGCCCCCCAGCATATCACACAGAAAGTAAACACTAGGTGGAATTTATAGTTTGAAATACAATAAAAAGTAGACAAAAGCAAAACTCCAAAGATTCTATAGGAGTCTTTTTAAAATAACCTAAATTTGTTGTTTTAATTATCTTTGAAAAAAAAAAAACTTCTTAAACTTGAGATAAGACAAGAGCCCCTCATCACTGTGCATAAAAGTTTAATATATTAAAATGCTAGACTCCAATTCATCAAAAGAAATAATTAAATAATTAAAACACAAATTGAGATATCTAAGCAATATATAACTTTTGCCAACACAATCTTTGTTGAAACACAAACTTTTGTCAAGTGTTGTAATTGTATGTAGCTATGAGTATGGGCACACATGTGTAAGTGTGTTCAGATTCCCATGTGCATGCACATGGATACAAAAAGTTATTGAATGCTTTTCTCTTTCCTTCTATACCCATCCCTTTGAGACAGGGTCTCTCACTGAGCCTGGATCTCACAAAGCCACTTATGTGAAAAAATAGTTAACTTTCATGTTTTGTCCTTGTTGAACATAGTGCCAAGCCTAGAAGCCTAGACACATACTCTAAGAGAATTGGTTCGCATTTTTGTCAGATGTGGGAATGTTCACAGCAGCGTTGTTTGTGGGACTTCTTGGGGCGACCATTCTCTATCATGTTAGAATGGAAGGATAAATTCTGATGATGTTAAGTGGAAGTTCTGATGACCTGCCTGCCACTGTGTGACATGGCAGATGGATTTTACAGTCATAGTGCTGCGCCAGAGCGGCTACATTCTCCATGATTTCCTCCATAAAGATGGAAATGAAATACCGGTAAAATAACTCAGTCTAGGAGCATCTTTGCATGGTGAAGAGAGTCCCATGACGTATTTTATTTGGCAATGGTACATCTCCCAAGGACCGAGGAATTAGTCCCTCTTGAAACTACAAACAGCTCCGCATTTATGAGTTTTACATGTTTGTGCTTGAAAGGGTATACTTCAATTCAATTAGGGAAGGGAACATGGAGTAAAATGTCAACCAAAACATTACTGGCAGATTTATTTTGGTAGCATATGATCTGGTCAATAGTTCTAATGGAAATGTAAATTCAATTGGAGTCTAAGTTGTTCTCAGAGAACAACAAGTCAAGAGAATTTTCGCTTTAAAGTCCAATATAAATACTTGTAATAGAAAAGTAATAGGTACGAAGAAACATAAGGAAAGGAAAACAAATTCAGGTGCTAGAAGGAAGTGGGCCAAAGGCAAGTCTTCATTTTGAACTGATCAAATGGCCAGGGAGCTCACACTGCACAACAGTCTTTCCAGTCAAATCTGGTTGAGGAGCTGGGGTGTAGGTCAGTAGGTCAGTAGCTTGCTGGTCTCACATCCTCACTCATTGGTCTCCATTTCTAGCACCCAAGAGCATATCTGTAATCCAAACAGAGAGGAAGTAGAATCAGGTGGATCAGAAAGTCAAGGTCATCCTCTGCTATGTAAGACTTTGAAGGTAGCCTGGGCTTCACACAAACAAAGAAACCTGGTTGAACACATATCTAATAACAGCAGTGATAGCAATTAGCAAATGTCTCATACCCAAAGTATAGGAGAACTCATAAGCCTAAAGTTAAAAGCCAAAGAGCTAGTAAAATACAAAGTGGGCAAGAACAGAAAGCAGAACTTTTCCTAGAAGTATATTCAAATGGTGATGAAATGATGGAAAAGGGCTTTCGCTGCAGTCTACAGAGAAGTCAGAGAAAAACGTAAGGCATTACATTTAGAGACTGACACTCATTCAAACACTGCCAGCCTTACCTCTGAGAGCCTCTAGGTGAGCAAGAGCACTGGTAGGAAGTAATGCTTCCTATGTCTCCTGGTGAGCTGTGTGTCTTTGTTTGTGAAGTTTCAACATATCTATGCCCAGTGACTACACACTTCTACCTCTATATACATTTAACACTCATATATAAAGGACATTTAGAAAATATTTATAGACCAGGGCTTGAGAAATAACTCAGTAATTAAATCTTTGCCAGCTGAGCAATGGATCCCCAGAACCTATGTAAACTTAGAGTATGTGTTGTGGCTCACTCACAATTCCAGCCTCAGGAAGTAAGGGTAACTCTTGGTTTGAATGAGACCTCACATCATAAAATAAGAGTAATGAAGGAAGATCCTTAGCCTTAACCTTGGGCATACATATGCACACATATATACATACATATATATGTACATATATGCACATATATATGCACACACACACAAACACACACACATATATGCCTAAGAGCAAAGAATATTTTGAAAAATATCACAAGCAACCTAACATTAAACTAACTGTTATGGACCTATCTATTGACAGAAAGTAATATAACTTCACTTTCATACTGTATAATAAAGACCATAAATTGATGATAATTATAGACATTAATGCAAATGCAAACAAAATGCTTGCTGGAAAAGTCAGATACTGAAAGAAAATGTGCTTAACTATTCTGTATATTTCAAGTTTTAAATGTACAAAATTGAGTTTTGACCTTGAAAGTTAGAACATGAGTGATCTCTTAGTTGCAGGAAAGAGAAGTTTTGGGCATTTGTCATTTGTACTTTGATCTAGTGTTCACTTCTGATAATTTGCAATTAGTAACCTTTCCTGTAAAATTGTCCCTTCTTGAAAGTGGACTTTCACTGTAAGTATACTACAGTAAATGTTTTAAATTAATGCTTAATATGTATTTGAATTTAGGTTCTCCTGCTTGTACGAGTCCTTTACCACTGAGAAGCGCTCTCCCCAGCACCCAGATTCTGGGATAAATAAAATTATCGAAAATAGTATTCAACCCCAGAAAAAGATTAAAAGTCTAAGCTTTTCTGGAAATACTGCCAGAAATATAACAAATTCCAAGAAAGAAAAACATTCTAAAGACAACTGAAAGTTTTTTTAAAAAGTGTATATGAAACACACACACACACACACACACACACACACACACACAATGGTGCACACAGTCAGCACCACTAATGGCACATGTTAAAATCATGTCAAACTTGTTCAATTTGGATGTTAATAATTGACAACTCCTACTAGTTCAAAAAATGATAAACATTGGATGTGTGTAAAGGATTAATGCTATTCAATCATACAGGGTATGGCCACTGAATAGATTTTAAACATGAACTCATTCCATGTAAATTCAATGAATTCACTAATTAAAATCAGGATCTGGGTGCTAGGGAGAGAATTTCTCAGTGCTAAAGGGCTCATTTTACAAGCAAGAGGACTTAAATTCAAAGCCCCCAGAATCCACACAAACAGCAGTGGAATAGCATTTATCTGTGATCCCAGGGTTCCTGAGGAGAGGTGGGAAGCAGAGGCAGGTGAATCCTGGATCCTCGGGGGGTCAGCTAGTAGGGTGTATTTAGTGGCAAATGACACAAACAAAGGAAGTCACCATTAGACCTAACTCTCATGAGGAGAGTCCTGAGACTTGAACAAAGACCTACAAACAGCTGAGGGAGAAATAGGCTTCCCCAGAAAAGTGCTCACCAATTGGTTATCCAATGCCAGATGGTCAGCCCTGAGAACATGCATTCAAGTAACATTACAGGTGCTGAACAGACTATATTTGTGTGTTTGGGAATACACACAAATAAACACACATACATGTAGAAAGAACTAAAGAAAAAAGGAGTCACAAACTTGAAAAAAAATATATAAAGCAAGGAGTGAGGAAAAAAAGCACAAGGGTGAGACGGCACAACTGCACACCTGTCAGTCTTGTATTAGCTTTGTTTGTTTGCATATTTGTTTTGTGAGAGGCTGGCTTTTAACTTATTGCTTGTCTAGGGATGACACTGAGCTTCTGATCCTCCTGCCTCCACTTCAGACTGCAGGAACGGAAGTCAGTACGCCCAGCTTCATCATATTGAGCAATGCCCCTTGGATCGACAGATTACAGCTCCTTACTTCCCTTTCTTTCCTAAAGATAAGAGAAAACTTTTAGAGCATTTCACCTCTTTGGTCAGAGTCACGAATTTTTTAAGTTAAACAATTCCTTCATCTTCTTTTATTTCTGCAAAGGCCTAAAAGTAAAATTTACACTAATCATTTAAAAGCCTTTAGCAATATGATATAACTCTAATAAAACATTTATGTCTCTCTATTTATCTATTTATAAATAATTTGAAAGATGACAGAGACTAAATGTTAGTAAAGGTTATTTCTGAGTGATTGAATTTATGATGGTTTCTGTAACCTTCCTATTTGCCACCTCTGTGGTGCTTAAATTCTTTATAAATAGCATAGTTCTTTTATACTGAAGATTGAAAAATACTGACTCAAAATATACAAGCATCCAAGCCAAGACTTTTATGTTAAACATATCAGCTCTATACATCATTCTAATTTCATTTAATTCATAAGTACTTTTAACTTTCTTTAACAATAATAGCTAGGCAACTAAAGAGACTTCTCAGGAGTGAAGACCTTGTATTCCTCTAGCAGGTGACCAGAGTTTGCTTCCCAGTACCCACATGGGGATTACAACTTCCAATGAATCCATCCTCAGGAAATCTGGACTCTACAATCCTGTTTACTCAAGTACACACACACACACACACACACACACACACACACACACAGACACACACACAAAGGAGTGGATAGCTAAGTGGATAGCTGACTAGTAGAATGCTTGTCTAAAATTTTCAAAAAGCTAGGTTAAAAAGAGACTCTGTCTACCAGCGTGAGCTTCTAGCTGCTATGGATGCAAAACTAGAGATAGAGTCAAATAAAAAAATGCTGACTTTCAGTTTGCAAAGGAGAAGAACATATCAGAACACTCAGTTGTATCACAGGGAAACTTAGAGTAAACTTGCAATTAACTTACCTCAACCATGGTTGACACTTCCAACCATGAGCACATAGACTGAATAAGAAGCTTTCATACACACTATGGCCATAACCTTTGTCTGCCCACACCCTTGGACCAAACTCTTGAGATCATAGTTCAAAAATAAAACTAACAAGTCATAAAGATATGATATATGTCTAAGACTCACATGTAAATAAATGTAGAGAGGCATTATCTTGCTATACCACACTAATTTCACAATTTTTCTCAAATAAGAAAGGTATTCAAATATCAGCCCACAGAGTCTCAAACTGGAAGGGAACATGCCAATTAGTCAAGATTCTTTAAGATTTATAGGACTTACATGGCAATCCTGTAATCGTAATGTAGACTTTAATTTATAAAGTCACTGGTGAAAATAGTATCTTTTTATCTGTTCATTTTTAAGTAATATTCCTGATAACGGTCTACATGTTGGGCATTTTGCCCTCCATAGCTCTGCCTGCCTCATAGTACATAACACATTCTAACTTGTGTTTCAATCTCTTTCTTAAAGGGTAGTGTATTATCTTGTGTCCTCAAGGAATCATGCTAATTTTCTCAAATGCTAGATGAACAAGTGGTTGAATGAGGGACTAACCAAGTAAGTCACTGAATCCTTACTCATCTTACATGTTAAATTTGATTTTCTTTCTAAAGTATCCTCTGGTATCTGTAGGAATTTTCTGCATGGCAATACCTGCACGGGCTAGTTGTTACACTACTGATATCTTGTCTATCCATCCAACAAAGAACTTGTGTTTTTTTTTTAAATATACAATTCTGTAACTATATAGCAGAAGCTCAACTTCTTACTTCTACTGAGTTGGGTTCTACATGGCACTTACATTCATAATCTTCAGTCTCCAATAGAGTTCTGATTAAAGCATTTAATCTTTAAGTCAAGTAAAGCAGGAAGAAATGAGACCAACTTCTGATTAAATATTTTAGTAGGGATTGAATGCTTAATGCAATTAATCATTTTCACATAGTTCAAGTCAATTATACAGGTGTCTTCTTTGTATCTTTCAATTCCATTTCCACTGACACCATTTCCTAACAAGCTGTAAGAACCAGTTCATCTGTTATGAATGAAAACAGCCTAAAAATACAATAAAGATAGCGATCCTCAAATATTTCCAATATGGTAATCATTAGCATCTTACTTTAGTAGTATATTAAAGTATATTGAAAAGCACAACCTTGTGTCAAAAAAAAAAAAAACTAAAACCTCATGTGATGATAGAGAGAGAATTATATTGGTTAATAAAAATTATCTAAAATATTATTATTGCCTACTAAATATTTGAGGACTTTTTTTTTTTTTTTTTTTTTTTTTTGTCACTGGTAACCAGCTGCCCGAAATACTCAAAGCCTTGAGTCTGACCCATTGTATTGCCCTTGGACACAATTGCATTAATGTGAGTACTCTTAATTGATGTGACTATTTCTAATTTTATTCTCCTCTCAATTTATTTTTTAAATTGTTCCTAATTTCTTGCTATGCTCAGACTCTCTTCCAAATCTTTAGTTACTCTGAGGCTGAAAGTTGGGTTTCCATGAAATTTTTAGTGTGTATTTTCTCACATATTGCGTTTTCTGATCAACAAGGGGACTTAAGTGATTTAATACACACCTTCCTATCTAGGGGATGCTACAGACTTGAAAACTAAAAGCAGTAACTTATCTACATAAAAAGGAAATAAAGCACTTCTTGGGACATAACTATCCATGAACGTGGAGTTCCTACATTTTGTCTATGTCCTACAGATTCCTGGGTCTTCAAAACTCATTAGTTTGAACAAAATTCCAGAAAATGGCAAGAAGAACATCATAGGGGCCTTTTGGATTGTTTCACAAATACAAGTACATACACATAGTCTTAAATCTAGCCTGACGGGTACCAAACTGCAGACATATAGACTTGTAAACAGAAAATGGAGCTTTAAAAATGTTGGAAGGTTAGATCAATTTTAATTTTATCATAGGCCAACTTTCAGAAGTCAGTTCTCTCCTGCCACCATGTAATATTTAGGGGTAAAAATTAAGTTCTCATTCTTTGTGGCAAATGCCATTTCCCCATTAGTCCATCTTGCAAGCCATATTCTTGGACACGATGCTAGGTGCTATTAGGACATGGTGCTCCTTTTACATCTGTGCATAAAAATGGCAAGAAGATAAAAACTGCCATGATTGAATGTCTGTGTGATTGCTTTTCTGTTCACTTACGTCTTCTTCCTAAGAACACTATCCTTGTTTGTTCTTCTTCTCTTTTCCCCATCAATCTCTCTCACCATGTTCTGTATAACTTCTCAGATACTATATCCTGGACCACATTCCCCCATCTTTGTTTGTCCCTCTGTTGTCATTATCCTCTTTCTGCTGCTTTTGTTCTTGTATTAGTTTTCTTTTCTGACTTTGCTCAGCTTTTAAAAAATTCCAATTTAATGTGCATAAGGTTATTTTAATGTGGCAACCTCCAATATGCTCTTTTATTTCAGTTAAAAACATAATAATCTTATTGCTTATTTTGAGCCTGAAGACAGCTTTTTGAGTTGTTCTATTACCTTGCAATAATTATTAAAATAATTTAAATAATATGTGCTTTCTTATATCTCATTCCTTCTTATTTTTATTACTGCTAGTTCATGTGCCTAAGTCAGGACACCGAGGGCTACAGAGAGAAATCCTTTCTTAAATAAAGGAACAAATAAACAAATAAATAAATAAATAAATAGGCAAACAGCACCAAAAGGGGAAAAAATGAAAAGGTCTCTTAGAAGTGTTTGTTTGTAGTTATAAACTTTTTTCTGGTAATTATATCTATAATTAAATTTGGGAGATTAAAAATAAGTAACATACATCAGAAAAAAAAAAACCAAAAAAGTAGAGATATATCCAAGCCAATTTCATTATTGATAGAAATACACTTAATTTAGTCATTCCTTTTCAAATTATGGATATGTGTTATGTCAAAGTATGGAGGGCAAAGGACAACTTTTGGGAATTGGTACTCTCCTACCCTGTGGGTTCTAGGGATTGAAGTTAGGCTTTGTCAAGTACAGCCTAACCCACTCTGTCACTTCCTTATCCCAGTTTAGCATACATAAACTTCCATGGTGTGTGTGTGTGTGTGTGTGTGTGTGTGTGTGTGTGTGTGTGTGTGTAACTTGATTTTTCATTTTATTTTCTCATGGAGCCATATGCAAAGACTCAAACTTTGCTTTGGACCAACAAGGAGAGTTTTACAACATAATGCTTCACACCTATTTCTGTCACAGTGCATTTTTCCTGTATGGTGTTCACTATTACTGTAAGTATGTCCTCCAGTTCATTATTTTAAATAATCCTTCAAAAAGAATTCTTCTCCATGGCTTAATGAAGGAAGTTAAGGATTGGTCGTTTTAGCTCTCAGAGCACATGAATGTTTAAAGGTGCAGTGCCACCAATTGCTTTGTGAGGAACAGGTACAGGCCCGTGATTCTCACAAATGAGCAACATTTGGCATCATCTCTGCCTGTAGAGGCTCCTCAGTAGTCATAACTGTACCTGGGTAAGAGCTGAATAGGGAATGAATTGATTTTTCAAAATTGTACTTTTAAAATTACTGTAAAGGACAAAATATTATTGTGAGTTTAATAGTGATTGATAGTTAATTATACGAACAAATTATTTCACTGTTTTTCTACAAGAGTCCTATTTTTAAAAAAACTACATCTATGATTATGTTGCATTATCTCTTTTTCTGAAATGGATCCCTCCTTATTTGAAATATCTTTCATTTTGTCACTTGCATTTTAATTTGTTCAAAGTCATTTTATATTAAAAGAAATATATTAGTTTCTTTTTAGGTAATAAAAATCTATCAGTATTTTACATTATGGTTTCTCAGCCTACTGTCAAAATATGAAATTTCTTCAACAACCTAAAATTATACTTCTGTTAAAATTATATCTCTGCTTTAATATTTGTGTAGATTTATTTCACTGAAATTACATAGTAATACATCTGTACTTAATATGATATTAGATAGGATTCTAACATAACTCCACAATTTATCCAAACACAATTTATTGAATTAATTATCTTATCCATCATTTGAAATTCCAATTATATTATATAAGAAGTGGCTATAATAAGTTTTCAGGCCTATTTCTCATGTGTGTAGTCATTTCTACTTTATGTTTGTCTTTTCCTGAGCCCAGTTTTACTCTTCTTCATTTTTGAATACTAAAGTTTTCATCTGGCCCCATTCCTTTTCTTGCCAGGTAAGGCCCCAGGTAAACTATGGTGGCTACTTTTCACATATTCCCAATGAAATATTAAGTAGAATTAGCTTGAAATCAATTTCAGTGGTGTATTAAATCTATGAATCAAAAAAATGTGGAAAGTGTACATTTTTAGAGAATTTATTCCTTAACAAAAATCTTTTATGTAATTTAGAGTTAAGTCAGGCAGAAGAAAATATCCAGGTGACATCTCAATTTGCACATAGCTTCCCTTGAGATTTTTATTATGCTGATTAATATATCATGTCTAGCTACCAAAGAATATACTTTTAAAGCAATTTTATTTAAAAAAAAATCTGTTGATGAAATAAACGACTATAGTTATTTTATAACAATTAAAAAAATAAACTTACAAAATTATAGAATTAGGTTCTGTGTAAGGCCTGTCCTTTAATCTCATGATTTTTACCATACCAGACTTATCAAGTCTGGCACCATAGTTTCTGTACCTTGCTCTGAGATTCACTGTACAAAGTTATTATCAAACCCAAGGTCACCTAGATTTCCTCCTGTGATTTGTTCTAGATTTGTAGTTTCCTTCTTTTATACGTAGTTATATGATCTTACATTTAATTCTGTGAAAACTGTGAGGTCTGTGTCTAGATTTTTCTTCGGTGCATGCACATCCGATTGTTTGAACAAGAGTTACTGAAAAGGCAGCGATTTGCCTTTCTTCCTTTGTCAAAGATTAGTTGGCTATTTTTGTGTGAATCTATTCCTGGGCTCGCTATTCTCTTCCACTGATCTATACACTCACTCTCAAACCAGCCCCATGCTGTCTCCCTCATTGTGGTTTTTATAGTAAGTCTTGACGTCAAGGGATATGATCTTTTGAAATTCATTAGTTTGCTTCAACACAACTGCTGGCCAACTCACAATGGTTCTGTTTATGATGTATTTTTCTCTAGCTTTTAAAGGTGCAAAAGTGATAGGAATTAAGTAGATGGATGCTATATATTAAATGTTGGTTGGTCTAGGCCTGGAAATTGCATGGAATGCACTTGAGACACAGAGAAGTGACAGTGGACTGCAGATTTCTGTAAGCCATAGGACTGTGGGCATGGGCAGCCACACCCTGTCTTGTGTTATTTTTCTAAGCCTCAATGCTTGGGTTGAATATATTAAGTGCATATGTTTGCTCAATTTTTTCCATTAAAATAAATTCACAGTTAATGGGCCTATTATTGTAAGTTGAAAAGTATCTACATTGTACTCACTGTCCTAGATCTTTAGTCTTCTTAACTATACAGTTGGTGTGTTGTGAATACAAGTAACCTGATGGTATTTTGAGATGGATTGTAAGACTCTAAAGATCAAAGTAGGAGAATTGACATCTTAATGGGGTTAAATCTTTCAGTCATCCATGAATTAATTCTTTGAAGTTGTTCATCAGTTGTGTAATTATCAACTTGTAGAATCTACAGGCATTTTGGTAGACTTTTATCTAAGTGTTTAATTTTGTAGTGTTATTTTAATAGTGTTGATGTTCATTTCATATTCCAGTCACTCATCAGGAGTACATAGGAGAGTAATTTTGTATATGTGTTTGTCTTCTTTGACTTTATCCATCCCTTAGTCCATTCTTGGAGTTTATACCTTCAGAGAGAGTACTGAGTTCTAAAAGTTGTCCTCTGGCCTCCAGACACCTGTGCTGACACACACACACACACACACACACACACACACACACACACACCAAATAACTAGGTAAACTATAACTATCTATCCTGATATTCAAGTAAATGCAGATAAGGAAATGTTTATTTACGTTATGTTATTTATTTAATTAATTCTCCTATCCTATGACCCTACTACCTAGAGCTAGAACTAGAATGGTGAGAAAAGAATTTCTCACATGTTTTCAATCATAGAGGGTCAATAATCTGATTCTCAACAACAAATAAGATAAGGTTGGTATGCCTTTGTAATGTGCTATTTATGAGATTGTGGAAATTCTCTTCCTAGTTTATGGAGAGATTTTTATTAATGAGGTGGTAGATCATGCTATACTCATTTTTAAAAAATAATTCTTCTAAATTTATCTTCATGGTGAATTACATACTATACATTTTTAATGGTGACTCAATATCCTATACTTAAAATAAGTAAATATCATACACCCAAATGTGTGGTCTATGCATCATTGAGTTTGTTATGCTAATCATTGTTAATAAATGTATCTTTGACATTTTTGCAAAGGCTTTATGTGGGGTGGGATATACACTAGAATTAGTCTCAGAATAATTAGTAGTTATTGCATTTGTTATTAAATGACTTGTGGCTTTAATAACAAATTTAAGTAAGTGTTTTTCAGTTTATTATAACGTCTTAATCATCTAGTCAGCCTATTCAGATTGTGTATTACATTGAGTTAGCTTTGGAAATTAATGACTCCTAAGAAATAAATTCTGTTTATATGAGTTGTCATATATGGGGGCAATAGATTTATATATTACTTTGTTATTTTTTTAAAATATTAATGTAATAAATATCACTTTTGATCTTTACAATTCATATTTTCTTAACTTAGCCCATCAAAGGATTTTTTGGTGTATGTAGTCCTCTTAAGAACAGGTGTTTGTTTCATAAGTTATTTTTCCACTTTTTTCTGTTCTGATTTGCAGAGGATTTTGCTGTTTATTATTTTTCTAGCTTTATGTTTAAATTGATTTTATTTTTTTATTTTCATAAACCAGAATTCTAGTTTATTGAATTTATATCTTGTTCCCTCACTTACCTGCATTAATTTCCCACTGGATACCTCTGTCACTTACTTCAATATTTCAATAAGTAGCATTTATTTCATTTGATTCAGATGAAATTTCCCTTGAAACATGTTGTTTTGGTCATGTGTTCTGTTTCATTTATTTATTTTTTTGAGATGGATTATCATTCTATAGCCAAAATATCTTGTAAAGCATTATGTCCTGTGATCCCTGGAAATTGCAGTTATTCTCCTGCCTCAGCATCCTAAGAAGAAACGTCATAGGCACGGCTTCCCATGACTAGCTTTGGGAGAAATTTAAAGCAGAAGAGAAATGTGATCTCACTTATTTTGTATTACCTATTTACTGTGTGTGTGTGTGTGTGTGTGTGTGTGTGTGTGTGTGTGTTCATATGAGTACCTTAATGTGTGTGAAGCAGTCAGAGGACTACTTGTTGAAGTTGGTAATCTCTACTTCACTGGTCCTAGAAATCAAACACAGGTCATATGGTTTGATGGTGGTCACCTTTCCCCACTAAACTATCTTACCTGCTTCCTTTGTTTGTTTGTTTGTTTGTTTACCACATTTAAAAGCCCTACGGTGTAAACACTCAGTTAGGAAGAAGGGGGGAAGAAAGCATCAGAGACAAATTAGAAATAATTGGAAACTGTCCCCCTGTGCACTAGTATAATGGGCATTGCATCTGTGGCTCTCGCACATATAAAATGCCAGTAGGACAACTGAAAACAGGCTTGAATTGATTTGCTTTTAACTAATGATCATTGAAACTTAGTAAATAAATTTCTATAAGGTAAATATCTATTCAATGTCACACTGGTGTCTTCACGGGGACACATTTCACATTAACAAATGTGTCGAAAAGACACCTTAGCCACATTGCAATGTTCAGGTTAAGGGCTCACATTATTTCTTGATTCATGCTAAAACACGTCTCCACAGTCAGAAACAATACACTAATTCATTCCAGATGTTTCTTGTTGTCATTCTCTAATGTAACGTGGTAATGTGATATTTAGCTCTTTATATGGATCATTTGAATTGACATACTTATCAAACTAATTTTAATCAAATCAAACCGCTGTGCTGTTTGAATTGTTATATGATTATATTGGCTTTCTAATAAAAATTCAAGCATGAACAAATTTTCAAAGTTAAAGCAAAATGAAGACAGAGAAATGGCTCAGTAGTTAAGAGTAATCCTCTTGTAGAAGAACCGAGTTCAGTTCCCAGAGCTCATACCTCAGCTCACAACCTCCTGTCAACCCTGCTGCAAGATAGCTGACACCATGTTCTAGATTCTGTGAGCACCGTGCACACCATGTGAATACTGAAATGCAGACACACATAGAGAGAAAGCAAGAGTGTGCATATGACCATGCTGGAGGAGGTGTATCTTTGGAGGTAGACTTTGCTCACTCCAAGCTGAGTCTTCCCTTTCTATTCTCTCCCTCTCTCTCTCTCTCTCTCTCTCTCTCTCTCTCTCTCTCTCTCTCTCTCTCTCTCTCTCACACACACACACACACATATGCACATGCACAATTAAAACTCTTTTTTTAATTAATCATTCCATTTGTTTTCATCTCAAATGATATCCTACTTCCAAGTTACCCCCAACCAACCCCCCATCCCATGATATTCCACTTCCCAGTTACCCCTCTACTAGCCCTCCATCCCACATCTGCCCTCCCCCCTCTACCCTTTACCTGTATGAGAGTGCTCCCAACCCACCCACACTCTCCTGCCCTGCCACTCCAGCAGCCCCCTACTCTGGGATATCAAGCCTCCCCAGGACCAAGGGCCTCTGCTTCTATTGTTGTCAGACAAGACCATCCTCTGCTACTTACGTATCTGGAGCCATGGGTCCCTCCAGGTATGCTCCTTGGTTGGTTGTTAAGATTCTGGGATAAGTTATTGGTCAGGCCCAGTCTATGTTGTTCTTCTAATGGGTTTTCAATCCCTTCCTCCTCTCCACTCCTTCTGCCAGCTCCCCTACCAGGTTCCCTGAGCTCTGTTTAATGGTTGGCTCCAAGCATACACATCTGCATTACAATTAAAATTCTTAAATGAATCAATTTAAAGCAAAAATAGCGAATGGTTTAGAACTGAGAATACATTCAAGAAGTGAATCAAAATAAAAATTTGAAGACTGAAGGAAAAATCATAATTACCATATAAATAGAAATTGCCATTTCTCCCTACATTAAAATTAATTAAAATTTTATGGTTTAAGAAGACATACATAAAGTATTACTCTCAGAAAACCCATGTTAAATACTCATGTTGTCTTTTCAACAAACACCCCCCAAAGAAAAAAAAACTGAATTTAATGGCTATTTCTAGTTGTCAACTTGACTATATCTGTAATGAACTACAATCCAGAATTGGAGGGCTCACCTGTGATCCAGATGATCTGAATCCTGGCATGGAGATCTTAAGGCACAGTGGCCATGAAAAGCTTAGGCCCAGGCAAAGTCGTATATGCCTTTAATTCCAGGAGACTAAGGCAAGATGATCTCTGATCAGTCTGGGACAAAACAAGTTCCAGATCCATGCATGATGGTACACACATTTAATCTGGGCCACCTCCTGGAACCCTATGTAAGGACATTGGAAGAAAGAAGATTTGCTCTTCTTCACCTGCTTGCATTTACTAGCCACCACAGTACTGGGTGAGCTAACAGGTGCAGTGCTGGCAAGCTTGCCCGGGTGATGCAGATGTTGGAGAGCTGGTGGGTTGACCAATTCAGCTACCACCTAGGTCTAGACCAAAGAATTTGAGTTGACCCATCCCCAAAATCTACCTCATCTATGAACTGCTGAGGCATAGGAAAGAGCTGGTTCTATACATCCAAAGCTGCAGGATTTCCAGACACAGGGCAAACAACAGGATAACCAAGAGGAATGTGTGAGTACTGGTGGTGTTGCAAGAGCCAGAGGCTGCGAGGAAACCAGTGACTCACTGCAATGAACATTTGCAAGTAAAGATGTGTGGACAAAAGGGTCTACTGTGGGACATACTATGGCACACTGCAGCTTCCATGAAGAGATTTTTCCTATGCTTTGGTTTGTCTGTCTGTCTGTTTTCTTTGGAGGAGGAGGTCGCAAGGACAAAGGCTAGTTAGGAGAAGAGGAGATGAGTGGAACTGGGTTCCATGATGTGACACTCACAAAGTATCAACAAAAAGCTAAAGGAAATGGTAACTTTTAGTCACAAAAAAAATTTCATATGGAAAATGTTGTAAAATATTTTTTTATTACAAAAGCAATTTTTTCACGAGTCCTTTGATTATTTGTTGGATAGGACATCTTCCTAATAGTCAAGAGAGAAAGAGAGATGTAAAGGTGGGCCACCAGGTTACGAGCACTTGGCAGATGGAAAAAGGAGGATTCTGGATTCAAGGGTAGTCTGGAATACAGAGTTTGAAAGGGTAGAGGGAGAGCAAATGTTTCAGGATAGTATGTGATGTAAACCTAAACAGTCAAGAGAGAACAGGTCCGTGAAAGGATGGAAGCCTAGGTCTTGGGTGTACTCACTAATCTGAACTGATAATAAAGCACTCAGAAAGGAATCAAAACATCACATTACATTTAATAAATGTGAACCATTATTAACTCTGTAAGAAACAAATTAAAAACTAATGCATATGTGAAGGTAAGTGTTTGGAGACTGAAGAGACAAGCAGGTGCTGTTGGGTAACGGATGAGATACGGGAATGTTACAACTTACTCTGCTGTTTTATCTTTTGCACATATGTTATGATTGTTTCATAATAAAAAACAGTCCTAAACTTTCTCTTAGAAATTAAGTGATTAAAAATATTAAAAAAGAAACTTTTTATCCTGAAATAGTCATGCAATGTAAGGTTCACAGCCCCGTTAAGAATTCTTTTTGTGAAACAGAAGTTCACAAAGCTGGACCTCAAGTGGATCAAAGTCCTTGATACAAAACCTGGTACCTTGAAACTTGTAGAGAAGAAAGTAGGGATCATATTTCAATCTATAGGATTTCTGAATAAGACTCTGATAGCATAAATCAGGACCATGTGTCATGTAATACTCTTGTACCTGAAGAAACAAAAATCTCTGTACAGCAAAGGAAAGTGTGAAGCAAGTGAATAGTCTTTCCACAGAGTGGATGAAGGTCTTGGCTACTCATCCAGGAGGGAGTTAGTGTCTAGACTATTCCAAAGACTGCAACAAATTAAGAACATAAACAACCAATTAAAATAGCCTACAGAGCTGAACAGAAAATTCTCAAGAGATGCTAATGACTAGGAAACACTTTTAAAAGCCCTCAGTATCCTTATCCATCAGAGAAATGCAAATTAAAACTATTTCTACCTCAGCCAAGTCAAGAAGTTGCCATAAGAAATGCAAATAATTACGTGTGATGTGGGGAAAGGGGAACTTGTAACACTGTAGGTAGACTGTGAACTTGTGCACCACCTTGGAAATTAGTCTGAAGGTGTCTCAAAACAACTGGAATTAGCACTACCACATGACCCAGATGTAGCACATCTGGGCATAAACCTCACGGACCTTCCGTGGTACTGAACAGAGACCTGCATATCCATGCTCATTGTTGGTCTGTTCACAATAGCTGGGAAATGGGTCCCAGTTAGATGTACATCAACAGATGAATGGACAAGACCCATGTGGTACATATGCCCATATCCAGCTCAAAAACAAACTATACAAGAACTGCAGGCAAACGAATAGAACCAAAATATATTCTATCAAGTGAGGTTGAAAAACAGCCGTAGAAAAACAACCCTGTATGTGAGCCCTGATTCACGGATGGAAGCTTCAAATCTTTTGCATGGTGACTTTGAAATAGTGAAAGCCGGGAAACTAAAAAGGGGCCTTTTGTTTGGAGACATGTTAAGGGAGGGGGCATAGTAGATTATAGGCAAAACAAAAGTCCTGGGGTGGAATATTGGGGCTTAGGCTGAGGCTATTTGGGAGTTTGGAAGGATCATAAGAATGGAGAGGAGGGTTGTGGTAAGCAATGTGGAAGCATATAATTTTTCACCCTAGCTTTTGAAAGAGTAGGTGGGAGGGTAGTAGCCCTCTGTGAGAAGGAAGAGGAACAGGGAATACTGGAAGTTCTGATTGAACACAATGGGTGTAGGGAGATAGGAAAAGAAGAGTGATGGTGGTTTCACCACAACTAAGGGGGGGATCTATGACAATCTCTATGGAAACAACTATTTAGTGAGGTAATTTCAAAATAGAACTATAATAAAATAAGCCTCAGAGGAAGGAAAAAAAGGAGGGAGGAAATACAATTATACTATATATCTATATCACTGTCCATCTCTATGTTATCTATATCTGATAGATAGATAGGAAAAATAGATAGATAGATAGATAGATAGATAGATAGATAGATAGATGGATGGATGGATGGATGGATGGATGGATGGATGGATGGATGGATGGATGGATGGATTGATAGGTTCGTTGGTAGATAGATAGATAGATAGATAGATAGATAGATAGATAGATAGATAGATAGATAGATGGATGGATGGATGGAAGGGTAGAGTTTGGATAGAGGAATCATCATTACTTAGTAGAACATACTTGCAGTAATCTCAGTGCTGAGGAAGCAAAGGCAGGTGGTTCCCGGAGTTACCTGTCTATTCAGCCTAACCTAATGAATCGACTGCAGGCCAGTGATTGACCCTTACTCACAAGAGGTTCCCTGGTCCCCACACACATACATGTGAACACGTACCCATGCACATTCATGCAAAATTTAAATGCCTCTTTCCCAGCCTTGTTTGGCCAAGTGTGTACTACATATCTAAATGATTTGTGTTCATTTTCCTTTATGATAATGCAAACAATAATGTATATATTTACTAGAATTAAACAGCTTACATTCCCATGTTTTGTGAAATTGCCACAGTTTATGGGAAGCTTGACAGTAAGACGTAGCAGTGAAATTACATTATTGGGAGTGTTTGTTAGCTGAGTCAAGAAAAAGGCTCATATGTCTAATATTGCTAAGGCCAGGTCAATGTTTTCTCAAAACAAAAGCAGACTTGGTTGTGAAATATTCAATTATTTTAATTCTATGAAAAAGTGAAGAGTTGAATAATTCAAATATTCAAAATATCAAAGACATAAATGGCAGAATAATTTCTTTTCTCTCTTATATGGTATAAACAGTTGTAGCCCTGAAGAAACCAATTGCTTATGTATGACCAAGCAGAAGAATGTGAGTACATATTGAAATTGAAACTAAGTGCAAGTTTAGCAAACTTATCCTCTAACTAGAATTTATAGTTAGAGGATTTTAAATATCATTAACAATGCTATATAAATTATAAGAAATGCAAATAATATTGAAAAATTACTACTGATTATATTACCCTTTGATTATGCAAACTATGCTTTAACTTAGTATTCACAAAAGTGAATTTTTACATGGGATTTCTCTGACTTGGGCAGTTTTGAAACTGACATTTTAACATGAATGTCTGATTAAATCTTTTAAAAGTCATGAAATAATGTTGTCTTAGGGAAAAAATAATATTTTAATTTATGACTGAAAAAAAAGCTGTCCTAATAAGAACATTCTGGAAGGCTGCCTGACTGGAGTATTGTTTAGTGGAAATTTAGAGTCTCACAAATGGGAAATCACCTTGGGTTATCTTAGCATTACTTGCTGGCCCCTCTGTCTGTCCAATACCTCTGACTGTCAGGTAAAATGACACCTCTAGGATGTATTAACTTAATAGACCACTAGAACTACACAACCTAAATGTAAGTGTATAATAAAATAATGTCTAAAACCATTATCAGAGACTTTCCTGTTTTGCTATTAGCAGCCTACCTGGTGCTCTCTTAAGTACACCTACCTGATGTCTTAGCTTATAACATCTTCTTGTTCTAAAATCCATTCAAATATTATTGCTTACTTAATGGAGCTTGTCATTGTGGGTGGGAGGGCAACCCAAATCTCTGTTTCCAAGTCAGTATTGAATTAAGGAAAACTCTGATTCATGTGAGGAGAAAACTGTGATTGGTATCAATATGTACCTAACATATTTCTTAGAGGGTGACTATTTGAAGTGAGCAGTTACAGAGGTTCTGAAGGACACATGAACATTTTCTGTGTCTGCTGAAGACAATCCAAACAAGGGCAGAGATGCATCACTAAGAAGACTCACTCTGCATTGACTTAGTCATACTCAACACCCCAGAAATCTCATGTCTGAGTGGGCTGGTTCACTTCATCTGAACAGAACCTGAACTTCATTTCTGTTCCTTCCAGTTCATGGAAGCTGCTAGAATCCAGCTATAAGAGTCAGCTGTGATTTGAACACATTCTAACACTCCAAGGGTAAAGTATCAGTAGCTTCCCCAACATGGCCCTTGTATTGGAACACTAGGCCCTCAGGTCCCATATCCAGACTTTTTATTGGTATATGGAAGACCTGGAGGTTTTTTGGCTTCTCTGACTCTCAGCAACAGCATCTCTTGGACTACTGACACACCCAGTCCATCTCTGGTCCCCAGTTCTTGCTGTTTACTCTTGGCCAAGAAAGTACTGATTTCCTGGAAGGAAGATTGCTATAGAAATGGTAAGCCTTGGATAACTGAGCCTCTGGGAATTCTGGAACCCTACAACCTTGGGTTTTGGTACCAATTTATTCAAACTACTGGATATTCATCTGAAAGGGATCAGTCACACATGTACTGGATAATTTTGTGTGTCAACTTGACACAAGCTGGAGTTAATCACAGAGAAAGGAGCTCCCTTGAGGAAATGCCTCCATGAGATCTGGCTATAAGGCATTTTCTCAACTAATGATCAAGGGGAGATGGCGCAGTGCCATCCCTGGGCTGGTAGACCTGGGTTATAAGAAAGCAATCTGAGCAAGCCAAGGGAAGCAAGCCAGTAACACTCCTCCATGGCCTCTGCATCAGCTTCTGCTTCCTGACCTGCTAGAGTTCCAAGTCCTGACTTCCTTTGATGATGAACAGCAATGTGGAAGTGTAAGGTGAATAACTCCTTTCCTCCCGAACTTGCTTCTTGTCCATGATATTTTGTGCAGGAATAGAAACTCTGACTAAGACATCATGAAAACCGCAGACTTCCTACCGTGGCTCAATATTGCTCTAAAAATTTTCATCTGAAGTCAGGACTTGAGTGGAAAAAATAGAATTCTGTTTATTATATGTTGAGTCCATATTTTTCATTCAATTATTATATTTTAAACATTTCTGTATCATATAACCTAGGAAAATCTACTCCAAAAATATTTAATGTGTGGAGTGCAGGGGAGATGCGTGTGTATTGGTCTTTGCTTTCCACCATGCTTGGAGACATGCTGTCTTTCTTGTCTGTCACTGTATACACCAGCCTGGCTGATCCAGGAGTTTCCCCATGTTCCATCCTCCTCCCATCTTGCACAGGAGCACTTGAAGGTGCAGACACATCGAGTCCATGCCTGACTTTATGAGTCCAAGAACCTAAACACAGGTTCTTATTCTCGGAAACCAAGCTCTTTCCCGACAAAGTCAACTCCGGGACTCAAACCTTTGATGTTTGTAAGATGATATTAGTGTTTTATATTTAAATCAATTTTGGCACTCTTTGTTTTCCCTCAAATTTAAATAGTCTAATAATAATCAATAGGCATCACACACACACACACACACACACACACACACACACACAGAAAGGGATATAATGTTTTATAATGTTTTATAAACTTATCTCTATGAGCACAGTTAATTGGTCTACTTAGGTGAATTAACATACCCAGCATCTCTTTCTTCCCCTCACCCTCCTGAAAAGAAGACCTAAAATCTTTTTTTTTTTTTTTTTTTTTTTTTTTTGGCAAGTTACTCGTATGTAATTCATTATTGTTCATTACAACCCCTCTTTCCCTTTAATTATGTCATATACTTTATTCTACATAATTATAATTTTGTACCCTTAGATCTTCATGTTTTCATATTCCGCCCCCTCTTAAATTTACCTTACCAACCCTGGTAACAGTTGTATTAATGTCTGTTACTTTGTGTTCTGGTTCTTTAGATTCTACAGGCCTAGTGGTTTGAATAAAAAATGCCCCCTAGGTTCATGTTTCTGGACACTTGATCTTTAGTGAGTGGCTCTGTTTGGGAAGATTATGGAGGCTTTAAAAGGTTGAGCCTTGCTGGAAGAGGGCTTATAGCTGAGCTCAACTCTCTCCTCTCTTCCCCTCCCCCCTTTCCTTTCCTCCTTCCCCTCACTCCTTTCTTCCCTTCTGCCCCTCAGCCAACCTCCTTCTTATACCCACTTGCAATTTCTTCCATGCTAGGATAGGCTCTAACCATTTGGAACCATTAGCCTTTCTCCTATAAATTGTATTGGTCAGTCAGAGCATTTTATCAAAACAACAGAAAGGTAACAATACAATGTGTGAAGTCATACATAATTTTATTTCTGTGTCTGGTTTGTTTTACTAACACAATACCCCTGGATTTACCTAGAATGGTTCAGACAACTGGAGTTTCTTTTCTGGGGTTAAATATTTCAGTGTTCCTATGTTTAACTCTCTATCAAGTCCTTTATTGTTTTTTGATGGACAATTTGGTCAGTTCTGTTTGGGCTGTTGTGAAGAAAAGTAGGAATGCTAGAACTGTAGTGAGCTCTGGATGGCTTTTCCTTTCCCTGTATTGCTGGGAGACTGCATGTCTAATCACATTGGTTCCTTCATCAACTTAAGAGCCCCCACACTGTTTTTCACAGTGGTTATACAATCTTTTCTTCTACCAAATAATAAGACAAAGAGTATCTTTCTTCTCTTTACTCCTAGAGACAATCTTACCAGGTGTGGTGGTTTGAATCTGAATGGCTCCCATAAGCTCTTAGGTTTGAATACTTGGTCCCCAGTTGGCCCTCTTGAAGAGACATGTCACTGGCGGCCGACTGGGGTTTCAAAGATGAACACAAAAGTGTGCTGTCTCCTTCCAACTTGAAGTTTTAAAATGTTATCTCTGAGCGGCTGTTCCAGTACCATCCCTACCTACTACAGTGGTCATGGGTTCTTTCCCTCTAGAACTGAAAAACTCTAATAAGCAATTATAGATATTACATTGGCCATGGTTTCACCAAAGCTATAGAAAAGTTACTAAACACCAGGTATTGATACTTTGATTTATACTTCTTCAGTAATTAGTAATATTGGTCACCATTTCACGGATCTATTCAGTTTTGTTTCTTTTCCTGTTATTTATTTTTTGACAAGCTGGACATTGAACCGAAGTATTTCAGCATGCTAGGCAAATGTTCCATCACTGAACTACTGATCCAGGAATTATCATGTCCTCTGTGGGAATGTCTATTCATAAATATTTCCCTTAAAATTTGATTTATTTGGTCCTTTTTATTCTTTAATATTTTTTACTGTTTTAATGCTATTATATTACATGAGTTCTTTATGCAATTTGAATATTAATATTGTGTTAGCTCTATGGTTGGAAAACTTTTCTCCTCATACATAGACTGTCTTTACATTGCTTTTGTTTGTTTGTTTTTAATTCATTCCCTTTGCTGAGCAGAAGCTTTTTACTATAAGGAAGCTCCACCTGCTTTGTTTCTGCTTTTGTTGTTATGCTTTGGGATTTTGCATTGTCTGTTACTTTTTGCTTTTAAATTTTCAGCATTCCTCCTATTGCTTATTACTCTTTGTCTCCATTGGCTAATAAATTATTAATTCTATTTTTATTTTAATATTAGTTGCCTCAATAAAAAGGAAATAACACTGCATGTGTCTATGCATTTCTTGAGGTACACAAAGTAAGTGATCGTGGTATATTAATTTCCACATTAGATGTTCTTATGCTAATTTCTGTTTCCTAGAGAGAACACAGGGCTCACTAAAAACACTCTGTTTCACACATACAGCTTCTCCTTTGAAGATTACTTCTGGTACCTAGTTTGTCTCAGGCATAAGAAACAAGGGATGAAACACAAGGGTAAGCTTATAGGGCTTGTGTTTTCTCATATGGTCCTCCTTCCCTGTGTGGTGCCTTCTTCAGCTGAGACACCTTCGTCTGTGTTGCAATCTGTGGGCAGGTGTAGCCTTCTACAGGTAACGCCTCCAAGAAATGGCAGAAAACAGTAGCTGGGTTCCCAGATACCAAAGGCTGACTATCTCCTGCTCTGTGTCATAGACCGAGAGTCTACTGAACACATGCTCTCCTTTCAGAACATTTCCTTTTGGCTAGTAATTAGAACTGCTTACCATTCTTCTGCTTTTGGTCCAGTTTGTCATTCAACACAGTAGAACAATAATCACTTTTAAGACATGGTGCACATGTGTGTGTGTGCATGTGTTTGAGTTTGTATATGTATTTAAGTATGTGCACTTGAGAGAATAAGTGCATAAGTGTATGCCTGTGGGTGTGTGTTTTTGTATGTGTAAGTGAGTGAGCATGTGTATATGTCCGAGTGTGTGCTTAAACATTTGCATCAATGATTATAGGTATGTGCCTATATGATCGTGCCTGTGTGAGTATGATTTTGTACACATATAAGTGTGAGTAAGTATATGTACCTGTAAGTGTGCTAATATGGGTAAATTAGTATGTGGGTAGGTGAGAGTAAATGTGTATGTGTCTGTGCAAGTAGACATGTGTATATGTGTGTGAGCCTGTGTATGAGTGTGAGCATGTGTAAGTGTGAGTGTCTTTCTGCCTGAACACTTGGAAGTAAGCAACTTGAACTTTTCCAAATGTTCCTGCAGGAAATCCTTTCCATTGTCTCTTGGCAGTTTCTCTTCTCAGGAGAAGCCAGGGTGGTGTTGTTATCATTGCTGGTAAATTTTCTTCCATCTTTCCTTTCCTCCCTGTTTAAATATATGCTATGAACAGAAAGGCCTATAAAATTCTCTGCATTCCTTATGATAAGGAGTAAAATTCCTTTACTCTCAAATTACTAAACAGAGCACATGGGATCTTACAGCTATCCAAGACCAACCCTGTTCTGATGCTCTCTTTTCTCTGGGAAAAAGAACAGAACAGTTAACATGTTTAAACGCATGCACACACACACACACACACACACACACACACACACACATTTCCATTGGAACAGTCCCCTTTGAGGCTCTTTCTTGAAGCACGGTGGGAGTGGGAAGGACAGAAATGAGACAACAATGCTTTAAATCTCATGATGTCACATTTCTTCTTTCCTTACATTTAGAGATTTTTTTTTTTCCTTAGCACACTTCAGAATGGGGACTGATTTCAACAGTCTGGAGGGAAACATTTCAGGAGTCATGGGGCTGACTGATATGAGCTGGACTTAAGAAGAGTCCTATGTAAATTCTGCGTTCTGCAGCCACACACCAGGCAAGACTGCCTTTTTTTTTCCTTTATAATAAGAAGTCCTCACTCTGGCAAAAGCAGCCATCAGCTTATGTAAATTCCTGTGGGTAGGGAGAAGAGGGGAGCTTTTTAAGCTGCCTATTACTTTATTATTGCTGAAAGAAATAAAGGGGGAAAATCACAAAGAAAAAGGAGTGAGGAGAATTAAGGATCTAATAACAGTGAGTGCTTGCTGCCCAGGTTGTGTCTCTTGCTGTGTTGGAATCGTTTTTCTTTGTCGGCAGCCTTGCGCTCAGCTATTTTTAGTGTCTCTTTAATAATTGAGCTGTAGCAATTGCACTCAGCGACTGGAACAGGCAAGGAAAACAGCAGCTCAAAGAAACAGCGTGGTAGCTGTGACTTATTTGGGATTGCATCACAGAGCACACCTTTCTTTCAGGTAGAATGTTCGCTGTAGAGGTGGGGACCAGAGAAAAGTAGAGAGACTTCCATAGTGAAAAAATGGAAGCAGCCTGTGGTCCCCTGTGGGTGAGGGTGTGAAGCAGGAGGATGGACTTTACTTTATTTAAAATCAGCCAGGGGAGGTAACTGTTTGGGCAGAATCTTTAAACTTAGGCAAAAAAAAAAAAAAGTGGAGCATGAAAACCTTCATGTGGGGGCTTATGCCTATAGTCCTAGTACTCAGGAGACCAATGCAGGGGGATTGCTGTAAGTTTGAGGGCAGCATGGAGCTCATGGTGAGTTCCTACTTGCCCTGGTTATACAGTTAGACCCAGTCACAAGCAATCAAAGGCCTGTAACCAATCAGAGCACATGGGAGGTAGAGCAGGAAGACACTGGGAACTCAGTCAGCTTTCCTATGGGAGACCCTTTCTTCAAATTCAGACACTGCACTGGGGAGGTGGATCAGTGGTTAGTGCTTGCTATGCACATGTAAAAAACTACAGTCAGACTTCCAGAAAGCAAGGAAAAGGGGCCTGGCTGCCTCTGAGTCTGTATCCACAGCACTATGGGGGGTAGAGGACTGCCAGACTAACTCCAGGTTGAGAGAGAGATGCTGTCTCAAGGGAATATCATAGAGAGTAGTGGAAGAAGGCATCAGAAGTTCTTTCTAACCTCTTCCTCGGCATGTGCATGTACACCCCTATGCACACGTGTGCATGTACAATGCACGCATATTTAAAAATGAAAACTAACAATATAGAGACATTCATTTCCTTGGACATTGAAAACTATCTTTTAGGAGTATTAATGTGTTATCTGCATGCCTGTCTGCGTGACACCTCCATGCATGGTCCCCTTGGTGGTTTGAAAGGGGTGCCTGATCTTCCTGAAACTAGAGTTACAGACAGTTGTGAGCCCACATGCTGGCGCTGAGGATCAAACTCTGCTCCTTTGGAAGAGCATTAAGTGCTCTCACCAACACTTAGCTATCGTCCCTGTCTCCTTCTTAGATATTTGTAGAACATAGTCTTTCTCATGAAGATTCTGTTAACCTTGGCCCTAATGGAGGTGAGGAAGGCAAGCACAGGGAACAAGCTTAGCAGTCTGATGCTGTGATTGGCTTGGGCTGTATATACTTGCTTGTCAATAAAGGAAACAGCACTCACCTCAGGGGAATAGAAGGGATGGGTTATTCTAGAGCCAAATATAAGTGATTGTGGCCTCGGGACACAGATCTAAGTTATTTCAAATCCCACGATCCAATGATGCAATCTTATGAATTCTTCATAGAAACAGAACAAAGAAGGCCATAAATCAATATGCTTTTCAAATATGTTGGTGGAAACAATATAGATGAAGTCGCAGAAGAAGAGGAGACTTCTGTTACAGTCTCCATGCCCTTTGATGAGCTTTGGTGCTAGTGGGAGCTACTAGTCTGCTAAATTGAAACATTTCAAGATCCACCTGATAGTTAAAAGGATGTTAGAAAAGACACAGAAATGGAAACAGAACAGCTCATAAAGGAGCTAATGATACCCCCCAAATAAATTTTATTTATGCACCAGACCTGTTATATCCTAAGCTCTTCACAGTCTTGGAGCTACTCAGCCAGTCAGTCATTGTGGAAGGTTCAGGGAAAGGTGTGGCTTTTCTTCACAACTTCTAAGAATGAACTTCTTAGCTGTAAGCATTGTACCTATACACAGGGAACACCTGGGCTTTTATGCACACACACACACACACACACACACACACACACACACACACACACACCTTGTATACACTTTTACCAAGTTGCTAGCTGTCTCGACGCTTGGCTTCACATAGATTCGAAAGACCTCACTACTTTTAAAATCTGTATGAGCCTTTATTTTAATTCTTTGGAAATCGGACCCTGAAAATACTGGGTCTAGACATAGACCCATAGTAACAGATGGGGAAGGCTCAGTCTCCCTCTCTGCCAACTGGCTTCTTTCATATATTAACCCAGCAGCTTCTATCTGAGGCCTTTTGAGACCCCATTGTCCACTCTACTGCCCTGCCTCAGTACCAAGGTTGAGCCAACAATATAGGGTGCTCCCTGGTCCAAGTCTAAACTCATTACCAAAGACCCAATTCAGGCTGCTCTGTGGAGCTAAAGAGCTCACGTCATCCTGCTGGAAGTATCAACCATGCTGCTGGCTCTTTTACAGACTGAGTCTGCAGAGCCTGCAGGGAAAGCAAGACTTGCCAAGTGGAGGCATCCTGAAAGCCTCATAGTTGATCAGTAGAGGCATCCAGTCCCAGTGATTCAGGCCAATGAAAAGCGAACATGGTTATTTCTGATGAACTCAATAATCAATTTAATTAGACAACTAACTCTCCAAGAGCTTGTGTCAGCTGGTGGCTAGGCAGACATTGGTAACCTCTGAGAATTGATGGCAATGTGATTTTTTTTATTTCACTTTTTCTTTTTGCTTTAACTATTTGTTTTCCTTTCTCTCCTCCATTCAATGATCCCTTTGCCCTTCATGTTTCTCCATATGTTCTCTTGGCTCCCCTCCCTCTTCTTTCCCTGCCTTCTCCTCTGCTTTCTCCCTGTAGTGTTAAGTAATAGGAAGGTTTCCATGGTGAAGCAGGTTGGTGTTTGACATTATATATCCAGGAGCTTTCATCGTGACAATGGAATTTTTCTGCCTCTGTGTATGTACCACTTGCTTGTGATATAGGCAAAGTGAATGTCTATGTCTGTTAATTATCAAAATAGTCATCCATGCAGAGTATGATAATAGGCACCTGGAATCCCAGCCCTTGGGAGGTAGAGGCAGGAGGATCAGGAGTTCAAAGCCAGCCTGGACTATATAAGAATTCATCTCAAACAATATTTTAGGTCATTCATTTTAAAAGCTATTCTGAGGGAATTTTGTAATTAAGAACCAGTTTAAAGAAAAGGAAACAGATTTTCATATCTCTCTAATGACTAGGAGACTTATGATGGTTTCTTTATGCTCTGCCCAGGGAGTGGCACTATTAGATGGTGTGACCCTGTTGTAGGTGTGGCCTTTCTGGAATAAGTGTGTCTCTGTGGCTGTGGGCTATAAGAACCTCATACTAGGTGCCTGGAAGCCAGTCTTCCACTAGCAGCCTTCAGATGAAGATGTAGAACTCTCTGCTCTGCCTGCACCATGCCTGCCTAAATGGTGCCATGTTCCCACCTTGATGTTACTGTACTGAACCTCTGAACCTGTAAGCCAGCCCCAATTAAATGTTGTTCTTTATAAGACTTGTCTTGGTCATGGTGTCTGTTCACAGCAGTAAAACCATAACTAAGACAGAAACTATCAATATCTTCTTATGTAAGAGAACAGAAAAGATGTCTGTGGGTAGCTGGTTAACTCATCAGCCCTGGTATGTGGCTCAAATACCCAACACCTGCTGTTAGGTTGCTGGACAGTCAAAGACTTAAGGGGCTGGAATGATACAGCTTTGATTAGTAACTCTCTGTTGGGATAAAACACCAGAAGAATGGAGGGAGGACTTTAAGAGGTGAACACTCATTCCAGCCCACAGTTGAAGGAGATGCAGTCCAGCATGATAGGACATCATGTGGCTAGGAGCTTGAGGCAGCTGGTCACATTGCTCCCAAAATCAGGAAGCAGAGAAAGATGAACACTTCTGCAGATATTCAGAGCACAACATTTTTATAAGCCCTGGCTTCCAGCCTATGTGACAATGCAATCCCACCCAGCTGACAGTAGGTCTTCCAGTGTAGGGGAATCCCTGAGAAGTGTATCCTAATCCAGGTAATTCCTCACAGGCATAGCCAGAGGTTCATTTCCTAGGTTGTTCTAGATCCTTTCAAGTTGATAGTAAGTGCAAGTCCCTGCACAGCTGGAGCTGATCAAAACTGGTAGATAACTAGACGTGCTCAGTCTTCAGGATGACTTTGCTTGTGACTAGAAATGGCTAATGAGATGAGTCAGTAGAAATGACAGTTTGTAAACACAAAGTGCCAGGCCATGCAAGGGCCCAACTGCTGATTTTTGTCTTTGATTGATGGATGGATGATGGATGCCTGTGAGCTGTTCAACATCCCCAGCCTACCGGAATCTCCTGGCAAATTGAAGGAGATAGATACCGGCCAGATACCTGCAAGAATCTAGACTGATGACCCACTTTCAGGCTCGAAGCTGATCTTTCCTGCAAGGAAACATCGTATCATCGTCAGGTCCCTGGAACTGAAGAGGAAAGTTGGTAAAGAAGTTTCAAAGGTTCCCACCTCTAGAACTGAGGCTTTGTTCAGCTCTGCCTCCAGGCTGTAGTTGTGTCTTGACCCTCTTTTATAGTGAGTGTGGCTCTAACAAATTACTCCAAACACCGCACCACGCCCTAAAACACCAGGAATGTACTGCCTTCCCATCTCCTGCTCAGGAAGCGAACAACCCAAGGTCAGCATCATGTTCCCTGAATCTTGGCATTAGGGGCTCTGCATACATATAGAGTCCTTATGGGGAATTTGCTTCTTGAACTTTACTTTTCTCTTCAACTGATGGTGACTCTTGGCATGAGGAGCTTGTGAAACCATGCCCCACCTGGAGCCCAGCACCAACTTGACTGCCAAATCTCCTGCCCCAAGCTTACTTATAAGCTTTCTTTTCATTCAACATAGGGGCAACTGAGTCTGCAATAATTTCATCATTTCACACTCCTGGACACATTATGTCTGTACAGATATCTTTTCATTATATACAGATATAATGTAGGCTTGGCATTTAGACAGCCACTCTTCAGCCCACTGCACAACCCCCATCCAATGCAATAAACCTGCAGGCACTATGGATGTCCCGCAGGAGCAGCTAGTTTCTTTCTTGGTCCTAGTAATAATCAGAGTGCCTAAGACTCCTGAGTGACCACCACGATTACACGGAGATAGTAATTTCATTTGACTTAGCAGCATGTATTCACCCATTTAGAACTTGAGTTTGCTCTATATAAATCAGTCTGTTCTTACTGCTCTTTTGCATACAAAAGGGGCAATGCACAGGAAGGGTAGGGAACCTGACCAATACCTAAGAAGTAATTCTTCGTAACATGGTGCTAAAGCCAGTAGGTCAAATTTCTAAACTCCTTCTTTAACCTGATTCCTAGTATGTAAATTATTTCTGACTTAAGTTGCTCTCAGACAATGGCACCCTTTAGAAATGAAGCATTTCTTCAGTTTATCCATAAAGATGGGTTAACACCAGTGCTGTTCTGCATGAAGATCTGATAATGTCTCTTTCCTTCCTGCCTCCTCTTTTTCTTCTTCATTAGGTCTCTTTCACATCCCCCCTTCTTCTGTCTCTCATTTTTTACTACTCTTTCTTTCTTTCTTCCTTTCTTTCTCTTTCTCTCTTTCTCTCTTTCTTTCATTCATTCATTCTTTTTTTCTTCTTTCTTATCTTACATTTTTATTTTGTTTCTGAGTCAGGATCTTGTCATATGACCCAAGCTGTCCTCACACCAATGGTCTCCTGCTTTAGCCTCCCTAGTACTAAGATTATAAGTGGATGTCATCAGGCCCAGGGCTGTGCTTCCTTTAATCTGAATTAGAATTACAGTGGAGGAAAGAAATGAGAATATATTGTATATACAGAGGGGAGGGAGAAAAAGATAGGAAAAATTAAAAAGAAAAGAAACCAAACTTTCAACCAGGAATGGAAAATCAATTTAAAAACATACTAATAAGGAAAGAGAAAGAAAGACATGGTTTCCATGTGCTAAAGTACACTTCCATCTCAAAATACCTTCCCAGGATTATTTTTCTGTTTGCCCATGAAACCCCAGCAATGCTTTCACTGTAAACATAAATCTAGAGCTTATACCTTACCCTTAGTCAACCCACGGATCCCTAGGAACAAGATTTTCTGATAAGCAATAATAAACAGGACAAGGAGAAAGAAGAGTTTGTTCATTAGCTCAGGACTTCTTCACGAAGAACCACACAAAAGGCTCGACAATCCAGGAACTAGTGCTGGTCTTCTGAAAGCAAAACCAAAACCATTTATTCTCCTTTGAGAATCCAGGGGAGCAGAATCAGGAGGTCAACACCCTGGATAAGAATGAATAAAGAAAAAAAGGCATGAAATGTACCTTGGGTGCAAATGTAATGGGTGTATGCTCCTTCGAACACACACTTTAGGCTAGGCATATGGTAAGTTATTTTTGCTTGATAATGAAGCAAAAGGGAAGAAAATGAATTTAGACAGAGGGAGCTCCTCAGGCCAACAGCAAGCTATATAAATGTGTTCTTTCATTTTATAATAAAAACAGAAACTACCATACAACAGGAAATGGGAAATTATAGTTCTTTTACTTGTGAATGTGTGTGTGTGCATTTGTGTTTTGGTATGCATGTTTATATGCATGTGTGTGTGTTCCTCAGTCTTTCACATCCACAATAGCTATAATTGAGTGATTATTTTTTTCAGTCAGATCTCTGTGAAAATAGCTACAAATACTCAACTTTTCTCAAGGCAAAGGTGTTGGATTAACACATACAAACCCCAAATCTGCTGCTTTTCAGGCCAACTTTTGAATAAAATTGAATCTCCTCTTTCAAACCAAGATACTAGGATGCTGCAGTTTCTCTCATAAATACCATCTGCTGGGACAGCATACCTGTTTAAAAATGAGGACTGCGGTCAGTTCCTTAACAAATGCTTTGTTCAGTTCTCTTGGAAACTAAATTCCTCTCTATTTTTTTCTCACAAGCAGCAAAACTCTAACCATGGTGCTTGCTTTTTTTAAGCTGCTTACATTTGTTAAATAATAGCCTTTTTCTCAGATTAAGAAGTAACCCATATTCATTACAGGGGCTTCAGAAATCTGTATAATTGAAAAGTAAATATAACATTTCCCAACAGTTCCAACAGCCACAAATGACCACTATTAGTATTAACCACGTTCCCTTTGAGGCTCCTTGCTATTTACATGAATATACAAAGTAGCATCTGAGCATGTCCAATATTAACTCCCACCCTTTGTGGTGTATGTCAAATTGCTAGGTTTTTCTGAACGCAAATATTAGTTTATGTCAAATCACTGGGGTGTCCTGAACTTAAATATTCCTTATGATTCTATTATAGCAATGATATGTCTCTATATTAATACTGATATTATTCTGGGTTCTTCAAAGAAACCACACCATAGTGTATGTGTGCATAAATGGTTGGTTTCTGTAATAAACTTGGTGCAAACTAGGGTCATATGGGAAGAGGGACCTTCAGTTTATTAGCTGTATTCATTGGCCCATGGCATGTCCATGGGCATTTTCTTCTTTGCTAATTCATGTAGGTTGGTTCAGCCTACTCTGGGTTATACCACTCCTGACATGTGGACCCAGGCTGCAAAATAAATTAATCTGAAGTTAGTCAGATAGAGTAAGCCAGTTAGCAGCATGTTTTCTTGGTCTCTGCTTCAGTTACTGCCTCTAAGTTTCTACCCTCACCTCCCTCACTGATAGACTGAGGCCTATAGGCCAGATAACCCTTCCCTCACAAGTTGCTCTTGGTAACGGTGTTTATCACAGCAACAGAAATCAGACTAGAACAGTGTGTGTGTGTGTGTGTGTGTGTGTGTGTGTGTGTGTATAGTGTGTGTGTTTGTGTGTATGTGTGTGTGTGTGCTTATAAGCATAGATGGAATAGAAGAGGAGAGGAAGAAGGAAAGTGAGATATTTACTATGAAAAATTGGTCAACGGGTTATAGAGGTGGCTCCATAGGCAAAGAGTTTGCTACAGAGGTTTGAGGACTTGAGTCCGTATCCCTGGAATCCATTAAATGGTTAATGCAGTCACATGTATCTGTAACCCCGGGGCTCCTTCAGTGAGATGGATGCAGAGAAAAAAATACACAGAAGATGACAGACCAGATACCTGTGGGTGCATATGAAATAGGTTCCTGTGATTATAAAAGCTATTCAGTTCTAATAAGCAGAGTGAGTAAGTGTTGTAGAGGAGCAGAGGAGAGCTTCTGTTACAGATGAAGCTTGCACACAGCTGGAGAAGTCCTTCTGACTTAGGTCTCAACAGACCATCAACTGATTGAATGAGCCACACCCACATTCTGAATATGAATCTGTTCTACTCATGTTCACAGAGTCAATGGTAATCTCAAATAGAAACTATCTGCCAGAGCTCCTAGAACAATCATTGACAACTCACTGACTTGGTGTTCCGTGACCCACTGAACTTGACACATCCAATTAACCATCAGAGTGGATAAGCTTTTATGTAATCAAACTTTATGAATGCATAGGTGGACACTCTTAAAGGTAAGAAACATATTTTTTATTTTTCAAGTTGGATTTATTAATTACACGTGGGCATGTTTGCCTGCATGTATGTGTGCTATGTGCATGCATGCTTGGAACCCATGAAGACTGGAAGACAGTACTGGATTCCCTGGCACTTTAGCTATGGATGGCTATGAATCATGTGGATTCTTGAAGTGAACCTGGAGTCTTTGCAAGAGCAGCAAATACAGATTTATAGTAAACCCCCCCCTTCCTCACCCACGATGCAAACTATTATTTTATCTCCTTCTAGAAACAGAGCTTCTGGTGTAAAGCAATGTGACTTGCATTGCCATTGAGCCTTTTTAATCTACTCCATCCTCATGCCATTAGCTAACTAGAACTGATGTCTGGGGAAATGCCTTATTTCACATGTCTTTGATTGTCCAACATCACTATCCATCCCTACCAATCATTTCTCTGTTACTATGAGACCTCCTTATGCCCTGTCTCTCTCTTCACAGACTGTCTTTAATTGTAGGAGCTAAAGCTTTCAGTACTTGACCATCTCCATCTTGCTTCTTAGGTTATTGCTTCTCCTTGGGTTAATTATATGGATGACAGGACAATGTAAGGGTTTCATTCACCATAGGAGGTGCTTCGGAGGCAAAGTGGATGAAAGCCACACATGCAGTGAGTCGAGACAGATGGATCATTTCCATTCTTTAACTGGCCATTATTTTATGAAGGCAGATGAGTGAAAACGTGCCAACTCTATTCTTTTTAGTATTTATTATTATTAACATCTTTAATTATGGGTACCTGTGTTTGTTGGTGTGTGGGTATGTGCACACGCTTATTGGTTCCCATGGAGGCCAGATCGTTGGCTCCTCCAGAGCTTGAGTTAGAGGAAATTGTGAGTCACTTGATGTGGATGTTGGGAATCAAACTCTGGTCCCTTGTAAGAGCAGTATGCTCTCTTATCTGTTCAGCCATCTCTCTCTGCAAACATCAAAGGTACCACTGCCAGCTTCCCTACCAGTGCTTCCCAACCTATGGATCACCAAAGTCACGACCCCATTGGCAAACCTGATCTCCCAAACTATTTATATTACAATTCAAAACTGTAACAAAATAGCTATAAAAATAATCTGTGTCTGGGGTTAAAGAGCATTAGGAAGCTTGAGAAACACTATATAAAGCTATCCACCTACCTACTGAATTCTCATCCAAAAAGAAAGGTCTAGTTATGTTACCTGGTGCATTCTGAGTACATGTGGATCTGCGTTTTACTTCCTGATGACAGAGGAACCATCCTAACATAGAATAAGCTTTGCCCATTCAGAAACAATGTATCCTACTAGTACTAATGAGACCTGTATCTTCATTTACATTGTGTTTGGTAGCCAGTTTGAGAAATACTGCCTGGAACTTGAAATAAGACACCGTTTTAACTGACATCATATTTTACACGTGACTGTTTCGTTATTGTGAGCTGCTCTACCAAATATACAATTCTCAAAAACTGACCAAAGTGAAGTGACTTGAAAGACTTAGGGTTCCTTCCCCATGGGTCATTGTAGATTTTACAATTGTAACAGTAGCTAATGGCATAAATTCAAAATCTAATGAGGACTTCATTGTCCCATCTGCATTCTTTTGTGAAAGGATATTTGCTGCTAAGCATATGCTGAAAGGAAAGTACTAACGGAGTGGCTTAAAATTTCCTCCTTCTATTGTTGAAGTCCTCGTGGAGGGAGAATGCAACCTATTCTAGTTCCATAGACTCGAGCTCCGCAGAGTCAGGGCTAACTTTCTGGCTAGTTACAGCCCTGGGATAAATAAAGAAATCCCACAATTTCAGCAGTAGAGGAGTAGCAGGTCACACGGCTGTGTAGCCATTTCCTTCGGATCCAAGCATTCCCACTGGAAGCTCATAAGACTCGGGAAACTCAGGAGCAACAGCAACAGGGCTCAGAAAGCTTCTGCAACATTTCATTCAGCAGCTCCCTCCCTACAGTAGTATGAGCAGTGAGGATTGATGTGGAGAGAGGACATTCTGAGTGGTTGAGCTTTTTAATACATCACCTAGGCTGGGATGAGCTTTAATGATCAGCTGCTTTCCAATCACCTAAGCCCTTGTAAGTAATCTGTTCAAATCTGTTTTGTGTTGTGTGATATATGTCCTACACAAAATTAATTTAGGGAGGAAATAGCATATTTCAGTTTAAAGGTTGTGGTCCTTCATGAAGGAAACCAGAGCAGGAACTCAAGACAGGAATCTAGAGGCAGGAGATGAAACAGAGAGTTTGGAGGAAGACTGTTTAGTGGTTAGTTTTGAGAGTCATTTAGTTACCTTTCTTAGAGTCTAGGTCCATCTACCTAAGGATGGTACTATCCACAGAGGGATTTGCTCTCTTTCATCAATTGACTATTCAGAAAATTCTACAGGCATGCCTTCAGGCCAATCTGATGGAGGTAATTCCTCACTTAAGGTTCCCTCTTTCCAGGTATAGCATCATTGCTGCTCTCAAACAATTCAGTGTCTTACTAAGCTAAACATGAATGGAATAATTTCTTTTGTGAATGTGTGGGAAGACATTTTTTGCAATTTTGTTCATTTCTGTCTAAGAAAAGTCTTAACTTCTTCAACACACACACACACACACACACACACACACACACACACAGCTACAGAATGAATGATGCTTGGGCTTTGGATCTGCACCAAACTTCATACAATTATGGTCATGTATAAGGACAGTGGATCAAACAGACAAACAAATAAAAAATGTTTGTAACCTTCTGGAGACTTCTATAAGTCCTGATACTGCAGCTGACGTTTTCAGTGGAATGATGCACAGAAGCCATACAACAAGCAATCCACTAAAATGCCAGCCATGCAAAAGTATTTACTACGTCCACACGATTTAAAGCAGTACTTAATAATAACAACTAACTATCTTGCTGGTTTGTGCTTTAAAAAAATCATTATTTTGGACCGTGTTCCCTGTTTAGGGGAGTGGGGTTGGCTGTAGAGAGCTTTCTATGGCATGCTTATGGCAGCCTCGAATGTTGTCTTTGATGCATCTATTGATTACATGGGAAAGACTCACCTACATTCTCTAAGCTTGTATGAGTCCATTTTGGGGATTTAGTAGTGATAAAAAAATCACCTACTGAATTATCTGTTTCTAAACAGCCTATGACTCTATGCAGACACTGAGGGAAAATAAAGCAAAACTTTGGATTGATGTTAAGGTGATACATGATTAAACAGTGGAGAGGTAGGCGAAGGTAAAAGAATGGAAGAGGATCAGAGATTGAGAGGAGAAATGAAGATGGAGCTTGAGAAGGGTGATCTGGACCCAGGTAAACTTGATTGGTACTACGTAGATATGAATATTTTAAGGGATTTTATAGGTCTTTTATCTCATATAGATGGGCAGTTGGTATGTTTGTCCATTGGATGTAATCTTATTGTGGATTGAGAATTTAATATATAAACCTAACATGAAAAGCTATCGGGCTTTAGAGTAATGTTTGTGCCAGAGGGTGGCATAAAGAAACACTCCAGGGTAGTCGTATTCAACGCGGGACAGAAGCAGCAGGGCAGGCAGCGTGAACCGCCTGGGAAGGGAATCATGTGGAGAGTGTCGCCTGCTGACCTAGTGACAGAGTCCATGTGCTCAGCTCCATACTAGAGTGGCATCCATGGAGTGAGATCCATGGGGTGATAACAGGATGACCCATCCTCTTAATATTTACCACTACACAAAACCATGGCGACGCACACACAGCAGTTTCCTGTGGGTGCCATATGTTCTGCTACCAACTCATTGGATGCAAATAAGTATGATTGTTACATTAGAAAATTTTAGGATTGCCTGTGCCTAAAACTGAGCCTACCTTTCAATGACTGATATTTCTGGGTGCTACATCTTTCAAAGTTAACAGGGGTGGGGCAGTCAAGAAAGGATGATATTGAGGAACTAAAATGGATGTTATGATTTAATCTGTAGTGGTGTGTTGTATAATTGGTTAGTCCCTTCTCTAGCAGTCTCCCAAATTGTTCTTTTTGTAGTGTATTATTGAAGTTGCTAAAGTCATTTGCAGCTATTTCTAGTCTCTTGTAAAATGCTAAACATTATAGATTTTTTCCCTCCATGGGTCTGAGAAAACACAATGCGTCCAGTAGCCTCCGCGTTATTTACACACTAGCAGCTGCAGCTGGAACATTGAGATGCTGTGAACTATCTGCCAGTTTTGTACACACCTGTTGCTAAAGGGAAACCTGAGCCCCTCAGACAGGGGTCCTGGGGTTCTAAGTGATGGCGGCTCTAAGACAGTAGATCTCTTGTCATTGGGATGCCTTTGAGAGACAGCTGTGCCAGTGGTCCAGGCATCTGGGGCACAGTGTCCCCTCCCCTGGTCCTCTGTCAGGCTGATCTTGTTCTTCACACATGGACAGCTGTCTTCACATGGTTTTGTGTTGTTCCAACGGAGTGTCACAGACTGAGTGATCTCTAAAGACATTCAATTATTTCTCTGAGCTCTTAAGGCTTAGGAGTCTCATATCCAGGTGCTGGCATCCGGGTAGAGCCTTTCTGCTGTGCCATCACAGGGTGGAGATACCACACGACAAGAATGGGACAGGGGCAACTCGAGATGTCTTTGTTTTGTCTATTTGTCTATTTTTGTTTGCTTTCCTAGTCTCAAAATGATGATCCATTCTTATGACAGCATCTAGATTTAGAGGCTTAGCTCTGAATGCCAAAACTGTATGAATCTGCTACTTAGGTATCCAGCCTATGTGCTTTGGAAGGACCCAAACTATATTAGAGACCATCAATTTGTAGGGGCAAAAGACAACCACACTACAACATGACAAAACACATCATCACCCATCTTTGAAACGGTGGCATCTGCAGGAAACTCAAAGCATTATGAGAGTGTGGGTGAGCTCCACTATCTGGCTTCTGTGGAAGTGAGACCTTGAGCTGATACAGGGCGACAACTTTCCAGTCTCCAAAGTCAGGTACATCAGTTAAGAGACACACCCGTTAAGGGTCACAGGCAAAGAAGACATTGTGTGAGACACTAAAAGATAAAGATCCTAGCTCTGACTCTCACTGTTTGTCTCATTAACTGGCCTATCAAGTATGGGTGCCAAAGACTCACAAAGCTCTGGAGCTACCAGAGCCAAGTCTGTGACCCTAACAAATATACAGCTAACAAACCACAAAACAATAGGGATAAAACTTCTGAAATCTCAGCTGGTTTGGGTCATGACATGTGAGCTTAGGGGCTGTTTCCCACCAGCTATATGAGTAAGCAGGCATGCCTACCTGTGATAAATTTAAAGGGGTGTTTAGACTCTATCCTTTCTCCCAAGCCTCATCAGGGTCAAGGCAAGACGCTTTCCATATAAAAGGCAGCATAGCCGTTGGGCAGAAGTCCTCAGAATTTGGTCCCTCTCATCTATTGTCCACCTCTTTCAGTCTTGAAAACTGCCAAGGTCTAACACAGCAGAGGTAAGGCATGCTATAGCCTCTTGAGGTCATCATCATAAAAATAATTGATTCTGCAAGGTAAATGCCAGACACTTCCAATTCATTATTTTCAGAAAAGGGGAATCTTTTGATAACATGTGACTTTTAGGTTTAGAGAAGGCTCTAAGGAGAAAGGCACATAGTGAATGCCTTTGACTAGATACACAGTTGGAAGTGTGTGCTCTGTGGTTCTTGCAAAGTCTATTTTGGAACTTAAATGAAGAGTTGAGTTCTCTTGATCATCTTTCAGCATTACTCTGCTATTTGATTCCTCCAGTCTACCAAAATAAAATCTGAAAGGAAGATAGTATTGACAATTCCACTTCATGTCTGATATATTTGGAATGGTGATTTTTATTATGGCCCGGCTCTTATATGCATTAGTAATGAACCGATATAAAATGCATATATATATATATATGTGTGTGTGTGTGTGTGTGTGTGTGAGAGAGAGAGAGAGAGAGAGAGACAGAGACAGAGACAGAGAGACAGAGACAGGGAGAGAGAGCACTATGTTCTGAAAGAAAGGTAATTAGCATATGGAATTAACATACTTTGAAGGAAAGGATATAGAGTGTTACGAACACCACCTGAATATTACTTTATATTTAAGACCACAAAATATCTTCCACAGATTATTTTAGAAAATAAATAAAACAACCACTCACATGGACAAACACTAGTTTTCAATTTGTATTCACCAAGTAGAGCAAAAGTAATGATTCAAGGGAATCATTCTGTCAAAAAAGAACTATCTTCTATAAGAGTCCCCAAGATCCATTCACTGTATGGCTGTGGGTTTCTGTGTCTGTTTGAGTCTGATGCTGGGTAGAGCTTCTCAGGACAAAATGTTTCTGTCTGTAAGCATAACAAAATAGCATTAGTAGTGTTAAGGACTAGTACTTGCCTATGGGATGAGTCTCAATTTGGGTAGGTTATTGATTGGTCATTCTAACCAATGTTTCTTCCCCTCCCCCATGCCTACATTACTTGTAGACAGAATAAATTTTGGATTGAAAGTTTTGTGGGTGGGTTGGTGTCTCTATCATTCCACTGGAGTTTCTGTCTGGTTATAGAAGGTGACCTCTTCAGTTTCCATATCCCCAGTGTAGTGAGTCACAATTAAAGTCACCCTCACTGAATCTTAGGTGCCACCCTTATCCCAGGTCTCTGTTTTGTCCTGGAGATGTCTCCCATCTCCTCACAACATCCATCAGTTGTAGATTTCCAACCATTTTTATAGCCATCTAGCCATTTCTCATGCCTTTCCCCATACCTGATTCTGAATCCCCCATTCCCCTCCCCATCCCTCCTCCCACTCAGATTCATTCCTCCATCTGCCTCTTATGACTCTTTTATTCCCCTTCCTTGCTTGGGCCTTTCTTCTTGTTTAGCTTGTTTGGGTCTATGGGGTGTAACATGGTACCTGTATTCTATTACTAATATCCACTTATAAGTGAGTACATACCATACACGTCTTTCAGGGATTGGGTTACCTCACTCAAGATAATATTCTCAAGTTCCACGCACTTACCTGCAAAATTCATGATGTCTTTTCTTCATAGCTTAATATTATTCTATTGTATAAATGAACCATATTTACTTTATTTATTCTTCAGTTGAGAGACATCTAGGTTTCCAGATTCTGTCTATTATAAATAAAGCCCCTGTGAACATGGTTGAGCAAGTGTCTTTCTGAGATGTTGCAGAGCATCATTTGGGTATATAACCAGGAGTGGTATAGCTGGGTCTTGAGGTAGAATGTTTCCCAGGTGTTCTGAGAAAATGCCAAATTAATTTCCAAAGTGATTGTACAAATTTGTACTCCCAGCAGCAATGAAGAAGTGTTCCCCTTGCTCAATATCCTCCCCAGCATGTGCTATAAAACAACAACAACAACAAAACTATCTATCAACTAAAACTATTATCTGTCTAGTTCCCACTCACTACTATTAGCAGTTTTTATTAGTTTTAATTTTATTTATTTATTATTATTGTATGTTGTGTGCCTCAGTATGTATAAGGCAGAGGCTAACACTGTTATATGGATTCTCTCCATGGCATAGGTTTTGGGGTTACAAATCAGGTTTCAAATTTACACAGCAAACATTTTACTGCCTGTCTGTTCCACCATCATTGTTTTGGAATTTTGATATAGAATTTCATTTACTCAGGCTGGCCCTGAACTTCCTATGTAGTAGAGCATGACCTTGAACTCTTGATGCCCCTGTTCCTACTTCTTATGTGGGATTACAGATTTGTGCCACCATGCATGGCTCAAAGTCATATTTTCTTGCTGTCCTTTCTTTTTTTGCTTTCTTAATTATAGCTTGCTTTTTAAAGTTAACTACCCTTAGGATATTAAAGATAACTATCCTTCTGGTTTAATTACTTGGTTTTAATACTTAGTAAAACTCCTGATGTAAACATTAGTTTTCAGGAAAAAGATGGTATGGGCACACATGGTAAGATATGTAGTCTGTAGTTTTTCTAGAAGCTTCCAGGGCCTGGCTGGAGCATAGGCTGGTCATACAGCCAGATAAAATGTGGAAGACAGTGTCCTAGTGTTGTTCACTATCCTCTCAAATAGTTACCAAAGAAATACCTCTTTTGCTTAAAAGCACTAAAGAAAAATGTAGACAATTGTAGTGAACAAGTTGTCACTGAGTGCTGACTACACCATGCTTCTGTAAATAAAATACTCACCCCAAATTTGTTTTCAAACCTTCATATGAATTGACTTATAATGTCAGGAATAGCAGTCGGCCAGAGGTCTTGGATACACAAAAAATTAGCCTAAGTAAGACCTCAGTAGTCAAGATTGGCCAGGGTTGGCAAATTTTAAAAACTGTGACAGTACAAAATGGTCCTGGGAGCACATGAGAGACGAAAAGGACTGAAAAAGACACAGAACTCCCACAGAGTGGTTAATCTTAACAAACATTCCACCCAAAATAGTAAGGAAAAAACTGGAACATTCCTCAATCCAGCCATAAGTTTGTCAGTGTGAGAATTATCATGGTCAATGTAACTCGATTTAGAATCACCTAGGAAACACAGTTCTGGGAGGTCCACAAGAGCATTTCCAGAGATATTTAACTGAAGAGCAAAGACCCACCTTACACATTCTGGCTCATTCTTGGGGCACAGCTCACGGACTGAAAGGGGGAAAAGGAAGCTGAACACCCATGCTCATCTTTCTCTGCTTCTGACAGCATGCCCATGTCACAAGTCACCTCCTGCCTCATGCTCTTGTAGCCATGCCTTTCCTGCTGTGATGGGAAGTCTCTGCCCAAACTGTGAGCCAAAATAAAACCATTCATTCTTGAGATCTTATTGTTACCTAGTCTGTTACATCAATGAGAAAAGCAACACATGCAAGTGATAATACAATTGGAGTTATTCTCCAGAAAACTCCAGAACAATCTACTATACTTGTCTACTGAGTAAAAGGATGCTTGGATTTTCCATGCTGAATATACTGAATGAAGTATGCAGCCTTGGGCCAAACACTGGATAGAGATGACACCTAGTTTGACAGCACAACAGCAAGAACTGAAGTCAAAGGATATGGTTTGATATCAATGGTTAGCCATGGACTTGACAGGAATATCTGGACCATGATTACCATGGAAGGGAGGGTTGATATCACTCCCTTCACTATGCAAATGTCTCTCTGCATTCCCTTTTTTTCTGGATAGCTCACTTTTTATTATGACTCTTCAAATTTCTCTAAGGTATTTCTTTGTTCTTTAAATCCGTCCTCTCTATGATGGTGCGGCAAGCACTCTCACAGCATACATGTTAAGATCCGAAAGCAGCCTTTCATGCTTGTTCTCATCGTCTACCATGTTAGAGTCAGCATCTCTTTGTCTTCTACACTGGGTCTTCTATGCCTGGGTAACTGCTTTATGATTCTCGTTTCTTAATCTACCATCTCAACATGGTACTGTAAAAATTATAGGTGTGTACTATCATGTCTAGCTTGCTGTGGGTCCTGGATTCTGAACTTAGATCCTCTTGCTTGTGTGGCAAGCACTTTAAAAACTAAGTCATCTATCCAGCTGTTGTGAAGCAATTTCCTCCAGATTGAAATATTTCTTTCTAGAGGGAAGAAGAATGCCTCATGAAACTCAAGAAGAAAACAATTCACAAATCTCAGAAAGACTTCGAGACCAAAATAATTCACAAGGCCCCTTTCCAAGGTTTTTAAGCCAGTAACAAATTACCAGAGAAACGATTCTCAATTTATCAGGGCTGCCCAAACGTGACTCTCTGGCCAACCAAGTGCCTGCAAATCACATGGATAATTCTACAGATGCAGCTCCCATGAGTCATCCTTTAGGTTGGGGTGGGATTTTTGATGACTCTGCTTCCTTTGAGTGTTCTATGTTCCTGGCAGTACCTAATAAACCTACTGGTTTACCAACTTGGATTTAGGTGGATATATTATTTTGCTCTTTCACTGATTTTTCTATCTGTAGTGATTAGACATTTGTTCATAGCTCCACGTGTAGCATTTTCCCCAAGACTAGCTCTATAAGATATTTCTTGTGAGGATTTACAAGGAATCTCAGATACCATCCTGCTGCAAATCTGTAACCATAGTCTTTTAATTTAAGGTACCTAAGATACAAACAAGGTCTCAGACTGTTTAGATGTCTGAATCATGTACTGTAGCAAATGTTAGCAGGTACAAAATTTACCCAAAGGGCCTATGACACAGATTACTGTGTGATACCTCCAGAATACTTGATCCAGTCCACCTAAGACTGGGCTGCAGAATTTTCCTGTTTTCATAAGCAAGTTCTCATCTAGGATATGCATGCATGACTTGTCTAGGGACCACACCCAGGTAAATGATTTAAAAGGTCTTTGATAATGACCACACAGGAAGAGGTTCTTTTTTATTTATTCCTGCCCATGTCTCACACACACACACACACACATAATTTTAGCCACTTTATTCAACAGAATAAAAATTTGAAATTGTATCTACAAATTTTATATAAATATGCATTTTTGGTTTTGGGTTTTTTTTAATTCATTGTATGTATTGAACACCTAGTTGGCATCTCTTTAGTTAGAAGATATAGAAAACTCAAGAGAGTGCTGGGGGGTGGGGTAGGATGGTCAGTCAATAAAGCACTTGCCCTGCAAGCCTAAGTTTCATGCCAAGAACCCACATAAAAATGTTTCACATGGCAGCACAAGCTTGTAACCTCATTGCTGGGAAGGGTGAGACAGGAGGATCCCCAGAGATTGCTAGTCAGCCAGTCTAAAGAGGCTCAGTCTCAAAAAAGGAGCTGATGGGTGGTGTTGCTGAGGATGATATCAGAGGTCAGCCTCCAGCCTCCGTATGAATGCACACACACACACACACACACACACACACACACACACACACACACACCATGTTTAAAAATAGAAAGTAAGAAACTTTCAAGATATATATTACTTTAAAAATTATAGTTTTCTAAGCATTGTTTTACAGTATGATATGCCTGAAGGTAATGAAAAAAATACAAGAGTACATATGCATTCTGGTAACTACTTGTTTAAAAAGAATGTTTTACTCTGTTTTTATAATATTTTGAAATCACATTATTTATTCCCTTTTCTTTTCGACCTTTGGTTTCTCCTATAGATCTTCCTGTTCTCTCTCAAATTCATGGCCTCTTTTTTTTTTTTTTTTTTTTTTTTTTTTTTTTTTTTACATATATAGTTTTAAAAAAAAACATAAATAAAACTTCTCAAATTTCTGTACCTAAGGCTCAGGTATCTTTAGGGAATAGGGCAGAAAGATGGTAAGAGTCAGAGGAACCAGAAGTGTTCTGTGAGATTAAGTCTCTGGAGAGATGGAGAGTTTTCCGCTGAACATCACAGATAAACTTTACCAGAAGAAACAAAACATAAAGTCAATGGGTTTTGAAAATCAACATTTCTACTCATTCTTTGCATTCTGAGCAAATCATGTCAAAACAATAGTTCCTGGGGCTTCAAAAGTTCCAGATTGTTGGGTACCAAAAACCAAGCAACAAAAGACTAGATGTGTGAGGTTGCCACTGCCTTCCGATGCTTCCCTCCCTGACTCTATTACTCCTGCTAGATTCATAATAAAGTCCTGCCGTTCTGTCTCCTGATATGGTTGTGTCTACTTAGGATGGCTGTCCTTAAGAGAATCAGATCACATTCACGAAGTTTGTGCAAGCCTCAGGTCAGATCTCAGTGTCCTGAGATTACCTAAATCATAAGGAATGATGTCTATTAAGTTTTTGTTTTTTGCTGTAACTACAAGATTACTGGTACTGATGAGCATAACAAAGTTCCCATACAAGAAATGGCTCCATTGATGGAAAAAGCAATAAGGACAAAACAAAAAAAAAAAAAAAAAAAAGGGTTCAGCAATTAATAGATCACCTGTCTGTACATCAAGGTTTGCTCAGAGAGCAAAAAGTCACCATTGAGAGTGTCACTCATTTTCCAGTTGGGTGGGCACAATGCCCCTTTGAGTCATAACATGTACCCACCATATTCTTGGTTATATCTGATCCTGGCATACTGAATGAAGCTATCTGCATGTTCAGACCCACCTGACCTACAAAACCCAGAGCAACTGTGTTTTGGGTGGAAACTTAAGCATTCTTTAGAAAGTCACTTGTGTTGGATGGTGTTTTGCTGGGGCACACAAATGAAGGAAGTTTTCACTAAAGCAGACACAGGTGAAAGGATATTTTGCTAGAGCAAGCATGTGAAAGGACATGAGATAAAGGATTCTATGCTAGTGACACGCATGTGCTGATCTGCCTTACACCGTGCACTTGAGCTTTATGTCTTGACTCCATAGAGTGAAAACACACCAAAAAGTTTCTGGTGATGTGCTAACAGCCTCTTGCCACTATAATGGAATCAGGCTGATTGGCAGAGAGATGTCAGTTGATAGAGACTAAAGTGGATTTTTTCTAACACTGACTCAAATGCTGAATGAGGCAAGACCAGTGGATGACATGTGATATTTGGAGGGAGTATAAATAGGACCCGATGGACAGTAATGAGGTGGGCTCACTGGCCTAGCTCGCTATACACTGCCTCTTGGTCTGGAGTCTTGACTGATCTTCACTTCATTGAGAGAGGCATAGCGTAAAACTTCTCCTGGTATCCCTGCTGGTCCCAATCCCTTCTGCAGACTCAAGTCTATTTGGCCTAGGCCTGGCTCTTCCTGATAGACAGCATCCCTGCTGCCCCTATCCGACATCACTGAACTGGACTGCTGGTATATCCATAAAGTGTTTGTGGGTGGATGGAGCTGTCGCTGCTGACCTGTGAACTGAACTGCCGATTTTCTGACAACACAGATGGGATATGCTCCAATGAACCATTTCTAAACAAGTCCACTTCCCCAGTATCCTAATAACCTTTCTTTTCCACTTACCCTGGTCGGTGGTAGGCTGGAAATGAGGTTAAAGCATTCAAGAACCCATCTTAAAAGTCAACTTTGAAAAAATAAAAAAAACTAAGCCAACAGCGTTAGTACATTCAGTATGACCCAGAATTTTCCCACTTCTGGTATAGTTTTGGTTGTTGTTTGGGATAACATTTTGTGCAACTCAGGTTGTCCACGGACCTAGCTAAGTGTGTCCTTGAATGTGTGATGGTTCTGTCTTGCCTTCCAGAGTGTAGAGATTACAGATAAATATGACCATGCCTGTACATTATATCATTCTTGAATCATATGGAGATAGAGCCATAGTATGTGACTAGAGAGGGTCACAGAGACTCATGGGATGTGGAGACCCTGATGAAGTATTTGTTATTGCAGAGAGTATTATTCTAGGAAGGGAATAGAAATAAATTCTATGCTTACCTGGGTCAGCAACAGAATGGCACCTATACCTTGTTGACTTTAGGTAGCACCAGGTAGCACCTGTACTTTGAAAGGCTGTTGAAAAAACAATACAGTAAAAATGTCTATATAAATAAATTAGAATTAGACAAAATGTCACAAAACGGTTTGCTTTTTCTTCCTTCCCTGATGAAGCAAGGTCTTACCATGTAGCCCAACTAGCCTGAGCTAACTGCTGATCCTCCTTCTTCAGCCTTTCAATACATGTATAACCATCAGGCTGAGCTACAAATGCACTTGAGGTACACAATAACCTGACAAATCTCCCAAGATTGTGAAGAATGAGTAAGGGATGAAATACAGCTGGAAATCAGGAATACAACCTCATCATCTCTTAGCAGTGCTCCACACACAAGGAGGCAGGATGGGAAATGCAGTTCACAGGGAGGACCTGAACCTGTGGACAGGACGATTGATCTGACTGGCTATAGAATTGGGGACAAGAAAAAGTCAACTTTGGCTGACACATGAGGACTTCAGCAGGACTTATGAAGACACAGCCAGTTAAAGTCATCCGAGAGCCAGAGTCACACAGATCACTTTGTGTGGGTTTGAGACTCCAGTTCTCATTCTAGAACTGTCTGCCCATAGCTCACTTGGGGGGTTTTGTGGTTTATTTATATTCATGTGCCTTAATCACACAATGTAGTGAGCTTCACTGAGACATATTGTAGGAGTTTGGTTTGGTTCTTCCTCCCAGCTACATGTTTCCAGAAATAAGGATCAGACTCAAAATATATTTACAGATACCTTGGTCATATAGCTAGGCTCTTTGCTGACTAGATTACAACCTAAAATAACCATTTATTCTAATCTACATTCTGCCACATGGCTGCTCACCTGTGCTCAGATACCATAGGTCTGACCTCTCACATCTTCCTGGTGAATCTCGTGTGCCTTGCTCTATCCCAGAATTCTTTCTGCCTCCCAGATATTCCACTTTCTATTCTACACTTTCTAATAGTCCATATGTTTTTTAATTGACAGGTGATTCATCCATACAATAAACAAGATAGTCCCTCTATGGCACATATAATCTATTCTTATTATATTCACACATGACTTGCTCCCTATCTCCCTCCCACCTTTTGTGATTGCCTTGCTCTTCCATGGTGTGTCCCCTTTGATTTCATCCCTCTCCTCCCATTAGATCCTGCCTGTGAAAGAAAACCTGTGGTGTTTGCCTCTTTGAGTCCGGCATACTTCACACAACATCATCATCATCAGAAGTTCTAGAAAACTGCATCAAATATGACTATATATGTAATATGTTTATGAGCGTATGCATCCATAAATATTTAAAACTTGTATACTGCTAATGTAATTTATAATAGAATAAAATATATAGAAATAGATAAACATGGGTATTCGTGATATCGGTTATTAATCTATAAAGATATATGGTAGAAAGAATAAAGCTTGGAACTTGAGAGATGGCTCAGGTGTTAAGAGCACCACCTGCTCTTCCTGAGGACCCATACTTTATTCCGAGCACCCACATGGACGTTCCATCTGTTTGTAACTCCAGTTCTAGGGAATATGACACCCTCTTGTGGTCTCCATAGACATGGTGTGCAGACATATACACAGGCAACACCAATACATGTAAAAACAAGTAAACAAAGTTTTACAAATTAATTTTTAAAAAGAAAAAATACATTTTAAAAGATTTTTTACAATGAATGAGATGCCATGAAAAAAGTATTATAAAGAGTAGAATAAAATGTAATTTTCCATAATTATATACATATATATATATATGATGTGTATGTACATGTGTGCATAAGAACACACACAAATACAGAAACACTTATATACTGTAAAATAATTTATAAGGTATAAACTCTTCACTAGTATAGATGATAAAAATTAGGTAATTGTGTCCAAAAAATTCAGAATTATTTTAGAATGAAAAACATTAAGAGAAGTGCTTAAAGGGGGCAAAATATTAAGTTTTAAAATTCATATTCACCTGAAAGTCTCCTGAGGAGGAGCTGCAGAGAATGACAACCACACACACACACACCACACACACACACACACACATACACACACACACACACACACACACACACACACACACCACACACACACACACACACACACACACACACACACACACACACACACACACAGGAAAGGGCTCGGGCCAGTCTAGAACCCAGGAGACAAATCAGATTGGCACAGAAAACGAATCCCAAGCATGATGAATGAGGTTTCCTCCCTTGTTGGGAAAAGTAGGGATCACTAACAGAAATGAAAACCTTAGTGACATGAAGTAAATGATTCAACTAGTAGAAATAACATAGAAGAATTCCAAATGGCAAAATTAACGTTTAACAAGAAAAGTAATGTCTTCAACATTTGAGGAGCCATCAGCAGGCCTTCTCGAGACTCAGATCAGAGAGTGCAGCAGAAAGACCCTTTCCACTGAACCAGAGCCCCCAAACTCTCAAACCCTCATTCAGTCTTTTTCTCTTTTTAAAATGAGCCTTTCTCTAGCTTTAATTCAATAGCTTTAATAATTCAAGTGAAATCCTCTTATTTCTATAATGGCAAAGTTCTTAAGCACCATATTATACAGTCAAATTTCACACTGTACAAAAATACTTAATCTTCTAAATTTAGTGTTTGTGTGACCAAGCTGGTTTTATCCTAGGACAGAAATATAAAAAGGAGTATTGTATCATGAAGTGTTCTAAATATCTCTCTATGTGGTATAAGACTCCATTTAATTTAAATCATATATTTTGGTGATTTTATAGACATCATTTAGTTATGCTATTTAATGTACACCAAGTACATTTTATATTGAAACCATGAGTGTATATATAAGTATATTTAATATTATGTCTATATTTCTGAGTAAGAATATATCCAAATGAACAGAGGAGAATATGAGCTTTTTCTCATGATCTTGTAGGTATTTTATTTTTTCAGGTGTTTAGATACAGGATTTCACAAAACATAGTCCATTTGCTGGGCTGTGGCCTTACAGTTCGCATTCCTGGCCATTACATTACTGGTACCCGTTCAGTCACTCGTGGCTACTTATCTTTGGATCACCTAAAAATGACGGTATTTCTCGGCATGAAAACCTTCCAAATATGGCCAGTTTCTATCGAAGTCTGATGGACAATCTCCTGGTAACTTGGTTGGGATCTTAGTGACAGTAATATAACAGAAACGCCCCTTCTACTCAGCCATGTTCTGTTGATTAGAAGCAGGTCATAGGTGTCCTGCAGTCAGAGTACCAGACCTTCACAGAGCACAGATACCCAGGAAAAGGTGAAAATGTGGCTCAGCAGGTATATATCATGAAGTACATGAAGCTCTGTATTCATGTACTTACAACATTTGGTAGTTTGGAAGAGATTGAAACAAAATTTATTTTCTTTCCTCTCTCTTTATCTTTTTTTTTCTTTTTAGCTAACTCTTGTCCTACAAGGGTAATAATACTGATCATGGCCAGTGGGACATATCCTGGTGTAGATAAAAATACTGAAATCCATTATAATTGGACAATGCCATTAGAAATTTTGAGTGGTGTTTCTTTAATTGAGTCATTTAAACAGTAATAGTTTATAGAGGTAAAAAGATCCAACCACTGGATAGTATCTCTGGAGAGATACTTCCTGGTTAAGAATACTTGCTATTCTGGTTGAGAACCCAACTTCAGTCTCAAATATCTATGTCATACAGTTCTCAGCTGCCTATAAACCCAGCTCCTAAGCATCGAAAGGTCTCTTCTGACCTCTATCACCACTTTCATAGCAGTGGGGCACACATGCACATATGCAAACACACACACACACACACACACATACACACACTATAAGAAATAAAAATATACAACCCAAATAGCACCACTCTGGAGATGTATCACAGGTTGAACCGAAGCCTCAGCTGACACAACAGAACACAGCACTAAGAGACTGAGTCTAAATTTCCCATTGAATACAATAAACTCTAGTCAGAGGGACTGACAATTGAATTCCTTTGGACCCCGCTCTTGGATGTTGTTATTATACATCCACAGAATGAGTTTTTCAAGACAATTCATCACTCATGTTTACTCTGTTATCTTTGGGACATGTGTCAAACAATCTGAGCTCATCAATGGAGACAACTTCTTGGAATTTAGACAAAACACACAAGAATAGCTGTGTCCCCCAAAAGGGTAGCACAGGTTCTCACTGCATCCAATGGTGACACTTTAGACAATTAAATGCCTAATGCCATAATTAATCAGATGTCCATGATAAACAGCAGTGACACTATATATCACAAAGATTAACCCAAGATACGAGAAAAGGTGGCTTGCTTTCATCTCAGAATGGATTAAACACACTGTTTAGATGCAGTATCTTTTCAAATTAATATACCATTTTTGCCCCGTTGAAATTACTGATACTAAATGGGAGAATTCTTAGATATACTTGTCTAATTAATTTAATATAACTTAAAAAATGCAATTTTACTTCAAATCAAGTTTCCTCTAAGAAGTGTGTTTATGGATTCCAAATTGTATTTGGTTGCAACAGGTAAATGTCAACATGGTTTGTATCTGAAGTGAGAACATCTGGGTGATCAACTAGGGAAAGAGAACCCCCATGGTCTTAGTCCTTGTTTCCCTCCCTGTATGTGTATATACATGTGTGAAGATGTGTTGCTGGTCCACATGCATATATAAGCATGTAGAGGCTAGAGATCCATGTTGAGTGTCTACAACTGTTCTCTACAACTTTCCTGTGAGTCAGAGTCTCTCCTTGAACTGGAAGTTCACTGATTTAGCTAGACCGGATGGTTAGAGCACCTGGAAGATTCCTATCTCTGCCTACTCAGAGTTGGGATCAGGAGAGCATGCTGGCACTCACAATGGGATCAAACTCAGCTTCTCCTAGCCCCATGTTTTTAGTTTTGAGGGTGTGTTTTCACTCTATAAATATCTCAGAATGATCTCTGCTACAGTTTAAATTCAAAATGTCCTTCATAGACTCATGTATTTGAACACTTAGTCCCTACTAGTGGTCCATTTGAAAAGGTTTTTGAACCCTTGGTAGGCAAAGAAGTCGGGCTGAAGAAAGTATATCATGGAGGGGTGAAGCCTGAGGCTTCAGAACCGGGCCTTATTTCTTGTTTGTCTTCTGGTTTGGGCACTGCAGATACAATCTAACCAGCCAGCTACCTGTGTCTGCCTCCATGCCTTCAGTGATAAAGTCTTGCTTCCTTGCCTTGATGAATTACATTTCTCTGGAATGTTATAAAGGAGAGAGAGAGAGAGAGAGAGAGAGAGAGAGAGAGAGAGAGAGAGAGAGGAGAGAGAGAGAGAGAGAGAGAGAGAGGAGAGAGAGATTGCTAGGGTATTTTATCTCAGCAACATGAAAAGAAACTAAAACAGCCTGGCTCAGCTTCACAAGTCTGGATGTATCATCATACACAGCTGAAGTCATAAGCATTCTACATCAGTACTTTTAGCATTCTGTTCCTAATTCATAAAAAGAATTGTTACCTAGACTCAGCCATCAATGCATTAAGGAAGTTTGGCTTAACCAAATCAAGTTGATTAATTTGGCCAAACCAAGTTCAGTGATTATAAAATACCATGTATTCAAGAGACTATGTGTTTAGTAGGGTGAAAGGTTGCTTTCTGCAACAGAGATCTGTTCTTCATACCTATAGTTTCATTCAACCAGCAACTAAAGATATAGATATTTATAAAATTTTCCAACCAAAAAGTTTATGTATAAATCTCCATTTCTTGTTTCTTTACCATGTTTGTTGTTTTTCCATTGCCTTATGTATAGAGCTCAAACTTTCTAAAATGTTCTATATGATTATGAAAATGTATCCTTCTGCACACCCTGTATCTCTCATGTAAGTTGCTGGTCGCCATCGAACTTTCCAAACCTCCTCAACGCACTATGTTCTATTACTCTTCTTCCCCTCTCCCTTTCCCTCTACTCCCTCTCTCTCTCTCTTCATCCCTCCCCCCTCTATCCTTTCCGCTGTCCCTCTGTTCCTCCCTCCCTTTTTTCTTCCCTCCTTCCCTCCCTCCTTTCTTCCTTTCTTTCTTCTTTTTGACACAGTCTTACTATGTAGCTCTCATTTTCCTTGAAACTATTTGTAACCCTGGCTAGCCTCAAAACTAAGATCCTCAGAGGCACTAGCAGAGCCATACTGATACAGAGAAACATGCTTGCAGCTAACCATCAGACTGAACACAGGGACCCCAATGAAGAAGCTAGAGACAGGACTGAAGGAGCTGAAAGGGTTTGCAACCCCATGGGAAGAACATTAACAACCAACCAACCCCCCCCCCACAGCTCCCAGGGACTAAAACACCAAACAATGAGCACACATGGAGAGACCCATGGCTTCAGTCGCATATGTAGCAGAGGATATCATTGTCTGGCATCAATGGGAGAAGAAGCCTTTGGTCCTATGAACGAAATATTCCCAGTGTAAGGAAATGCCAAGGCACTAAAGTGGGAGAGGGTGGTTGGGAGAGGGAGCACTTTCATGGAGCCAAGAGGAGGGGAGGGATGATGGGAATTTGGGGAAAGTGGATAACATTTGAAATGTAAAATAAAATAAAATAAACTTATGCTCCTCCAAACTCAACCTTCTAAGTTCTGGGATTGTGAGCACGCAATACCCTGCATATCCACCCCCTTACTAGAAACACTGACTACTCTGTGATTTCACATGTAGATTCTATCACCTCGGTTGATTTTACTTCATTATATCTCAGCTCGGTGTTCACTTGCTCTATAGGGCCTTCCTTGGCATTTGAAATGAGACCTAGTATTTCAAGGGCCCATGTGCCTCTTTCACTAGCAGCTAACATAATTTTACTTTCCTGTAGTCTATTTGAATCTAAGGCTAATGTCAGTCTGTCCCACTAGATGTTTTTAATCTGCCTGAGGCTGATATCTATTTTACCTACCTTTTCTTTTTTCCCCCCGCACTGTCAGGTGTGAGTATGTGGTTTGCATGTGTATGTACACAGTATACAGAATTTTGAATCCGTTGGCAAATGCATGTGTGTATGTGTACATGTGGAGGGATGAGACTGAAGCTGGAAATCATCTTTGGTAGCTCTTTTAACTTATTCATTGCGGCAGCACCTCTCAAGCAAACCCAGGGTTCTCTGATATGGTTGGTCTTGTGAGACAGCTTGCTTTAAAGTTTCACTCACCACCCCGAGACTGGATGCGCAGGTGGACATCCATACCTACCTGACATTAACATGAGTTCCTGGGGACCGTAGGTGTCATCACAGTTAGCAACACTTTAGCTGCTGAACAATTTCCTCATTATTTCTTGAGCTACATCCCTTTGTAGCGTCTCAGTTAATCTCTATGGTTGAGTTACTTATCACATATTTAACATAATCTTCCCTCCAACTGTTACCATCAAGTCTGGATAGTTAGCAGAGCAATAATTCTGAGAAGAAGCTGTGCTGTCTTCACTGTGCAGACGAGCTTCCTGCAATATAAAAGGAAGGTTGGGGTGGGCTCTAGGATCAAAAGGTCTTTGTTTCCATGATGAAAATTACAGCTTGCCTGATTAGTCTTTGTCATCCCTTAATGACCAGGAATAGAACAACCAAAACCAAATAACAATTCAGTGTAGGAGGAGATGATGGCCAAAGATCAGTTTGACACACCAGGGCTTCGTAGTCTGACAGGAGGCACCAATGTACATTCCAAATGTGACAACAATATAAAGCCTTTTATGACAAAAAAAAATGTCACCGTCTTAATCAGTGAGAAAAGAAGACTACCACTCAGAGACAAAATCAAATAGAAGTATCTTACTGTAGAGCACCCCCCCCCCAAAGAAAGATGTACATGGATGCAAAAGGCTGAGATTGGGTCTCAGAGCTAGACAGACAGACTAACTGACTGACTGACTGACTGACTGACTGAAAAGCACAAGTACTTCCATTTGCTATTTGTGTCTACTGCTGAGAGTTCTAAGGGGCGAGTATTGAGGAAGTTCTCCCTAGACCAGTCATATAGGAAACATAGAAAAATGCCACTTGGAAGCTTCTTCTCAAGGCAGGCTGGGTGGTACATCACTCAAATCTCAGAACCTTAAGGTTCATCGAAGAGAATACTGCCACAAGTTCGAGGCCAACCTCAGCTACGTAATCACACCCTGCTCCAAAAGGAAGTAAAATGTCTCTTCTATGGATGACTAAGCATTCTATCATCAGCATCCTGAAGTATGACCCATGCTGTTTTCCTATTTTCCTTCTTTGCTGTTTTTCTCAGAGTAGAAAACCCATGGACTCACAGTAACAGTGGCACTTTGACATCCCATCATGGATGGGGTAAGAGATTCTAAGACCCAATCTATTTCTGGGAGAGGAGGACTCATATTTGTTAGTGGTATAGCCAAAGGTTCATTGTTCTTTTCAGCAAACAATCCTTTACTCATTTCATGTAGGGAACCCTAATTAAATGCCACTGGGCACAACACACACACACAAACACATGAGCACATGTGACACACACAGGCACACACACAAAACATGTATGCACATACACATACAAGCACACACAGGCATATACACTCACATGTGCATGCAGACACACACACACACACACACACACACACCATTGCAATAGAAGAAAAGTTTGGAAGAAGAAGGAATTAGGAGGGAGGAAGAGATAAAGGAGAGATTTTGATCAAAGAATGTTATGTGTGTGTATGAAATTGTGAAATGACCAATAGAAAATTTAAAACCAAAATAATAAGAGCAGACACAAAACTAGAGGAGATTAAAATGATACACATAGGGCACATGAAGGAGGTAAAATTCAGACAAGAATATTTTGTTCATAGGTCCTCCTTGCAGATAGTATTCTGATTCCAGATGTCCAGCAAACCTCTGCTGTCACTGCTATAAGTAGAGATGAGGACCATAAGTTAATAAGCTGATCAATAACACAACTGGGAATTCTTAAAAATTCATTCATGGGAAATGAACAACTTTTGGATCCAGCAAAAGGTGGGAATTCTGAGGATACACTCTGCAAAAGCAATAGGAGTTCCCAAAGTTCCAGGTATACAAATTGTATAGTATGCACGTAAGAGAACTACTAAACTAAAAACTGAAAACGAGTGATTCTTTTCCCCTTAAGATCATAACGTAAAGAGTAGAATAATAATAAAAATAGAAAAATTGGTAATAAAGAGAATATGTGTAAAGTAACATTAGAGAGAATATACTAAGAATGGATAGGATTTATAAACTCAGATGTCAACATTTTCAAGCTAATAACAACTACCTTTTTGATAAAGATTTGAAATGGGGAGAGAATTATAAATTAATAGAGAAAAACATATCTTAAGAAATAAAAGCAGAAAATAATATCAACCAATGGTAGCATTGTACAATCTGGATATACATTTTTATAAGTAAGGATGTTAAGTTTGTTTCATCTAACAAGTAGTACCTGATTGCTAACAAGATAAATTGGAGTTTAAGAGCACCCTCAGTAGGAGGCTCACAACTGTCTGTAACAGCTTTAGGGGACCTAACTCCCCTCTTTTGGTCTTCATAATCACCTGAACTCATGTATACATGCATGCAACCATGCCCATACAAATATACATAGAATTAAACATAACATGAACCATTAATTGACTATATGCTAATTAATGCAGTAAACATAATTATTTAAAGAAAGCATGGGTAACTTAATTTCTTCTTCCTTGAGAAGAAGGCAATTTCTAACTGTGACATGAATTCCAGAAAAATATATTAACTTGAGAAAATCATTTTAAGTGTTAGGGGAAGGATGAAGAGAGTGGGGGGTATATGGCCCATGGAGGTGCAGCAAGGCCTGGGAGCAAGGGAGATGCCTCTGGGGGGTTCATGTTGGGAATCCCTTCCCCCTGAGGGACCAGCCACACAACAGTATAGTACAGAATAGAGTTTATTCAGGTCATGGGAGGGTTAAGAGGGTGGTAGAGGCAGGGGGGGGGGGAAGTAGAGAAGTAGAGGCCAGCCATCAGCACATGGAGAGAGGGGGGGAAGGGAAGGAAAAGAGGAAGGGTAGGGTTGGGAGAGCAAGAGAGCCAGGAGGCAAGAGAGGCCAAGAGAGAGAGGAGGGGCAAGCAGCCCCTTTTATAGTGTTAGGTCACTGGGGTGGAGCATACCTGGCTACTGCCAGGTAATTGAGTGGTGGGGTTTACAGAATCCCCAACATTAAGTGTTTCTGTGAAGTACAGCTTTTGAAAGAGGGCTAATGGCACATAAAGAAAACTTACAAGGGTATTTTCATATTTATAAAACTGCAGGCTAAACATAACTTTGGCTGATTGTCAAGGATGGAGTCTCCACAGAGAAGACAGAAACACAACGATCTATGGAGACTGAGCCCACTGGATGCTCAGATGACAAATGACAAGAAAGGGATATATTAAATCACACTGAACTATAAATGCAAATAAAATAATTAGACACATTTTTCTGGTCAAATATTTCACTCCTTGCAGTGATTAAAAGTCTGTCCATATTTAAATGAGCCAATTAAAAAGGATATTTTGGGGGACGATTTGAACATAGACCTGGCATTTTCTTATGACAAAGCATTGTGAGTCTTAGAATTTGAGAAGAGCACTGAAAATTTAGAAAAGATTGTCCTTTTGTAATCCGAATACAAACTAAGACATGAAAGAATGACCTGCCTTTAAGTCAGTTTCCTGCTACCCTTCAGGAAGAACACAAGTGGTGACATATTTGCCTTGTATCTATGTGCAGTGCATAGGAAAGTTCTGCTATTCCTTCATCTTTGAAACTTTTTCCCAAGTAGTTAAATAAAAGTAATTGTGGACCATTATATTGGTCCATCTCTGAAAATGATAATCAATTTCTACAGATATCCCCAAAATTGAAAACAGATGTATATTTTAAATCCTGCAAATTGTTACTCACTCATTATAAGGACACAACACCTGAAAGTAAATCAGGTGAGAAGGAGGAACTTATTCTGACTCAAAATGTTAAAAGGAATATAATTAGTTAAAAGGAATATAAAAATATTAAAAGTTAAAAGGAATTATAATTAGCTGGGGAGGTGCTGTGTTGTTACAAGAAGACTTTCAAAGTAATCATATAATTGAAGATTGTGAACACAGATTTCCAAACTACCCTTCAGAAACCCACGGTTGACTTACACTCATCCTTGTAAAAGAAAGATCTTTAAAATAAAGGATTGAGATTGGCACGGTGCCACATGACTGTAATCCCAGAATTTGGGAGGCCAGCCTAGGCTGCACAGTGAGACCCTGTCTCAGAATTAACAAGAAAAAAAAAAAAAAGGCAGAGAAAGGGGGGATAGAAAAGGAGAAGGAGGAGGGAGGAGGAGAAAAAGGATGGTAATACCAAAAATAAAACCACATCAAATTATGTATGTAACAGAACTAAAGTGTGTGGATATGTATGTGTGTGTGTGTGTCTGTATGTGTCTGCGTGTATAGTAGTATTACTTATTTATTATACATATGTATTATGTACATACATATATATTATTTACACACCAAGATTGAGTGTGGGTGCCATGCTTTTGCTACTAACAGGATGGACAGGTTTGATTCCTAGTTCTTTAGAAATGCAAAGAAAGGGATAGTTATGAGAATGGATACAACAGTCAGTTGTGTGGTGACTCATATAAGAATTCTCTTGGTGAAATGAGCTAATAATCTGGTCCTTGGAGCAGAAAACAGGTGTGTCCTAATGAGAAAAAAAATGGAGGGAAGAGAAAGGGAAAGCCAGTGTGATATATACCACAATATACCACATAAGTCCGAGGGCATGAATGCAGATCCCCAGAACTCACATAAATGCCCAGAGGGCATGGCAGCTCACCTGTAATTCCAAATTTGGGGAGGCACAGACAGAGGATCCCTAAAGCAAAGTTGCTTGTTAGATTTACTAGAAGCAGAGGGGTCTGGGTCCAGTGGAGAGATTCTGCCTCAATATACAACATAGAAAGCAATTGAGGAAGACAGTTGACATCAACTTGTGATGTCTGTATGTATGTTCCCATGCGTCTTTGCACTGCCACACATGTACCACACAGATGTGAGCATGGGTACACACATTCACACTGCACACATAGCACGAATATTACTATCATTTGCTAGTGTAATTGTAAAACAGGTTTAATAGTCATATTGCTGTGTGGTTACTCATAATTAAGACATTTAATAAGTTTCACCTAATCGTGAAGCACCTGCCTTATTAGCCTGTTCAATGAGCATTTACTTAGAAGCTAATAAAACTTTTTATTATTAAAGTTCTTCCTTCATCAAAAATATGAAAATAGGGGAAGAATTTATTAAGAAGCACAAAGTGAGATGGGATTTGTTTGCACAGACTCTGCCCCCCAAGTTCAGCAGACTTCAGTTGATTCCACTTGTATATAACCTTCCTTTGTACTCAGCACAGCTTATGAAACCCTCCCATGGACATACTTATTGTGATAATTATATACTGTAGCATTGACGTTAGTCTGCATGCTACCAAATTGAAAACTTCTTGGCTTGAGTTCCTTACATTATAAACAAAAAAAAGCAGACAATTAAAAAGAGAAGGAAGAGAAAGAATAATAGTATATTGTTAGGTTGTTACTTTATAACTAAGAAATTTTAATATATTTTTCTTCTTGCCTGTATGTGGTGTGCATGTAGGAATGCATGCTCATATGTATGTGGGTACATATGTGCATGCAAGCGTTCATAGGTCTAAAGTTGATGCTGAGTGTCTTTGCCTCCTGTCCACTTCATTGAAGCAGGGACTCTCTCATGGAACCCAAAGCTCTGCAATCCTGGCTAGTCTAACTATAGCTACTTTCTTCTGGGATCCTGTCTCATGGCCTCACAGGTGCTAAGATTACAATAGATTACCACACCTGCCCAGCTTCGACATAAGTGCTGAAGACCTGAAATGTCATTTTAGTTTGCACAGCAAGTACTTTTTCCAGGGCCATCTACCCAGTCCATTAATAAATTTAACACATAAATTTACTTGTATGTATTTATCATTTTAGGCCTCACCCATGGTATTGAAAATCAGTTTAATGGTTCTTTCTGGGGAAGACTATTTCTTCTTGTAGCATTATTTAGTTGTCTGTAGTTCTTTTTATCTATGGCCCTGTGAGATGCCCTCCCGTCTTTCAGTATTGGTGTCTTCCTTTGACCACAAATTTGAGAGAAAGTAGCTCTTGGGCATACATGGGAACGGTTGGAGAAAGAAATGGGAAGTGGGGAAGTGGTGCAATTATATTTTAATGTAAAACAACTAAGTAATGAAATGTGAAATACTTTGAATAACTGTTCAACAGAGTCGCTTTCAACAGTGTTTGAGATTTGATATTTTACAGCCCCGACTTTAGCTACTTGGTCTCACAGCACTGATACTCATTATGGCTGTACCCAGTGTTTCTGCAGTGGATGTTCTCTGTGGGATGACCCTGTTTAATCTGGTGCTTACGTGTGCCAACATCAGCATCCTAAGTTCCCCAGTGCCCTGTCTTTGGTCATTAATTCTTTTGCTCATTTGCTTGCTCCTCATTCTGGTAAGCAGTCTTGTCCTTTACTGAAATATCTAGGTTAACAAAGTTGGCCTTCTAATACACACACACACACACACACACACACACACACACACACACACACACACACAAAGACAAAATCTGCTCTATATGCCTACTTATCTGATCCCTCAGCCCATTTTCTTTGCCAGCCATCTCATGTCCATGAAATTTCTCCTGCTCTTCTGTTTGCATGAACTGAACACAGTGACATCAAATGATAAAAAACACCAGCACAATAAGCAACCTTATTGTTTGGAAAAGCCATGGTTTCTACATTGAAAACTGTTCCCACAGACATGAAGATCCTTTCCTTCCGTCTCTGTCAATCATCTGGAATGCTTCATTCATTAACTAGGATTGTGAGGCTTTGATTGCACCCAATGGGAAGAAATTGATTAATTCACAATGCCTGCTTTAGTCCTGAGACCCCAGACTGAAGTCAGTTGAACTAGAAAGGACCCACTTAAATCTACGTTGGGTCCCTCTTTTCATTGGTTGAAGGGTCTAAAATTCTTAGTGTTTGGATAACCACCTTCAAACACAGAGCTATTGAATGCCACTCCTGTAGGAGAATTTGGGTTTTCTGAGTCCCAGAAACCCTGTCTTCAGAGCCACCTTCTCTTGTTTTCTCCCTTCTAAAAAATCCACACAAGTTTCCTTCAAACATGGCCTGGGTTAGTTCTTTTGCAGTATCTCTGGGTATCTCCTTTCTTCTCACACAGAGGGAGAAAAACCTTTGGTAAACTGGTTTGTTTGTTTCTCATCGATCACTACTCTGGTCTGTCTGATTGCAGCCCTGGACATATCTTCCTAACACACTGGTATTACCATCTTCATCTCTGGCTTTAAGAACAATCAATAAAATAAATATCTCAAAGATAAATATAACTCTTCAAACTGCACTTTAATCCCTTCCAGGACCTCAGCCTGCCCCATGGGGAAATGCATCTCTTTCTTTGATCTTACGTACAGTGTAGCCACCCACTATTTCCCAGTTTACAAGGACCTCAATATAATATCACTATCTCTACCTAGCAACAGCCTTCCTATTCTCTGTTCTCTGCCATGGGTGACTGTTTCCAGAACTTCCTTGCCTTATAAGACACCCACACATACATTAATTTTGTGTTTACCCAATGAAAAACTCATCCAAGATGCAAAGTAGTTGTGAGAGGAAGCATTACATGAGGACCTTGAATTATGAAAAGCCAAAAAGAATGTTAGCTAGGACTGTTCTGATACACTGGAAGAAACCCAATCAATGCTTTGTAGATGATGTTGGTATCAAAAGATGGTAGCTTCTGAGTTTGAGTATAATTTTATTAACTTGAAATGCACGTGTGTAGTGATTTTCTCTTAAAATAGCCTATTTGGAATCCCTTGTCAATTCTTTTCATTACTTTCCTGAAATGGATCAATTTCATCCCTGGCTTGTTTGACAGTCAACAGGGAGATTGGGTTGCTTTTGAACATATAAGTGGGCTCCCACTCCTTCCATACTTGAAAGAAAATGCTTATTTGTAGCACAAATAGACACTACACATGTACATTTCCACAAGAAGAGAAAAATTTTGAAGAAGTCACTCAGCTAAGAAATATACTAGGGGAAGGATACTAGATAAAAGTTTGTAAAATGAATTAGGGTAAAAAAAAAATATTATCCAACTAACTTATTTGCTGCTATGTCAAGAATAAGTGACATGTTAGTTCGAAATAGTTTAGGCAATCCCTTATCCCCAGCATGAATGGAGTGAGATTGGAGATATCTATATTAGACACAATAGATTCTCTCCCTCTCGCCCCTCTCTCCTCCCCCTCCCCCTCGTCTCCCTCTATCCCTTCCTCCCTCCTTCCTCCTGTGTGTATGTATATTTGTGTGTGTGTATATTTGTGTGTATGTGTGTTTATTTGTGTGTTAGTGTATGCGTGTGTGTGTGTGTGTGTGTGTGTGTGTGTGTGTCTGTGTGTGTGCATGTAAATGTCAGAAGTCAACCTTGGTTGTTTCTCACGACTCTGCCTTTATTTGTAATTTTGAAAGAATCTCTTGTTGGCTCAGATCACCTATTTATCTAACCTTGCTTGCAAGTGAACCCTAGAAATCTATCTGTCTTTACCTCTCTGGTATTTCTATTATAAGCAAGGACTAGGATGCCTTTACTCTTTTGTAGAGGCTTTCTGGATAGAAATCGTGTCTTTGTTCTTGAACACTAAATCCTTTAACCACTGAGTGATTTCCTGTCTAAAAAGTTTTTTTTTTCCCTGTAGTGTTACTTGTTAAAAATATTTATTCTAAGAGAAAACAAGAAAACAATGTTGGTTAATAATAATTAAATTCAAGGTAAAGTCACACACAAAATCCCATCTTCTTGTATCTCCAAGAATCATGCAGCCATGTCAAGCACAAGCTTGGGAATACAGACCACAGCACTCCCCACAGGCTGCTGTCACCATGTTTGTATCTATACCTTTTTCTGTATGATTAGCTCATAGGCTCTCTGTGGAAGAGATCATTCTACTTGGTGATGCTCAAGAAGACACTTACTCTGTCTCATGGCCATCTTGTTTTCTGACCTTAGATGAGTCACCTATGTTTTCTCTCTCCAGGAGCCCATTGCTTTTTAATAGTAACTCAGTGTTCCTTGGACTTGATTGTTACTAGTTCTAGAATTTCCTTGTTGGTGGGAAATTCAGTTTTCTAAGATGTCAACTATTTTGGAAATGGGATGTCTATTCAAGGAATACAACATCAGAAATCTATGTACCAACTGATGTTTTCCAAGTGGAAAGTGTTCCCAATTGTCATTAATAAAATAAACTATTGCTCCTGATAAGAATATTTATAATCTCATCCCTGTTGGGTCCTGCAAACCTCTTGCTTTCCTGGCATCTGGGATTTCCTGGTGTATACCCCTAGTTCCCTATCCCTCATTGCTACACACCTCTGTTCAAATTTCTGACCCTCTGTGTATCATTCCCATCTCTTCCCATGCCTGATCATGACCCCCTTCCCCCCTCTTCCTCCCAAGTCCCTCCCATCCTCCACCTCCCATTAGTATTTTGCTCCCCCTTCTAAGAAGGACTGCAGCATCTATACTTTGGGCTTCATTCTTCTTGAGTTTCCAGAAGCCTGATATATCTGTCTCCTGAGAGCCTCTGCCAGAGCCTGACAAATACAGAGGAGGCTGCTGTCAGTCAACCATTGGACTGAGCATGGGAACCCCAATAGAGGAGTTAAAGAAAGGACCTAAAGGAGCTAAAGGGGTCTGCAATCCCATAGGAAGAGCAACACTATCAACCAACCAGATCCCTCCACCATGAGAGCTCCCAGAAACTAAACCACCAACCAACGAGCACACATTGAGGGACCCATGGCTCTAGTCTCATACGTAGCATATAATGGCCTTGTCTGGTATCAGTGGGAGGAGACGTCCTTGGTCCTGTGAAGACTTGATGCTCCAGTATAGGAGAATTCCAGGGCAGGGAGGCAGGATTGTGGGGGGGGGGCAGTACCCTCATAGAAGCAGAGGGAGAGGGGATGGCATAGGGTTTCTAGAGGGGAAACTGAAATGGGATAGGGGATTACATTCAAAATGTAAATAGATAAAAAAAATATTCATTTTTTTAAAAAAAAGAGTATTTGTAATCAATATACAAAATGAAGTCTCAAAACTTAGCAGTTAAAAATACTCAATTAAAAATAAGGAGATACCTTTCATAGTGCCAAAATGTATCATGTAAGTCATTGGGGGAGAAAAGAGATCAGTCATCTTACCCAACACTGGGCTCTGCATGCTATAGTTCTGACCTGCAGGGTACGATTTATATGTTTTCATTCTGAACCTGTAGACAGGAGTTTGTCTGAAGGAACTGAGGAAGACCGAAGCTGGATCTTGCCAGCTATGTCTCCTGAAAGTCAAAATGACATTTGTGTGGCCACCAAGTGCTACCACGGACTATGTTGGCTGTTTCTTTTGCTTTGTCCCCCTGCTTCCCAGCTCCCTGATGCTCTATCTGTGTGTTCTTTGTACACAGATCTCAGGCACTGTTTTCAAGCCTTTCATCTGAGAGCCACAGGCTTCTGCGAGTTTTTCTTATTTTTACGGTAAGAGTGTATGTTAATTGTAAAACACAACATTATTTCTGCACCAACTTCTCCCTGGTCTCAAGTTCTTACTTTGTTTGGAGACATCTCATCTAGTCCAGGTTAGCCTCAAACTCTGGACCCTTCTGTCCCTATGTCATGAGTGCTGGGACTACAGGCATGTGCCACTGTGTCCAGTTTATGTGAACCTAAGCCTCAAGGCCAGGGCCTTCTGCATGCTAGATTAGCACTCTGCCCACTGAGCTACATCCCCAGCCTTTTTGACAGTACATCTAAGAATGTGGTGGCTCATGAGTCCCATGCCGAACTATGGCATATGAAATCACATCCTTAGATGTGTGTGATGCATAGAAATGTGGCATCTGAATATTCTTTGTGTGGATTTTCTTGAGGTCATAAGCATTCTTCTATGAAATAAATGTAATTAGGACTAAGAGTAAGGGACTTTTGTATGTGGATGTGTGTGCATGTGTGATGGAACATGTACTCACATGCATGAAGAGTCCAGAATCAGCTTTGTCATTCACTTTGGCAGGCAGAAACAATTTCCTCCTCTCTCTCTCTTAGGAGCATGGCCCATGGTTCTTGATGCTAGCTATCTTCACTCCCAGTAAGGTGTCTCCTAATTCTAGGGCTCTGTTATACCAAGGCCCACATGATGTGAAGAACTAAAAGGCCACCCTTTGACCTCTGTTTGTGCTCCGTGGCAATGTGTGTGCCCACATATATATACATATATACAAAATAAATTAATAGGATAAAATGCTTCTTAAATGATGCAAATGTATGTTGGATGAAGGGGAAAACATAATATGTGATTATCTACATGATTCTAGATTAAGAAAGTACACAAGAGTAATTGCCCCACAGGATGTTTTTATAACATACCCTATGCACACCAGGATGGAAATGCAGACATGAATAAGTCTTCAGCCTTGCCCTTGAGGACTTCACAGTCTAAGAAAAAATAGCCGATCTATAATACACATCCACAGTGGATTTACTTCAAGAGAAAAATTATTTTCTGTTCCAAGCATTGCAGACACTAACCATGAAGCCTTGTCTTAATTGAAATCCTCAGCAGAATAGCCATCACAGACATGAAGACGAGGGGAAGTGCTTCACTTTGGAGAGCATATGCCTGGATTGTGAAGTTTGCTTCCTCTAAGCCCGGCTCAGAGCGTGTGGTAGTGGATTGATTCGCACATCAAAAACAACCCAAAGCTATACATACTTAACCTTTGTGACCAGCTACTGCAAGACAAGAAATAAGCAAGCCTTAGGAGAGGAAATGAGTTGCCTGAGACTCCACGGCTCTTTTAATCTTGTGAAAGATGGGGAATAAATCAATAAATAACAATAACATCAAGATGGGCAATTATAGTTTCAGAGCACTTAAGAACACTGGGAAGAAGTGGATGTTCTAGTAGCTTCCTCTCTTAAAAAGTAACATCAGCCAAAATCTTTACTTCTGAAACTAGGGCAGGAGTGTGACAGACCTCTGTGTGTGTATCCTCCCGGATGGAAACACACAACAAAAATGAAAGCAAGTTGAAGAAGTATTACATGTCAACAGTTTTCCCCTCTTAATCTTTTATCAAATTCTAACGTGCATTTTTGAAACCATAGCCTACACAAAGTAGTTCTATATTCATGAATTGCAAGATTATCTGGACCTTAGATTGTAAGTGGCTCATTTTGTGTGAAGACAATGTGATTTATTTTAAGAAGTAATGTTATTTATTTTTCTTTTTAACTTACCATGTTATAATTTTGACCTAGGCACAAAATATTATGCTAATGAGTTTTACTGAAGGAAGCCTAAACCTTGTTTTGTTCTATTTCTAGCTAAGTATTTTTCTCTCTATAAAAAAGTACTTTCCCAAATGACTTCAGAGTCCTGATTCTCCTGCCTCCTTTCAAAACCTGACGTTCCAGGTACTCACCAACACACCTACCTTGCATCCTGTTAAGGATTGAACCCAGGGCCTCTGGCATATTAGATTAGCACTTCACCAACTCAGACCTGGAAAAACATTTCTTCAACAAGGGAAATAAATACATGGTGACAGCGACTTCACTCTAGTACACAAGTAAACTGAGGCCAGAGACTCCTGGCTTGATTTCCTTCCATGCCACATATCTGAGGTTTGTGCTAGAGCCAACTGTGTGACTCAGACCTGCTCCTTCATGGTCTATGTAACATCTGGACTTGAGAAACCATAAGACAGTTATAATATGCATGTCTCATCCCATAGGTTGAAATCAGGAAGCACTTAGTGATCCTTCTGCAGTGCAGCAACAAACCTCACAACTTACTAATAAGTCCTTCGCTTCCAGCTCCCTGTACTTGCCCAGTCCCTACACCTCTAAATGTAACACGGCTTTCTTGACAGTCACTGTGTTACTGTCTGCAGTCACATAAAAATAAACAAATGAACTGTTGGCTAAGGGGAAGTAACTAATGAAAGACATCATTATTCGGTGGAAGACTGCATAGCAGGGTGTTTTTTTTTTATTTTAAAGGGTATTTTAATGCTTTATCACATTTAATGCTTTAGAAACCCAGCCTTTATACATCTACAGAAAAATCTCCAAACTATACTGGATGGCTACATAAGATGGTAAACATGTCATTTCTTGAGTGAAATTATGAAGTGACTTCTCTAATTTTTATTCTCTATAATATTATTTATATACACTATATCATGTATAATGATATATATCAAATATCAGAGTACATTTACAATGGAAACAAGACAGCAGATACACACACACACACACACACACACACACACACACACACACACACACCACATACTGAATGATTCCAGCATGAATGACAAGAGCTATTCTTTGCAAAGTGCAGCCATTCAATAATTTTCTCTCAAGCACTTACTGTGTACTAAACACCACATAAGGCAAAATGGTCAGTTTACAAAACACATAATTGGACAAAATTTTATTCAGCAATACGGAGGCCTCTATTTTTTGCTTTTTACCCTATTTTTATTAGATACTCTCTGTATTTATATTTGAAATATTATCCCCTTTGCCCACCCTGCTCCCATCTCCCCTCCCCCTTTACTTGTCTTCATGAAGGTGCACTAGCTCCCAATCACCCTCTTCACTTCAATGCCTTGGCTTCCCCTACACTGGAAAAATGTACCCTCCCTGGACCAAAGGTTTCTTCTCACGTTGATGCCAGTGCTATTCTCTGCTACATATGCAGCTGGAGCCATGGGCCTCTCAATGTGTGCTCAGTGGTTGGTGATCTAGTCCATGGGAGCTCTGGAGGATTTGATTGGTCGACAATGAGGCCACAGGATGAAGACTGAATTGTTCTGTTCATCCTTCATTTGCAAACACACACACACACACTGTCCCAGCTTATCTGGGGAATGCAAATGAGAAACACAGACAACATCTATGCCCTTCAAGATTCGATAGTGTATTGGGAAAGACTTACAGCAAATGAGAAAGCCAGATTAACTGATAGAGTCAATTATACCTGGCAAGAAGTAAAATCAAAACAGTGGGAGGCTCGGGGTACTGAACAAGGAAAACTGGGTCCCCAATGGAGGAATTGGAGAAAGGACTAAGGGAGATGAAGAGGTTTGCCAGACCCCCGAGAGCTCCCAGAGACAAACCCACCAACCAAAGAGTACACATGGAGGGACCCATGGCTCCAGCCGCATATGTGGCAGAGAATGGCCTTATGGGGCATCATGGAGAAGATTCCTTGGCCTTGTGAAGGCTCAATGCTCCAGTGTAGGGGAATGCAAAGGCAGGATGGTGGGAGGCACTGGGTGGGTGGGTGGGGGAACACTCTCATAGAGACAGGGGGATTCTAGAGGAGAAACTGGGAAAGGAAATAACGTTTGAAATGTAAGTAAATATCCAAATTATTAATAAATAAATAAGGAAGGGATTTTTCTTTCAGAACTTGTGAGCCTTTGATGATAATGAAGTGGGGCTGGAAAAAGAATATCAGTTACAATAAAAAGAAGAAAAGCCTTGGATAGAAGCAAGAAAGGTGGACGGGGGAGCTTGGAAGATATCAGGAAGGGAAGAAGCAGATCAAGTAAGGAAGCTGTGGTGTCGAAGAGCTCTGGAAACTGGGGAAAATTCCAACAAGAAAACATCACCATCATCACCATAGTCATACTTTGAAGACCATACTAGCAAAGCAGGAGGGGCAACACCTCACAGATCCCTTTCTGAGAGCTGGGAAGAGTTCTGTGAAGAATGAGATGGAGTTTGGGGGGAGGGACAATAAAAAAAAGAAAACAACTCCTTCCAAATGCAAAACATCTCTAAGGATTGAGCCTAGTGATATAAAAATAGCAAAATTAGTACTTTCAAACCACACAGCGTAGGACATGACAGTGTACGACAAGATTGGGTGTGCAAACGCCTATTTAAAAAGCACCCTGGGAGGGAGTGGGGGTACCATGCCAAAAACAGGAGAGAGAAATAACTCTGAGAACCGAGTGGGCTTGCCTGTGGGTAGGGGCAAGCCTCTTCTGTTTACTTCTATTTCTGGCAACAATAATGCATTTATTTGTTGATTGCCTGTCTTAAATATGAATAGCAAGAATTATAAAGCTGAATCAAGCCCTAGGGGGACTTGTTTAAATTAAAAATCATAAAAGTATATTTTCACAGCTACCTGAGAAGAGATAAATATTTTAGAGGGTGTGTATCCAGAGGCATGAATAGAATCTGATCAATCTGAGTTTAAAATTTTTACTTTTGAGTCATTTTTTTTCTGCAACATTAATTCAGGAAAATGGAATGCATATGTTTCCAGGGAAGCTGGGTGGAAAACCAGATGTGTGAGGATAGGCAAGTGTCAATTAGAAAAGTCACAGCCATTGTTGTCTGAAACACCTGGTGGAAGATTTCAGAGAAGTTCAGGGCATTGGTCCTGGATGGAGGAGAGGCCTGGTATGACAGGTCTTCCTTGTCTGAGGGAAATCAGTTCCTCTCCCTCAATCTCTCTACTTGGGCTCACATGGGACTAAACATTTCTACCCAAGGGCATAGTGGGAACAACAGACAGTGGCTTAGGTGGGAACAGGGACATTATTTTGTTGCAAGAGAATGGTTTGTTTTTCTCAAGGGCAAATCCCAATAGCAGGACACATGGTGTCAAAAAGAATGTTGGTCTCCAGGCATGGTAAGAAATAAAGGTGGTGAAGTAAAGATTAAATTACTGTATTATTGATAAGAACAAGAATGCACAAGCTTCTAGGAAAAGAAACCTGGTGGAGTAAAAACAACAACTGCAATGTTTTAAGCTTTCAGACAAGAAGACAGTAGTTGTGGTGAATTATTCTGAAGCAATGGCTGCCCAATATCCATCCATGTCAACTTTTTCTACCCAAGACTTCTCTGTCCCTCCTTGATAGGCCAACCATTCCTTGTACTAGTCATTAAAGACAATGACAGTGACTTTGTATAGAAGAATGTAGGAGAAGAACATAAGTATCCTCAACCCTTGTATTTTGTTATTATCACTAAAGAACACTTGGTCGCAACACAGTGGTTTGTGTTTGCCTTTCACTATAAAATTCTTGAGGCTATGAAAAATTTGATATACCATAAGCTCCTGGTCTCCTGTTCCTGGATCTATTCACTTCTCAATAAATGGCTATTAAATAAAATATCACACGACTTTGCTATGTAGAATGAATCCACTGTCTTTGCTCTGTTCCTGAGAATCACTTTTGTGAGAAGGCATAAAAGCATCGCAGACCATGATTGTCTAGCACATCTCAATAATTAAATTCTGAGGAACAATTTAAAGCACACACAGTGTTCTCGCAAATCTTCCCTAGAGACAGCGGGTGCTTGCTGAGGTTCTCGGGCTTCATTACCATTTCATTTCCCTGTCTTCATGTTGGGTGTACTGGCAGGGATGAAATGGAAGGAGCCGGAACATGTGGTGAGGCAGGTAGAGTCTGGAAAGGATTGGAGTCTTTGCATTGTTTGCTAGTCATTCCAGTGTTCATTCGGTCTCAGCCAGGCTTTTGCTTTAAATGAGACCAAGCAAGTTTTGCCTGATTTCAAGTTGGCATTTAATGACAAAAGTTCTACAATCAGTGAAATAAATAGACTCCAACAAGTCTATTATGAATGTTATGCCTCATTTTCTCTCTCTGGATAATGGGGTTAATAACTTCTGCCCTGATGTAGGAGGAGCTCTTCATTCCTAACAGCACACGGAACATAGTAGAAGACTAATCCAAATGGAGTTTGTTCAGACTAAGCCTGGGCTATTTTTCTCTTCCTGCCTATTCAGTCCTTAGAAATCTCCCTATTATATTAGGACTGCTTGAGACAAACATCCAAACTCTACCCAAAACCTATCCCAGAAAATCTTTCCATCTTGAACTCCTCGTGTCTATTCTTATCCTCTTCCAAGAAATCTCTCTCCAGTCCATCAGTTGGAATGTTATTTCTCATTGGAGATTCAGCAGTGATTAATTGCAAACTTTGGAGGAAACATTGTGCGTCCTAGGTGATTCTTAATCTTGCAGAGAGAAAGAATTCTTAGGCCAGGTTCTTATACTTTGTGATGTGGACCGTAGAGAAGGAACATGGCCTGGAGATGGAAAAGCAGTGATGGGGAAGATGAACCCCTCACTAGAAAATATTTCTTTGAATGTTTAGTAAGTAGGGAATGCCAACAACACACTGCATTTGAATAAAGGAGAACTCTGGTTTTAAGCAAATGCATAGAATTCAGTGTCTTATGCTCCACTCTTCAAAGGACATTTCACAAGTTATCTGATCTGATGCTCACCAACAGAACCCATCAGATGCTTGGCAGAACGAAACGTTCAGAAGAATTTCACAAGGTGAGTAAACTTGGATCTCAGAGTTTCAAAAAGGGTGCTATTTTCAGCTTGCTCCTTGTTCTATTGGGAACTGATATTGTAGGGTTTAAGTGTTTACATAATGTGCCTGAAGGCTGTAGGCAGAAAGATTGGCATGATCGCCACACCTACACCCACCATAAGATAGGATGCCTGTGGGAAAACTGAGCTAGACCTAAATTTAAATTTTTTTTCTTCTGCCTTTTGGAAACACGATCTCACATAGCCAAGGCTGAGCTCATACTCAATAGAGAGTCTAAGCAAGTCTTGAACTCCTGTTCCTCCTTCCCAAATATTAGGATTATAAAGGTGTGATTTCCACAGTTAGCTTCTACATTTGAGCATCTTGGCTCAGGTATATTTCTTATGAATGCTGGCAACTAGGTGGTGGTTGCTTCCACATAGTTTTCTTAACTATGTTAAGCTTTTTCGATTATATCCACTCAAGTTGCAGATTAAAAAAGGACAACCAAAACAGATAAAAATTGGGTATGTTAACCGGTTGGTAGTATTTATGGATATGTTAGTTGGTTGGCATGGTCAATCTTTACTGGCACTTTCTTCTTTCTGTAGCACTCTTAACTTCAATGATGATGTATGGGATTCAAGTCAGAGTCATAAAGGTAGTGTTAAGATCCCCTGTAGGATTATCTACGTAAGGAAAGGAAATCCTGAGGCCAGAAAGATGGCTTAGTAGTTAAAAATATTTACTGCTTTTCCAGAGGACCTGAGTTCATTCTCAGGACCCATATCATGAAACTCAGAATCAACTGTAACTTTGGATCAAGGGAATCTGTTCTCAGTTCCTCTTCTGGCCTCCACAGGACCCTGTACACACAATATAGACTCACGCACATGCCCGCGCACACACACACACACAGACACACAAAATAAAAATTAATCTTTGAAAGAAAATCCCAATGGAAATCCCTTGAATCCAAACATGCTAGGTGTATATAGAATGAGTTTCCATCTTCAAATCCTAGATAAGTACCTCTATTTTATTGAAAGGTTCAAAAAGTACAGAACTTTCTGCTAATGTAGAAGATATTTGTGGACCAGAGTGATTGATCCTATTTTCTATCCACAATGGCCATCCTGGGGTTCCAAATGGTTAGTGCCAAGGCAAACAGAGACATACATGACAGCCATTGCCTATTTTGTGTTTGCCTGAAGAAGCAGTTTGGCTTTCATGTCTGCCCTTTTTTTAGATAATAGACTTGTCAAAAGGCAGAAGTGGAAGACAAGTACATTTCCTCTGCTTCATTCACTGTGCATTGGCCATGAACATCTGAATTCTTTTGTATTCATCAAGAGGGATTGGACCAAAATATGGATGGGGAGTCCAAGGTAACAAATGATATAAGTGTGAATATTTTAAAACAGTGTTTTATGAAACCTAAAGAATAGTAAATGTAGTAGAAAATGGTGTTTCTCCATACCTTGACATTTTCCTACAGAGATGTTTATTTGTGTGTGTGTTTGAATATGCATGTATATATATGTACATATATATGAAGGATCAGGCAGAACATCAGTTAGCTATATCTTCAAAGCTTTCTTTTTGCTAAAACTGGCATTTAAATGCATAGTTTGGGCCATACTCCAGTCCATGTCTAATCAGATATCTGAGGTCTTTGATTCCTTATTCATTGGATATCAAATGGAAATATAGAATGTGTCTGAGCAAAATAAAGAGAATTTCTGAATACTGAAGTCTTGACCTTCTGCTGCTAATGATACGAACCAGTAAGATACAAAACCCAAAACATACAAGAATAAATTTTGACTCATTAGTCAACAATGACCCATTTAATATAGACTTCCTTGTTTTTAATGTGAGAGTTTATACATAAAATAATTTCCTGTCTTGCCAAACTACCTTTGTTCAACCAAATCAAGCACAAGTGAACAATAGCCTAAGATCTACTTAAGCACATATTGATTTAATTTTTCTACCAGCCAACTTGTGAAAGCATATTCCTTACATATTAGGTAGCAACACATTCTACTGAGCACTCAAAATCTTCAAGTCAAAATAAACAACAACTACAACAAAACTATTCTGTATAAACACCATGAAGACAAAGATATGAAATGAATACAGTCAAAGAAGCACGGAATTCACATTATTCTGTGGGTCAAATGGTTTCCTACCACCCAGTCCTGAGTTAAAGGCCTTTCATTTGTAATTCTACTGCCATAATGCAGTGTACTCTGTATATGGGTCATCTTGCCCACAAACGTCAGGATGATGAGGGCATAGCCTTATCTTTGAGCAGCAGAGGAAAAGCTTTGCTTTAAGGGGGACAGAAAACAGAATGTGGTTGGCACAGCTGAAATGTGTATTTTACTTAATTGCTAGAAAAGGGTGACCCCTTGCTGAACACATGCTCCAGTAATCACTATGAAGGGCAATGAGACCTAGGACTCAAGAAAGGTGTTCTAGGTGTCATTAGTAAGAATTAGTTTCCAGCAGACATTCCTCATGAAAACATAGATCTGAACAATCTTTGAAACATGAAAACACCTTCCCTGGGATATAAGGAACCCAAATGAATGATCACAGAATCTTGATAGAGCACATAAAGATAGATGTACTGGACAGGCCAGAAAAGGCAGCCCATGATGATGATGTCTCTCTCTGTTTCTGTCTCTGTCTCTCTGTCTCTCTCCATAGATAGATAGATAGATAGATAGATAGATAGATAGATAGATAGATGATAGATAGATAGATAGATAGATAGAGACAGATGAGATATAGATATAGATATATAGATATAGATATAGATATAGATATAGATTGCCATTTGCAAATAGGCAAAATATTTTTTGATTTAAGAACCAGGCATTTCAAATAAAACCTGGAAACAGGCCAATTTCCTTAGACACAGATTCTCAAGACACCTACCATCTTGAGAATCCTGCCAACCAAGACTCTAGATCAGTATTTATGAGTTTTCATTCAGAATCAAGATAAAGCCAGGCTTGCACCCATAGCCTTGACAAAATGGCCACTGAGGTCACAAAGTCCTTGGCTCAGTCCTGAAGACTAAAGTTTCAGCTCCTCCTCCCTAGTAGACCTATAGACAAGGGTTGCTTAATTCCAGTCACAGCTCTGTGGACCAATCTTAAATCCCAACTCAGCACCAGTCAGTCAGTAGGGACCCAGGCTTCACTACCTGAAGATGCAGGGTCCAGACTCAACACATAGAACCCTAGAGAGAGTTTGGGCCAATAGAACCCATGATCTATCCCAAACTCTATTAACCATGCACCCAAACAGCTCGCTTAGACCTAGGCTCCAGACTTGCCTAATAAACCAAAGTACCAGTTTTCTTCCTGTCTGAAAATTCTCAAAAAGTCTCTGAGAAAACTCACTTTGCTTTTCTATTAAATATCTCAATGAGCTGGATAAAAAATAAATAACTCAGCAGAATCGGTATGATAAGCTTGCTGTGGGTCCCATCTGCTTTCAGGGTAGTAGTAAGAAATGAATACTTTCAGAGCCATCTCTACTCAGTAAATTCTAGATGTGCTAGTCATGGCAATGATGCAAGAAAAAGAAAGAAAGGGGAAAAAATCTAATTTTGACCTACTTTGCTTTCTATTGCTTTGATAAATACCACTATCAAAAGCAATTTGGGGAGGAAGGGTTTAGTTTGGCTTACAGCTTATTGTTGAGCATAAAGAGAAGTCAAGGCAAAGACTCCAGCAGAAACCTGGAGGTAAGATATGATACAGGGGATAACAGATGCTTACTGGCTTTTCCTCCATTCTTGTTCAGTCTGTTTTCTTAAGTAACTCAGGACCACCTGCCCATGGACAGTATTATCCACCAAGAGCTACACCCCTCCATACCAGTCATTAGTCAAAATGGAATCCCCCAGACATGCCCACAGAAGAGTCTGATGGAGACATTTCTCTATTGAAGTTTCTTCTTCACAGATGTCCTTTACTCGTGTCAAGTTGGCCCCTAAAGCAAATAAACACAAAACAACAACAACAACAACAAAAGACTACATGATTGGAGCAAACACATAATAGTCCCTACTTGCAGAGCACATCATATTAAAATCCTAAAGACTCTACTAGAAGATTGTTAAGAATGAGTTCCAATGACTTGCAAGACATACAATCAGAGGTCATTTCTCTGCAATGACAATTAGTTGTACTCTTTCACTAAAAATCTGAAGAAGTAGTAGAAGGAAAAGAAAGACAAGGAGGGGAGATGAGGAGGAAAAGGAGAAGGAGAAGTTAAGATATATTCCTGTCTCCAGTAAGATTTATTATAGAATTCTTGTAAATAAATATAATTGGAAAATAAAAGATCTTTCTATTAATAACTAAAAGTTTAATGAAAGAAGACACATGCAAGTGGCCAGATACTCATGTCCTAAAGAGCAGAATTAATATTTGAAATGTCTACATGACCTAGAGTTACCTGCCATTCCATTCAATTCCTGTCAAAATCTAAATTTCTGTTTTGTTTTCATAAAAATATAAAAACAGGATTTATGCAAACTCACAGAGGATCTCAATACACAGAGGTAATTTTGAGCTAACGGAAGAGTTGAAGGTATCATAATGATTTCAAAATATAATGCAAAACCATACAAAAACACGCAGTGGGCTGTGAAACAAATTAATGTGGGACAAATATGCCAAGAATATCTAAAGAGATAAGAGTGGTCTCTTCAGTACCTGGTCTTAGGAAACTAGGTCACTACTTGCAGTGGTCTTACCCACACCATATTCAAAATGCACTGAAGACATAAATGAAAGACAAGAAAACATCTTCAAGGGGGTTCAAAACACTTTTTTTGGAAATTTTGAAAGCACAAGCACAAAGGGAGACATCAAAATGGGAATACACCAAACAGAAAGACTTCTACATGACAAAGGAAGTTATCCATCCTACAAGAACACAGCTCAGTTTCTGCTCAGTGAAATAAGCCAGGAAAACACAGCTTGGTCTTACTCTGCCAGTTCCGAAAAAGTCAAACTCTTAAGAAGCACAGGGAAGAAGGGTGGTTCTTGGAGCTGAACTTGAAACGCTGAGAGCAGTGGTTGCTGAGATGTACCGAGTCCCAGCCAGTCTACGTGGATTGGCTCCAGGGAACTGATGGACAGCATGGTGAATACAGACAGCACTGTTCTGTAGACTCAACATTTACTAGTAGCAGATCTAAGTCACATCACCACTATCAGAATATGGTAGCTTGTGTGACAGTGTGAGGTGGTGGTTGTGTTAATTAGCATAACCACTTCTATTCTGGTTCTAAAATGTCCTGCAGGGCTCAAGTTCTGAGCATTTACAGTACTTATCTGGTAGCACTAAGGTGAAGGTTATGGGCCTTTCAAAATGGAATTAGGTTGCTGGAAGAAGGTCACCAAGGGTGGGCGTTTGAAAGTAATATCCATGTGTGCAAGCCTCTGCTGCACCTTTCTACTGTAAGATATAGGGCCACTCCCACCACCTGTCTGTCCCCCAGCCCCTTCCCACCATTCCTCACATACTGTGCAGGACTGAAGTATCTCTGAAACCATGAACCAACAGATCCTTTTCTTACCTCGTTTCTGTCCAGTACTTTGGTTATACCAGTGCAAAAGTAACAAACACAAGTACAATAATCATTCGCATGTTTCATTTTCATACCTGACACATGTCTATACATTTTTACTTATTGGTCATATCTCAGTAAATCTGGAAAATATTAATAACATTCTTAGTCTATGAGTGCACTGAGTGAGTGCAGTATAAAATCACTAACTGCCCGTTATATATACTAATAGCAGGCCAATTCTATACATTCCAGTAGCCCATTACTGTCTTACACATTCAAATAAAAGTTTCTTGAAAATGTACCAACTAACAGATATAAAAGAATAAATATCTAAAGAGTGTTTGCTGAAATACACATAGGTTACCAGATGATGTTCCTTTGAATTCTAAGGGGTTGTTGGTGTCAGATAAGTATTGTTAAATGATGGCCATACTGGGAAATTACTGTGAGTCAGAATAAATAGAAATAGAGAAATACATTATTTTAAAAATATTGGCTCAAAAAAAAGCCCTCATCCAAAGTCTCTGTGGTAAGAATGCTGCTGGCTTTGGAGAAACTCAAGGGAGAGCCTGACTGTGTGGTGGTGACATTTCTGTCAAATGTCCCACTTGATGGAGCTGGTCACACACATTAATATGTTAACCTCATAGTCATGTTCTCAGAACTACATTCTGGACAGCAGAAAATTTCCTAGGCAATATTGATCATGCTGCCAATCTGAGTCCCTAATGACTGGTCTGAGGAACTTTAAGAATTTGCCATTAATGTTGATTCCAAGAGGAGGCTGCCTTACATGTTTTAATCACTGTCTTAAATATTTCGTGTCAAGATTAGTAATTTATAAAGCACAGCTGCAGTGACTATCACTTGGATTTGTTGTCCTTAGGTTTACCACAAAGACAGCCCCATAATGGTGCCTGCAGTAAAGGATGGTTTGTATATTTTGCTGTGTACACATTATACTTGCAAAGTTATTAACATTCTAATTTCTGATATGAGTTGGAAAAAATTCTATTAAAAGTGCTTCACTATATTTCTTACAAAAGCTGCATTTGCTGTTTTACTGTAAACTGTTCCCCAGTGACTGAACGTCCTTCAGCTCACGTAATAACCAAGAAGTCTTTCTTTTTCATACTCTGATGTACATTCCTAACTGGTACAGTTAATATTTTGATGGCATAGGCTCTCTAGAATTTTCTCTCTGAAGCCTTAGGTGGATTCCTTTGTTGACTCACGAGGTATAAATAGATTGTCCTAAATCACAAAAGCTTCTTCACAGCCTGGTTTACTGGATCTCTGATTAAATTTAACCAAGAGTCCCACATAAGACTTTTAGAAGCTTAGTATATGTTAAATTTTTGTTGGTTTCATTACTTGGTGTGAGGATAAATAGCACATCAGAACCTAACACATGTCAGACGATGTTATCTTTAGCAGGCACAACTGTGAAGGCAACGCAGGGAGGATCAGAGAGAGCAGGTGCTAGAGAGCTGTTTATTTCAGCCCCCTCCAGTTGTCCATGCTGGGAAACTGCTCAAGGCCAGCCTGTGACACAGTTATCCTTAATCTTTCTCTTCTTCTGCATCCTCACACAGAGCCACCATTGGTTATCCAAGGCCAGGACTTCTCAGTCAAGTCATGCCACTTACCCCTTTCACGTATCTCCTGGCCCAATCTCATATTCTGCAAACTATAGGAAGCCCTGCCTCCTGTGCATCTGTTTTGCCTGGGATCTGGGCATATAAATCAATATAAAGTAATGACACTATATATTAAAGAGAAGTTTTAATGGGCATGGAATCTCAGCACTCAGGAGGCTGAGGCAGGTAGATGACTACAAGTTTTGAGGTCATCGCCCTCTAGTGAGTGACAAGCCAGCCTGGGCTATAGAGCAAGGTCCCGTCTCAGAAATCAAATTTTTATATAAAAAAGTAGCAGTTTTTATATTCCCATTCCCTTCTTTCCCTCTGAATGAAGAAAACTTCTTCGTATACTCTTTCAATTTTTATTAATAGCAGACAATTCTGTCATTTTCCATAGGCAATCAACATTTATGTTGGATAGCTTCTTGCCAAAGATGCACTGGGTGTGTGTGTGTGTGTGTGTGTGTGTGTGTGTGTGTGTGTGTGTGCATGTGTGTGTTTTGTCTGTGTGTGTGTGTGTGTGTTACCCCTACCCACAAACACATGTAAGCCCAGAGCCTGAAGTTCTATCTCTTTCTGTCACTCTCCTCTTTGTTGGTTTGGGACAGGGCTTCTTGTTGAACCCATATCTCACCATTTGGCTAGATTGGCTGGCCATCCAGCAAGTTCTCAGGACCCACCAATTTCTGCCCAGCAATGCTGAGGATACAGGTTTGCCCTGCCACACCCTGACACTGTAGGTTCTGGAGATTCAAACTCAAGTCTTCTCGCTTGCAGAGCAAATTCCCTTACCCACTGTACTGTCTAGTTTAATGCCAATTAGACACAAGCTAACGTCATTGGGAAGGAGAGAGAGCTTCAGTTGAGAAAGGGCCTCCATAAGATTTGACTGTAAAGCATTTATTAATTAGTGACTAATGGATGGGCCCAGCCCATTAAGGGTAGTGTCACCTTTGAACAGTTGGTTTTGAGTTCTATAAGAAGGCAGATTGAGTAAGCCATGGGAAGCAGGTCAGTGGGCAACACCCCTCCATGACCTCTTCACCTGCTCTTGTCTCCAGGTTCCCATGCTGCTTGAGCTCCTGTCCTCATTACTTTTGATGACAAACTGTGATCTGGATCTAAGTTGTCATTGGTCATGAAGTTTCATCACAGCAATGGTAACCCTACCTGAGACACCTACTGTGTCAGCTTTGCAGCCCTGGTGTATATGCCTCTCTGCACAACAAAATGCTGCTATTCCATCCCTAGAGGCATGACAAGGTGAGCTGATCATAAAAACACAGACAGTCCAGTAGCTATAAGGGATCTGAAAGAGATTCGTTGTCAGTGGGAGGGCACTGGACAATGCTTCTTCCAATATGTTTTTTATTGTCTCAATTACAAAAATATGCTGTAGTTCACATGCATAGTAATAATGAAGAATGTAAGAAAGAATAAGGTTGCATAATGGAGAGATGGCTCAACAGCCAACCAAGTTCTTTAGAAAAGGATGGGAGTTCAGTTTCCAGCATCCGAGTTGTGCCCTCTTATGGCCTCTTAAGTACTTTGTATATGTGGAGCACACGCAGATAAGCAGGTGCATGCTTACAAGCACATGCATGTAAACCCACACACACACTCACACACAAACATACACACACACACACACACACACACACACACACACAAATATAAAACCAAATAATTACCAAACTCTTCAAAGAACCCTGTTCCTAACCTTCAGAACCAGTTAAGACATCTATTCCTTTACTCTGCATTTAATCACCTGCCAAAGTTTAAAAAAAAAAAATTCTGAGGCAGTTGGCAGACAGGCAGATGGATGGACAAACAAATGGACGGACAATTCTATATTTGCCTGGACAAAAAGCGAAACCCTTTCTAGTGTCCTCGGCATCTGCAGTACGGTTCCATCACTGGGACTTCAATTCTGACCTGAGAGGCTTTCCATTATCTCTATCACAGGTCAGATGGCCCTGTGGTTTGCAGGTTGGTAACTGAGATACAAGATACGTGCTGAAGGCACTGTAAGAGAGGGTTTGTGTAGAACCTTCAATAAAATGTGTTTACACCTGCCCAGAGCACCATACACTTCTGTGGGTTCATTCCTCGGGGCTTAAGCAAGTGTTAAATATTTTAAAAGTATTTCTTCCAAGACTCTTGTACTTTCAGAATGCCCATCCATTTTTAATCACAGTAAGCCAAAGCCAAGACAAATACCACATAGAGGAAGGGGCAAATGGTCTCTGGCATCTCCTGCACTTCCTGACATCTCCTCACTCTTAACATGCCTTGTGCTTTTGTCCATTGAGTTCTCTCTCTCTCTCTCTCTCTCTCTCTCTCTCTCTCTCTCTCTCTCTCTCTCTCTCTCTCTCTCTCTCTCTCTCACACACACACACACACATACACACATGCACAAGAATGCGCATGTGCTTCAGCCATATAAACTCCAACATCCTGCACACTTTTACATCTACATCTCAGATCTGTACTCTGTGATACTTAGCATCAGTTTCTAATGCTGATTCTACAACAAAGTCTCCATCTACAGAAGGGTTTCCTCTGAGCAGTAACCAGCTCCTGTGTGGCTCCTAAAGACTCCTGACTTCTGGTAGTTATACCTTTCAACAACATGCAGAATTAGCCAACAATGGCATTTTATGGTTTCCCAGACTAACCATAAAGGTGAATGAGTTTCTGCTGTGTTTCCTCAGAACACTTTCTGTAGATCAGATGTCATAGTGTAAGGAAATTCAGTAGCCCATATAGAATAGGATCCAAGCCTCTTATTTTCATTCACTTCTAACTTGTAGGCCATATAAAACTGTTCTGGGGTCAGGCAATATCTCACTAAGTCTCAGGTCAAGTCTTCATGCAACGCTGCCTGCTGCATCTGTGATTCCAGGTTCATGGAAACTGCAAGGCAACGTCTGTGTATTGTTCTTTTAAGTACTCATCTTTGGAGGTATTGTACAGCATGGGATAAACGGAACAGTACCATCCTCATTTCTCAAAGGTCTAAAGGCTGTCCCAGGAAGGGCAGAGGGTCCCTCACAGAGCTTCCAAGCCTCTGTTTCCTAACACTCCCATTGGCCTTACCAACCCTGAGTTCTAGTTTTATTGTCTGTCACACTAGCTTCAAGAAGTCAATAGTCTTCTCTCTGAGAGCTGCATGTAACTGTAGAAATTAATTAGCATGAGGAACATGTGTCCAACACCAACAAGGATAGCAGAATGCCCTCCATCTTGCTATGCATCATTACGGGAGAATGCCATCTTCTTTTCTAGCTCTTGAATATTCATGAGCATATAGCATCTGATGGACGTTTATGCCTGTGTGCATTTTGAACCATCTCCTTAAGGTGTGCAAAGGATATGGCAAAGGAGCCCTGAGGATACTGAAGATAATAACTACATATCAAACATACTGTTGGGTTTTCCCCACAGAAGTCAAAGTAAGACGAAGAGAAGCAGAGAGCAGAGTCAGATATCAATAACATGGAAGGGATGAATCGGGTCTCATTTTAATGGAATCAAGACAGCCATAAACCTAAAGGGTAATAATGTTAATTTGTATAAAAGCTGGTTTGATACACAACCTCTCCCACATCCCTGGGCCTAACACAATTTCTGTACTGGAGAAATAGTGTGGAGGGATAATCGATCCAGCGCTGAATCATGATTCCTGACCTGGAACTAAATGGGAAGAATCAGTCCTACACAATAATATACATAAAATGGTTCATTCTTGTCTCACCACTGGGGTAAGTCCAGAGACAATCTTCTTTCCTGTGGATATATGGGCAGCATGTCCAGTGGGGCACATGATGTTTTCATCTTTGATTAAAAAAAAAACAATCATTAGTGAATGGTATGACTACAGGCTTCCAATAGTTGCAATATTGAGAAGCTCAGAAAACTGAGCAAAATGTTACAGCATAAATCAAAGACTATCAGGGGAAATTGGAATATGTCCAGGTAGCTGGATGAACTATCTAAGATAAAACTTCCGCATTTACAGTTTTAGAATAGCCACAAAAGAAAGGGAGACAAGAAGTGAGAGAGAGAGAGAGAGAGAGAGAGAGAGAGAGAGAGAGAGAGACAGAGAGAGACAGAGACAGAGACATAAAAGAGACATAAACAGAGACAGAGAGACAGAGAGACAGAGAGAGAGACAGAGAGAGAGAGAGAGAGAGAGAGAGAGAGAGAGAGAGAGAGAGAGAGAGAAAAGAGAGGTCCCAGCAGGAGTGTACATGAAGAGAGACCACAAATAGCAAAGTGAGAGTAGACAGATCAGCTCAAAGTCACCTCTCGCCAAACTGAACAAAAATCTAAGAACTTGAAGGAAATGTTACAGTGTAGAATTCAGGCTTAATGTCTGAAGTGCCTCTTCTCCCATGCTAATGTATAGAAAATGTGAAGAAAACAATACAACATCAACAACAAAAATACTTTAGTAAAGATTCCCCAAGCTCAGGTAGGAAGCATATCTATTATTACTACAGATGTCATGTACACAAATGGGCAAAGGGGGAACCCTTAAGATTTAATATAATGAGATACCAATATGTCTCTGAAGGTAGGGAAGCTTGCCACCAAGCCTGATGACCTGGGTTCAATTCTCAGAACCCACATGATAGTAGAACCATTTCTAGTGAGTTGTCTTCTGACCTCCACCCAGCAAATAAATGAATAAGTAAGTGTAAAAAAAACTTTTAAAAAGATTTAACATGAATATTTTATGAAACTGAAGATAAGGCAGAAACCCTAAAAGGAGGAAAAATGGAAAATTAAATATTGAAAAGTACATTAACACCAGTTTCAACATTAAAAACAGAAGGACCAGAAGCAGCCTTAGAAAGCACACAAGGTTGTTTCTAACTTGGACTCTACATCCTGGAAAAACAATAGTCAGATATCAATCAGCCTCTAAGACTGTAGACACTACGTACTTGCTTTTGCATGGTCCATTTTAAAATCCTGAAAGACTTCGTCAGATGAGGATGGTCTGAATGACAGGAATTCTTAGGCAGAGCAGCAGAGTCTAGAAACTTCCTCCACAGACAGTGGCACCACAGCCTGGAGCATAGGCTGTTCTTTCTAGCACAGGGTACTGCCATCTGCAAAAACCTTCCTTGCACACCACAGTACGAGAGGTCAGATGGAAGGGCACACGGATCGGAGTCAGGCATGTGCATGCAGCATTGCTAACAGACACTTGGAAATTGTAGTTTTCTTAGTATTAGTAGATCTAAAACTTTGTGCGTGTATGCCATTTTTATTTTCACAGATTAGAAGCTACTTCTATCCATTTATAGAATCAAATATACGTTTTAAAACTTTGAATTACTCACATTCTTCCTACACAGTATTTTATGATATCCATCCCATCTTGTAGCATTGCTGACTGGTGGCATTTAATGCTTTCAATTTTATTTTGGCATGTTCTATTGCCTAAACTTTATATAATTCTTTGCTGCAAAGAGAAATTTCATTTCCCAAAGATGCATGCCAATTCTTTCTGGTCCTAGAGGCTGCTTCTGAAGATCCTTAGATGATCTGTGTGTGTGTGTGTGTGTGTGTGTGTGTGTGTGTGTGTGTGTGTGCACATGCATGCACATATTTAAGTGATAAGAATAATATTAGCTCTGAGAAGAGTGAATAACTCATTTTTAAGAGGAGAATAATATCAGGGATACTCTCTCTCTCTCTCTCTCTCACACACACACACACACACACATACACACAGACACACACACACACAGACACACACACAGCCCTCTATAACAAACTACTAGTACATAGAGGACATATATATACTCACATGTAGATGCTGTAGGCATACTTCTTTAAAAAAAGAATGCCAATGGTTTTACCACTGGACAAAGTTCCTGACAGTTGAAGTTAGCAAACAGAAACTTTATCAAATTAAGATGGCTTTAATTTAGAAATTGTTTTAAAAGGCTATTTGGTAAGATTCACTGGAATCTACTCTAAATAGATTCATAAGAAGAAACTTAACAAAGACCAATAACTGTTGACATCCAACTTGTTCAAATATCTTAGATTCTTAGCAGAATCTTCGTAAATATTTCTATGGATTGCACTGCACATTGAGGCTGGTGAGAGTCCTAGGTTCTATAAAACCAAGTTCAGTCTCTGATGTGCAGAAGTGTGCTTTGGCTGTCTCAGCTGATCGTCCAAGTCTGCCTTCATGACTCACTGCACAGTACGTGTGAGTTCTTAACAGGGGACTCTCTCATGTTTAATTTACTATGTACAAAGAGATTGTTTGAAATCAAACCCTGAACTATTGGCCTCCAGTTTCACATGAAGGCTGCACCTCAGGATCTGCAATGGTGATGCCCATGTGTCTCCACCTTGGAAATTATCAAGCCATACATGATGGAGTCAGACGGACTCAGCCATCATTATCAGGAATGAATTTCTGGTTTATGACATATGCTATCATTCAGCTAGGATATTGTTAAGGGGATTCAGGTATGTATGTATGTATATATGTATATTGGATATTTTCTATTTTCTTTACTTACATTTCAAATTTTATCCCCTTTCCCATTTTTCCTTCTGGAATCCCCCTATCCCCCCCTTCCCCCCTGCCTCTATGAGAGTGTTCCCCCACTAACCCACTCCTTCCAATCTCCCTTCCCTGGCATTCTACTACACTGGGGCATTGAGCCTTCACAGGGCCAAGGACCTCTCCTCTCATTGATGCCTGATAAGGCTATCCTCTGCTACATATGCTACTAGAGCCATGGGTCTCTCCATGTGTACTCTTTAGTTGGTGGTTTAGTCTCTGGGAGCTCTGGGGGGTCTGGTTGGTTGATAGTGTTGTTCCTTCAGCTCTTTCAGTCCTTTTTCTAACTCCTCCATTGTTGGATGTTCTCAACTAACCATTGGACTGAGAAAGGGGTCCCCACTGGGAAAGTTATAAAAAGGCTGAACTTGTTTATAATTTATCATAGATTAATATAAGTACTCTCTGAATGACTGCAAGGAAATGTATTTGGATATTTACTGGGAGTTGGTATCTGTACTTCTGATAGTCTCTCTGGTGAGTGAGTGTTTATGATGGAAGAGCTTGAGCCATGGATTTTTCAGAGATGGGTAATAGCCTGTTCCCATTTTGTCTATTTTGTCTGTTTTGAACTATTGCAGTGAACAAGCTAGGGTGTTGTACTGAGGCTGTCCAACACATACTCCAGGACTGCTGAGGAATTCGTATTGTCAAATAAGCTGCCCCTGTTCCTCCACGCTAGCATGGAATGATAATCTACTGTAACATCATGCTTCATTATCCATTATTCTCCTTCCCAGGAGGCTCTGCAGTGTGTGTTTCTGTTTTCTTATTATCCGCATCCTCGGAGCTGTGGAGATGGGTGTTTTATGTTTAAGATAAAGCCTTCATTAATTTGTCAGCTCTTTGCCAGTTAGAACGAGAGAAAACAAAAGAGGTCTGACAGCGCTCTCCCTGATACCTCACTGCAGCTGGTAAGCTCTGCTGGCTCCCAGGGAGTTAACTGTACAGAAATAAGGGCCTGAGCAGGTTTACATGAGGTCTGTGGCCATATCAAATAACCAAGGCTGATGAGGAGACGTTCAAAGATTTCTGAATATAGATTCCCTCACATGACACCAGCCAGGCTCTACCGAGTTAGCAAGTTTGATTTCTAGTAGCTGGCCCTGTAGACACAGGCAGGAGAGCACAGATGCTTTCTAGCCACCTATACAGTTCTTGCCTCCATCAAGGAGATTTTTCAAAGTCATGATCCACCACCAGCCTATCTACCCTTGAGGCTCTGGGGATCACTTTGCAGCCACACCGAAACACACATACCTTTTTTCATAAATCTGTTGGTCATCAGGATCTCTTCTTTCAGGAGGTGTCTCTCCACAGACTCTGCATGGTTTCGACAGGTTCCTTTTCGTTGTTAAATTCTGTGAGGTCTTTCTGTATCCTGAGTACTGATCCCAAATCAGACGCACATTGTGCAGTCTCTCATCACGTGGGTTGTCTTCACTGCATCAACTGACTCCTTTGCCGAAGCGTTTTAGTTTGCTTTCACCATATTTTCTTCTCGATGTTACTATTCACGCTTTTATTTCTCGTGACTCTGGTGTCTTACCTACAAACTAATTGCTGTCCCTGTCTTGCTCTGTGTTTTCTTCTATCACTTTTAGTACTTTTAGCCCTTGCATTTTATGGCTCTGATACATTCTGAGGGTTTTGTTTTGTTGGGTTGGGTTTTTGGGAGGGAGAAGGGGGACTTTTAATTTTTTTTCAAATGGTATTTATCTTTATTTTTTGTGTGTGTGAGTGTTTGCCTGCTTGTATGTATATGCACTACATATGTCCCTAGTGTCTACAGAAGTCAGAAGAAAGGGTTGGATCCCCTGGAACTTGGAGTTAGAGAGGGTCATGAGCTGTCATGTGGGTGCTGGAAACCAAACCCAGGTCCTTTGTCAGGAATAGCAGGTGCTCTTAAGCACTGAGATGTCTCTTGAACATTAGAATAAATAGTTAAGCAATATTAATCTGTTGAATCCTTATCCTTTTGTATTTCCTTGGGCATTGTGACTTGTCATTGTAGAGACTGTTTTTTTAACTTCTCTGAATTTATTCCTGGGTATTTCATGTGGTCGGGGGTATTGATAATAGGAACTCTTTTATAATTTCTTTCCTAGCATTCTTTGTATTGGGGTACAAAAATGTTGCTGAATTTGTCTGCTTGCTGAGTGTACTTCGGCATTACTAACATATCATTTCTAGTAGCAGTGGCTTATTTTAATTGAAATGATGAGCTTCTTTTTTTTTTTTTAATTTTAAGAGTTCTTTATAAATTTTTCTAAAGCTGCACCTTGCCTCACAGGCATTTAAAAAGATTTCTTGAGTCCGTGTTTTATTTACTTTAAAAACACCATTGTAAATTGACTATTTATAGTCATGTAGAATTTGCAAGTACAGAGCGATCTGTTTTTTAGAAAATTGTAAACTGATGAAAAGTCTGTGTTGAGTATATTTTGCCTTCGTTAAGCTAGTTGACAGTTTAATCCCTTCGGTCTTTTCAAAACTCTTTGTGGTAAGAACATTTGCAACGTCCTCTGCAGCTGTTGTGCAGCGTACAGCATGCTTGTCATTTGTCCTTGACATAATGCAGTAGACCTTCAGAAACTAGGGAAGTCATTGCTGGGTTTCAGACCACACACCTTTTGACTGTTATCTCAGCTCTCATTCTCTCCTCTCTACTTCTGTGGGTTTGATTTCTCATCACACATAGAATGGTTTCTCTTCTCCCCCTCGCTTACAATACCCAGCAGATTTCTTGGAGAATTTAACTGCATTCCCGCAAGTAACGGGATCATCCTCTGTCTTTTAAAAACTCCATTCATTGTTTATGTTTACCTCCATGGCATTTCCCCTTCTGTTCATGATAAAGACTTGGGTTACCTCTGCGTCTTGATTGTATCAGTCCATTTTCCACTGCTATGATGCAACAACAGAGGCAGGCTGACTTCTAAGAGCAAAGAGGTTTATTTAATTCCAGTTTATTGAATTCTGTGTTTGGGAGCCTGGACGTTCAAAGGTTCTGCACAGGCTCTGGTGACGGTCCCTCTGACATCACCTCACGACTGATGGCAGTGTCTGTCCTTGTGTCTATGCCTCTGTGTGTGTGCATGTGTGCCTGTGTGTGTGCATGGGTGCGTGTGGGTATGGATGTGTGCATGCGTGCATGTGCAAGTGTGTAGGTGGAACTCTATAGAATCAGAATTTGCACTGCTCTATCTTATTGTTATTACCTCTTCATTGTCTTTTCCATTTTCCATTATTCTTTCTATAGCTGAACTTGATATTTTGGTGTGCATGTTCAGGTACATGTGTGTGAGCATGAGAATGGAAGGACAAAGGTCAACCTTAGGTGTCATTCCCCAGAAGCTGTTCACCTTGACTTCGAGATATGGTTTCCATTGAGACCTGAAACTTCGTTTGCAGGCTAGGCTGGGCAATGGTCAAGCCTGTCAGAGCAATACCCCACTCCTAGTACCAACTTCTGTCTTACGGTTTCTATTGCTTTAAAGAGACACCATGTTCAAGACAACATTTTAAAAATTATTTTATTGGTTGTTTTATTTATTTACATTTCAAATGTTATTCCCCTTCCCGGTTTCCCCTCCGCATTCCCCCTATCCCATTCCCCTCTCCTCTGCTTCTATGATGGAGCTCACCCATCCACTCTTGCTTCACTGCCTTAACATTCCCCTATAATGGGGCATCAAGCCTTCATAGGACCAAGGGCTTCCCCTCACATTGATGCCAGATAAGGCCATCCTCTGGTACATAATGCAACTGTAGCCATGTGTATTCTTTGATTGGTGGTTTAGTCCCTGGGAGCTCTATGGGATCTGGTTGGTTGATATTGTTGTTCTTCCTATGGGGTTGCAAACCACTTCAGCTCCTTCAGTTCTTTCCCAAACTCCTCCACTGGGATCCCCAGTCTAATGGTTGGCTGCAAGCATCCACATCTGTATTGGTTAGGCTCTGTCAGAGCTCTCAGGAGACATCTATATCAGGTTCCGGTCAGTGAGCACTTCTTGGCATCAGCAATAATGACTGGGTTTGATGGCTGCACATGGGATGGATCCCCAGGTGGGACAGTCTCTGGATGACCTTTCCTTTAGTCTCTGCCCCACTCTTTGTCTCTGTATTTTCTTTAGACAGTAACAATTCTGGACTGAATTTTTGGGAAAGGTGGGTGACCCCATCCCCCAACTGGGGGCCATACCTAACCTCTGGATATGGTCTCTACAGGTTCTCTCTCCCCTTTGTTGGATATTTCAGCTGATGTCAACACCATTGGGTCCTGGAAGCCTCTTGAGTTCCTAGCATCTGGGACTTTCTGTTGGCTACCCCAGGATCCCTATCCCCCATTGCTACACACCTCTGTTCAATAACCTGACCCTTTGTACATCTCTCCCCTGATCCCTGTCTCCTCCCACACCTAATTCTGCCTCCCCCTTTTTTCCTTTATTCATCCTCTCTTTCTCCCAAGTCCTTCCTACCCTCTACCTCCCAGGATTATTTTGTTCTTCCTTCTAAGTAGAACTGAAGCATTCTTCTTCTTGTACTTTATATGATCTATAAGTTGTAACTTGGGTATTCCTAACTTTTTCCTAATACCCACTTATCTGTGAGTACATACCATGTGTGTTCTTTACCTTACATAGGATGATATTTTCTCATTCCATCCATTTGCCTGTGAATTTCATGAGGTCCCTGTTTTTAGTAGCTGAGTAGTACTCCATTGTGCAAGTGAACCACATTTTCTGTATTGACTCAACTGTTCTGGGACATCTAGGTTGTTTCCAGCTTCTGGTTATTATCAGTAAGGCTGCTATGAACATATTGAATCATGCATCCTAATATATGTTGGAGAATATTTTGGATATATGCCCAGGAGTAGTACAGGTGGATCTCCAGGTAGTCCTATGTCCAATTTTCTGAGGAACTACAAGACTAATTTCTAAAATGGTTGTACCAGCTTGTAATCCCACCAGCAATGGAGGAGTGTTCCTCTTTCTCCACATCCTTGCCAGCATCTACTATTACCTAAGTTTTTGATGACTAAGGCAATTCTTATAAAAGACAAAATTTAATTGAATCTGGTTAATACTTTCAGAGGATCAGTCCCTCCTCACCATAGCAAGAAGTGTGGTAGCATGCAGTCAGACATGGTACTATAGAAGGAGCTAAGAATTCCATATCTTGTTCTGAAGGGAACAAGGAGAAACTGACTCCCAAGCAGCAGGAAGAAAGGTTTCAAGGCCCATCCCCACAGTAACACACTTCCTTCAACAAGGTTATATCTACTCCTACAAGTCCACACTTCCTAATAGTGCCACTCCCTGGGCCATACATGAACAGAAGGCAATGTCTCCATATTTAATTCTTTGTATTAAGCTGTTTTTTTCAGTTTTCTTCTATCTGGGTGCTAATGTAGATGGGAGTGTGTTCTCATTTCAAATCCCACCTGATTCTGTGCTGATAATGGGGAAACAATGTATAATATACAAGATTAGTTACTCTGTAATAAGCCACCTTTCCATAATTACAATAGTTTGGGGAGTTTATTTTTATTTTTATTCTTTCAAATTTGGTGCATAAGCAATAATATCATCTTCAAAGACAATTTTATTCCTTCCTTCATAAAAATTCTAATTATAATTATTAGTTTACAAAGCATGGAACTGAAATTAAGCTACTCTCTCAAAGTCATCTAGCTATTTACTGCCAGAATCAGGATGGAAACTCAAGATTCATGATCTATCCAGAGCCTGAGGTCTACAGCATTACACTACCAACTGTTTATAAATGTTCCCAGAACTTTCAGGTCATAAATTCACAATGAGACCAGTCTGTGCAGGGGAAGACTTTCCTGCAGCTAGTATAGATTGCAGGTGAAAGCAGGCACAGCTGTAGGGCGAGGGCACTTGAGGAATAGTTAGCAAAGCACATCGGAAGCGGCATGTCAGGACTAGTGTAATAAAGATGTAGTCTCCATAATCCCAAATACTGTTCATATTATATTTTCTTTTCTTTTTGTAGGAAAGAAAAAATAAATAAATAAACCCCAATTTAAGGGATCACCGTGTTTAATGTTCTGAATCACTACACATCATGTTGAGTACTTGAAACTGTACTGACCCCAAAACATTAGGACTGGACTGCTCTCCTGAGCCTAATCAAGTCATTATCTCCAAATAATCGATACAAGGCAACTACATGCAGCAGCAAGGGAGTCCGCTGGGGTCTCCTCTTTCCTTTAGTTAATGAAAGGTTATTTGGGGACATAATGTCTGATTTTATGCACAGTTTGAGAAGTCAGAAATTACTTTGAAAATCACCACCTTGAAATCAACAGGAATACTTTACAGTTACCGTCTTGATTGCAAGGATTATTGCCTGCCATTAACGAGGTATTAAACTTTAGGACATTTATAAAAAACCTGAAAAACATCTCATGGCTTCCAGCCTCATGTCATTCTACAAAAGAACATCTTTCCACCTAAAACCAACTTTTAAATATACACATATACATTCAAATTAAATATATATTTTGTACTTTTATATCATACAATAGCATTATATAATATATAATAATAAATATGATAGGTTAAAAAAACAAATATGTGTATATATAATATTTTGTCTTTTCTTTAAGAATTTCATATCTGCATATAATTTATTCTGATCATTTTTATCCCCATCTCCCCTCCAACTTCTCCCAAACCCCTCATGTTTTCAGTTCAACTTCATATCCTCTTCTATTTTATATTTTTTACCCAGTTAATTCAATTAACAATATACGCTTGCATAAGAAGCCAATCATCCACTGGAATATGGTCAACCTATAAGAGATGAAAGCTCCAAAGATTATAGACTCTCTTTCCCCAGCAACTGTCAAATATTGATAGCACTTCAGTTTGGAGTAAGCATGACTGCCCCTCTCCTTCATCCCTGGTTCACTGGCTTGATCTTATGCTATCTGATGATGGTAATCATAGATGCTGTCTGTACATGAAAGTACCAGCCTGGTCAAGTCCACAAAATGGTGTTTTGCTCCAGTCTCCACCAACCTCCGCCATTTACAGTCTCTTGGAGCTCATTCATCTGCAATGTGTTATGAGCCTTGAGAAGGAGAACTTGTAACAATAGATGTGTCATGCATGGTTGAGCATTGCACCGACATGTATTCCTTGCAGTTTGACTTGTTGTGACACTTTATCTAGCAAAACTCATTGGACAATGAAGCTTCTCTGAGAGCTTCAGTAATCCACAGTCACAGAGAGCCTTATTTAGGAGGCCATTTAATAATATGTCCATTTAGCTAATTAATATTGGGTTCTGCCCTAGGGCTTCTAAAGAGTCTAGCCATGGCTTTTTGGTCAGATTTATCATACCAGGGATGAAATTCTTATTGTGGAATAAGCCTTAAATCCACTCAGGAAGAAGTTAGTCATCATATTGACTCCACCCATGGGTATACGCCATCAGAGTGGCCATTGTTGCAGTGGTCAGAGTTGCTGGTTGGTGACCCTTCTCTTTCAAAAGATTGTGTGGCAGTTTCACATTACAGCACCATGGAAACGGGTCAGTATGAAAGGATCTTCCAGTAAGAACCAGCTTGGCTTCTCCAGGTCCTATGATGAAAGTAAATATTGTGTTCAGCAGCAGAGTCTTACAATCCACCATTTTATATTACTTTGAATATTATAATATAATTACATTATTTCTCCTTCCCATTCCTCACCTCAAAACCTCCCACATACCACTCGTTGCTCTCTTTCAAGTTCACGTCCTCCTTTTTCATTAATTATTGTCATACCCATATATGAATATACATATATATTTCTAAATATAAATTGCTCAATCTGTATGCCACTACTTCTGTATATGTATTTATGGTTAACCATTTGGGATGGATAACCAACTGGGATGATCTTATCTGAGGAAGACCATTTCTCTTACCCTGAACATTCCTCAGTTGGCTTTATTCTTTGAGCAGGGTTGAGGCTTGCTAGTCTCTTTGTTCCTGTCCACTTTGACACAGCTATTGTTTTTCATTCATGATAGACAGTCATGTTGTTGAGTCTTTATGGTTGTACCATGTGATATCTCTAAGTAACGCAATCTCATATAGAATTCCCTAGTCCTCTGGCTCTTACAATATTTCTGACCCTCCTCCACTGTGTTCTCTGAAACTTAAATGCAGGAGGTGTTTTGTAAACTCATCTACTGGGACTGGGCTCCACTGCTCTGCATTTTGAATAGTTAGAATTTTTTCTGTAATGTTTTCTGTTTGTGGCAAAAAGAGGCCTCTTTGATGAGGGGTGAGGGTAGCATTCATCTCTGGATATAAGGAAGAATATTTGGAGGGTAGTCAGGGGTTATGCTGGTTTAGTAAAGTAGTGTTTCTTAAGTTCTCCTTCAAGATCTTCACTATTACTGAATAAGTTGGCTAGGTTTCTAGTAACAGACACCAACTGCTCTTGCTGAGCAGGCCTTTAGTTCAATTAGAGTGCTGTTGCTGACAAATTATGAGAACAAGTACTCCAATCTTGGGGTTATTGAGCTATGTTGATGGGTACAATGGTTCACGGACTTCATTGACAAACCCAACCATTTTAAGAAAAGCACTTTCTTAAGAAAATGGTTGCATCTAGAGAATATCATCCTGAGTGAGATAACCCAGTCACAAATGAACAGACATAATATGCAGTCACTGATAGTGGGATGCTAACCCCAGAGGCTCGGACTGCCCCAGAAACAACTCACAGACTGTGTGAAGTTCAAGAAAAAAGAAAAGAAAACAAAACAAAACAAAAACAAACAAACAAACAAAAAAACCATCATGCTCAATCCTTACACACCAAGAAAACGTTGACTAATTCTGGGTTACATCCTGTTTTACATGTACTTTTTGCTCATTGTTAACTAGTAAAACCTTAATGCAGAGTATCAAACCTTAAAAAAAAAAAAAAAAAAAAAAAAAAAAAAAAAAAAAAAAAAAAGCCAAGCACTGACACAATTGTATTTGTATACATTTATGCAAAAATGTTTAAATTTTTTTTCTTTTATCTTTGTTTTTTAAAATAAAGTTTAAAAAAAAGCACTGAGTTCTCTACTACATTTTGATTACGGATACATTATTAGATTACATAACTTTCGGGGAAAATGTAAAAATTGGTTTATACTAGCATATAACCTCAATACCCAAAGTTAAATCCAAGTAATAGTTCAGTAAGCTAAGAATCATGAAATGATACCTTTAACTAAAAGATTTAGAGAGACTTGGAAATGTTAGCTATTGGGTTAAGTAATATAATAAAAAAATAAATAAATAGTGTCAGACAATGACCTGATAAAATGAGAGCTAGCAGTCTTTCATAGCTTCTACCTCCCCTCCTTAGCAAGGACAAATACATGAGATAAACAAATTTGGGGCACTGAACAGATCTGAAATATGCAATAAAAACATTAAGTTACACAGTAAAGAACAAAGGATAAACAGCTTCCAGGATGGTGGCGTCTTAGAGGTGCAGAAGTGTTGGTGTTTTGGCTCTAGAGTATCTGCCTGTTATAGCGGGAACCAATTCAATACCTAGTCACTATATGGAGAGCCTGCACTGGTCACTGTGAGAAGAATTATATGCATAGTCACTCAAAGGAGGGAGTTATGTTATTCAATTATACAGATAGGCAAATGGATTAATTACAATGTACATTTTACCTAATGTCCTGAATGGAGCACGCTGTGTTTCAGGAAGTCTGATTCCGAAGCTGGTGGAGACCAATGCTCAGGGGGCTACATGATATGACTGAGAGGTACGAATTGATAACTAAGAATTAGGCACGATGGGGCTCCTGAGAAGAGTGCAGCATTGAGATTGTGCTTTATGAAGGATGGTTCTTTTCCCATTTAAAATCATCGAGTGGTTACAGATAGAATCTATCTGCTAGCTAATAGTCTCCCTAACGGGAACTTTGTAAAACTCCAATCCCCACAACCAGTCCTTTTTTTTTATTTTTTCTCCTGAGAAATAAGTGGGTCATTTTCAGT